>NC_092180.1:26256890-26625640 GCF_043641665.1 Enoplosus armatus | reverse complement strand
TTACACTGAAACCACAGGTGACAGATTACAAGATTTCCTCAAGTCTTTAGAGTTTTAGAGTGTGATTCAATGGTCTTTGCAACGAGAGATTCCTTTGCAGTTTTCAGAGGTCCGGGGGGCTTTTACAGTGGACAAACCTGATCTTAAGACTCGCCGCTTTTGACGTCTTAAAATGAACATAACTGTGTTTATGGAATGTATTGAAGCCCATTGCTGGTTATGAGTTACTGAAGGTGTGTTAAGACAGCACACAAAGGGAATTTTAGATGCGTAGCAATTCCAGTCGAGTTGAGAGGAGCTGCAAGTTTGCTCAAGGCGGTGTGAACAAATGCAAAGACGCCCCTATGGAAGTTGAACTTGAGTTTCAACTTGAGCGACGCATTTGTGCATTAACTGGGCCTTTTTGGAATCTACTCCATAAACATTAAAGGGAGGGATAGAACCAAAAGGACTGGAGCAACTGGTGAGTCCTGAGTCAAAATCTGAAGCTGAACACAAACACAAGCCACATTCCACACACCCGATGACACTGTTGAGATCAGGGCTGCCAACTCCCATGCGCTGACCGTGAGACTCATGCAATTGACACTTTTCACACGCTCTCTCTTGTTTGTGAGTTAAATGAGACATGATGCTGCACTAACAATGAAACAGTGAAACATCTCTAACAAGCAATAATACAAGAAATGGCTGTCCTCTGTCAAGGCGGTTTTCTTTTGGTCCTACCTGTAAGTCATTTAAGTCAGACCAGAATTAAACCAAATTAACTGCTAATGTTAAAAACACTGTTGAACTGAACAACAAGCCACCTGAGGGTCACTGAGGGTCCACCTGGATTTGTATTTTTAACTGAAAGGCAAACGATCTCCCGTCGTTTTCATGCTTTAAAGGGTTCTGGAAAGACATTTGTCTCCACAAAGTCCTTGCAAAGTCTAGCATAGGCCATCAAAGTCATCCCATCCTTGTAGTCTGGAATGCCCCCCTTCCGAGGGATTTAGGGATACAGTCTTCCTGTCGACCTTGTATTTTTGAAGAGCTCTTCGTCTGCTGAAAATGCTCGAGAAGGATGCTGTACCGATGCACTATCTCCTCTGATTTGGTAAGTTGTAGACAAAAGGAAGGTAAGGAAAAATCAGTTGTAGGCTACTATGCTTCTTGTTGAAACAGTTCATAGGGTTCATACTAACCAGTGGGACTCGCTCATGGGTAGACACACAGAGCGAGATGCCATTCCTGGGCTCCAGCTGACATGATGGCTAAAAATATGTACCATTCACATCTATTTGTTGATGCCTTTCAAGTAGAAATGTATTGTAAAACACAAAATGCTATTTTGGGAACGGGGCCCTTTCTTTCACATGAATCCAAATCCAAAGTCATGATAAACGTAAAAATGATATCCCCACTTTACATAGCAACACTGAGTGTTCATCTTTGATATGTCTATTCAATCAGTGGGGGATCTGCAGTCAAAAATATAAATGAATGACCTCGTTTACCAACGGTCCAGTCGTGTTTTGCTTTCTTCTGCTTCTTCTGCTGCAGCCTTCTCCTCTTCAGCAGCTTCGTTTTTCTCTCTCGTGTCCCTCTCCTTCTCGGAAGCTCTCAGAGTTTGTATCAGATGAATCATCTGGGGAACTGCATGACTCAGATGAACTTGGGCTCCTCCTCTTTACTTCTGTCATGAGCAAAAGTGAACAAGTTGGGTATTAGTACAATGGGTCTTGAGGTGTACATCGTGGCATTATTTCTAGTTGCAGCTTCACAAAATGTCAGATCGAAGGTTTTTCTGTGCTTTATATTACTAAACTCTACTGTAGCTAACCAAAATCGGTTTTGAAAGGGTAAATAGTACAAACATGGAGTTTATTGTAAAGAAACGGTGTAACTTTTTTCTCAAACTGGACTTGTAATACTCTGGCTGAGCAAATCTGCTGTTATCACACAGTATAAAAATATAAAAAAATAGAGCAGAAACAACTGAATTCTAATGTCCTCTGTAGAGATCTCCGAGGCTGTGTTGTGTCTCCACTGGCTTCACTTGTTACGAAATCTTTCACCTGAGCCCTCCAGTAGGCCCTTTCCTCTCGCAGGACTCGATTTTCTGCTTTCAGCTTTGTTATGATCAACTCAGCTGATGGTCCCAATGACTTGTCTGGAAGTTGGTGGCATGCGTCATTATGAGAAGGAAGACGATCTTCCTCCCCGTCTCCTGCACGCTGCTGCGGAATTACATCTGCAAACAGACAAAATGATACGCTTCAGGCAACAACTGATTTGCTCACAGTGCCTACCATACCACTTTTCTTGGCAGGTTACCTTCTACTTCCCATTCCATTGTGGCGGTCACAGGTGCTGGTGTATGGTTCTTCGTCCATCTTGCTTTTCTGCCCCTCGTGTTAGGCGCCATATTCTGAGAAGGAAGTCATGTTTGTTACGTTCATAGAAGCACACTGCATTAACTGCGCAGAATGCTGTCTGGGCTACAGAATCAACAACAACTCACGACTATGTTGTGTAGATTTAATTGGACCTCTTCCCAACATACCTCACACATGCCCCACTCATTGTAAGGTTAGTGAAACGGTACTTGGACTACCCGCCGACAGAAAGGAGCAGGCAGGTGAGAACGGAAACAGCTGAGGGTAATGCAGTGCCCCCTGGGTAATGCAGTTTATTTTGGGTTTATTCTCAATTGGCCCAAGAACTAGACATGGAGAGGGCAGGAAAGAGTACCGGCAGCTTGGGAGAAGTGCTGGTCTGCAAGAAAAAGTCACAGTACACCAAAGAGTAAAATGTAGAAATGCCAGTACTGTGTATCGGTGAGTACCGGCCCACTTTGAGCGCTGCCTCAAACGATCGCCATACAGCTACTGCAGGTGAAGCAGGTGAGTTTTCCCCTGTTTTGTTGATCTTTGTAAGATCCCGAAGTGTTACTCCCTTATTCCATAACTTCACATCTTGTTCCCAGGCACCTGCATATATGTATTGGTACGTACTGTACTGGCACACCGTTAGTACAATAGATTACACCGTAACTCCGGAGTAATAATGCTGTATGTTGTGAGCTGTAATCTAAAATAATTCTTTCCCTCTCTTTTATTTGTAGGCTGCCTTTCTAGTTTAATAAAATCTAGTTAGTTTTCTGGACCAAATTATTTTGAATGATCCTTTTTCTCCTTCTTTTACTTTACATACAGTGTTACTGTTTGTAGCTGTAGCTACTTGCCAACCCTCCAAATTCTCCTGAGAGTCCCATTTCTCAACCACCCCCCCCCCTCTCCCTCGTCCTCCTGATTCCACATTTTGGCAACATAATCACGCCATAAAATCACTAGAATGCAGCAAAACAGTGCCTGAAATTAACAATCCCCAGAGACCCTGGTTAGGTTTGGTCTCCCGATTTAGGCTAGGATGTCTGGAGGTTGGCAAGTATGCTGATCGACCATACTTACTCATCGTTGTCCATGTTGTTGACTTTGCTTTTCATCTATGAATGCTTTACAATCAATTGTGAATTTGGCTGCTGAACCTTTTAAACAAAATTCCTGGGGGCTGATGAGTGATGACCTCGACCCCTACGGAGGGTAGCGTCAGAGAAATGAAAACTTGGTTGAGATTGGTTGAGAATTTGTGTGTAAATTATAGCAGATTTAAGTGAAGTTGGTGTGTTTTCAGCACTTTAGGTTGCATTGTTGCACAATAGGTGCTTCACAGCTAAAGCCTGACTGACGGATCTATAAAGAGTTGTCAAACAAGAAGGATTCTCTACAGCCATCTTGCTCACTATTATATTTTGAATTGTTCAGTTCCCTTTAATCATTGATTTAGAAGCTGTAATATTTCATACTGGAAGACATCAGTCTTCAAGTCGTCATTCCACTATTCGCTTTTTCAATCTCTACTAAATCTATAATTCTGCCTAGAACTGGCAGATGTATGCAACTGCAGGACAGAAGGTCAATCTAACGAAATCCTTTTAACCTTAACTTGTTCTTATCATACAGCCAGCTGCCTACATGGTGGGTCACAGTCATGATGAAGCAGCCATCAGCTGGAGCGGCCTGACCTTACAAAGGAAAACTGTCACAAACTAAGTTCTCTCAAGTATCCAGCCTCCAAAAAACGCATGATCAATCGAGCTGACTCAAGTGTTTTTACGAGTGCGATTCTCAGTCAAGAGTGTCAGCGTGTGATTATACCTCCATCTATCATTGTGATGGGACTAAGTATTGGCTCCTCGTGACAGACTCTGAGGAATAGGACTCGACTTCAAGACAGACTTCACAGACTCACTAGATCAGCAGTCTGGAGCATTCACTAGAGACGACAGGCGCTCAGCTTTTTCCTTATCGTCTCAACAACCTCTTAATTTATAGTCCAGGGCTTCCTTTCCTGATAGTTGTGTTGCTGGGTTGCTGTCCATCCATGCCATGAACTCCCAATGCCCCCTCCGACTGATAGTGGTGATACAATGAGGAAGTGTTTAAGGATTACAGGAAACCACACAGGTCTATAGTGCGGCATCCAAAAGTCTATAGCAGAGAGAAGTTACAGTATCTGTATCTCAATATACACATCAAAATTGATGGCAAGAGACTTTCTCTCACTTGTGCGTGGGTGTTTAAACGATATACAGAACACAACACTGGATATTAACTCAAAGCACTCATGAATTGCAAATCCTTTTTATTATCCGATGCAGCTACCACTTTTTTTTCTCTTAATAGGAATAAGAGACAGCTTTCTGAAGAGACGGACAGGATGCGAATTCCCCCTGAAGAATTGACGCTCATCAAATTAACAGTCCTCAGTAGTCTATTGTTACAATTAGAAGTTAGTGAAGCTATTCCTTACATATCGGCAGCTGTTGTCTATTTTCCTTTAATTTGTTGTAATTTGGGAGGAATCGACTTAATGCCTCGTCCGACAAGAACACGTTTTACTGATATGGATTGTTGTAAGGCAAGCTTAATTGATGCCGAGCGTTGCAGCCCGAATTCTCAATGAAAAGGCGATGAAACAAGTGAAAGCTTGACAACCTACCTTGGCAGAACTGCTCCTCTTCTTCACGATCATGTTATTGGAGACATACTGACTTAAGAGGCACGATGCATGCTTGGCCTCAGTTATTTTCTTGTCTTCTCAATCAGTCGGCGCCGTCTGTCACTCTAGACAGGTGTGTGCTTGTCAAAACCACCATTTGCATGGTGACTTCATTTGAATAATAGGCAAGGGAAAAAAAAGGGCAGAATACTCCACTCTTAACCTTAATATATTTCATTTTTCGTCTGATTAAATTACATGTTTCACTGAATCTTAATTGCTTTTTTGTGAACCTGCTTATGTGATCTGATTTGCAATTTTCAGTGGGAATGGTATTGTATTACTTTGAATATCAAGGAAAGTCAGACAGGGAAACAAGCGCTCCACAATTTGCTCTTTGACTTTTAATGGCATAAAACATAGTTCAAAGGATTCAAGGATTATAATTGTCAAAAAAGATGAGTTAAATTGTTCTTTTCAAAAAAGGGCATTAGTATGTTACCTTTTTTCCCCCCCCTAACTCAATTTCCTGAAATGGGGCAAAAAGAATGACTAATTTTCTCCTGAAAGAGTATGCAAAGCCTTTGCCACCTCACCCACGCTGTGTGATTTTAACACGTACAGGCTGGTCAATCCCAGGTGAAGGTCTAATGAATATATGGGCGCCTCTCCAGTGATCATCTGCTGTGAGATTGGCGCTTAAAATGCATAATCAGCTGTAATTAATCGAACAAAGTGATTAATCACATTTAGCTCCCTCTCTGTTTGCATGCAACCTGTCATAATCAATTATTTGTGGGATAAATCGTGACTCTGGAGATAGGGGTGGCAGGAGTGGAGCGGGGCGCCTGATGAAGACTGATGACAGCCCTAAACATGGGACATGACAGTGGGAACATGGTGGAGATTGAATCTGTAACCCTCCGAGCACATCATAAATTATCTCTCTCAGAATAAAATGATTGATTTGCATCGCTCCTCGCTGCACCTGGAATTGCTGTCCTTCACAGGAACAAAGTGGTGAGCGAACACTACATGACGGCTAGTATCATAAGCTAATAGTGGGAAAGAAAACACTATAAGATATGTTATTTAAGGCTGGCGTCCAGCCATCTCTTTTTTTATCCCCTGGACATGTCTAGACACAAGTAGCAGCCTGACACTTAAATATAGTGAGTGCAAGTCATAGAAATGGGCAGATAGATTTACCTCCTTCAGTAGGTCCAACTCCCAACTCTTGACAAGACATTTTAAACTGGGTGAGAAGTGTATCTTATTTAAAGCTGAAATCTCTTTTGCACATTGCCACCCTCTCCAGAGGTGAGAAGCAGCTGAAATGACAGAGGAAAGAAAGGTTTTGTAGGAGCCTTTCAGTTGATTTAAAATCTGGAAAGTGTGCCAGCTACTTGCACTGGTCTTATGCTGTGTGAAAATAAAATAAAAATAAAAGAAATGGTGTGAATGTGCTGGCTCTGCTTTGTACATACATTATTGGCATTGTGGAAAGGACAGGTGTGACACGACGAACTGATCACCATTCCTCAAAAGCGTGTAGGCTAGTGTGTTTTCACCAACCTCATCAAGTATATATTTAAGGAAATGTTGCTGCCTGGAAGAAGAAGAAGAAGAAGAAGAAGAAGAAGAAGAAGAAGAAGAAGAAGAAGAAGAAGCGTGACTGTCTGGGCGTGGATGGTCAGACCATACAAAACAAGGCAACAGTCAATTTTTGACCGCAGACAGACAGTGATGGAAGAAGAAGGACCAGCCACAGCCAGCAGTTAGGCGACAAGGTAACCGACTCCTGTTACTGTACTCTGCCGTTCGGTCACAGTTTGAATTCTTTAAGCATTATAACTTAAACCAAGTGCTTTGAGTTGCCTATACATTTTACATTGGCAGTAAACAGTTTGCAGGTGTGTTAATGTGAGCATTTTCTCATTATGTTGATTAAAAAGAAATGGCTAACATTACATTTCCTACAAAAATTTTTTGCTACCACAAATATAGCCTAAGCTGAACCAAGGCTGAACTAAATCATGATAATTTTTCCGCAACAGACAAGCGCTCATGCTTTCATTTCATTTTTTCTTGCGACTTTACTTTTGTGTAGTGCACAGTCGCTCATTTAATACCTTGATCTTCACAGGAGGGAAACGCAAACATCTCCTGTCTCCGAGCAAAAGGAAGTGAAGGGCTAGATAAGCCCAGACAGAAGCCTTGCATCGGCACAGCCATCTTAGCAGGTCAACACTCAAGGCGCTAGAACACAGTCAAGACTGTCATGTGGTATCAGTACCTGCGTCTCTCTCATGCACTTCAAAACAAGCCCTCGCACCAGCTTGGACCATGTGAGATGCACACACAGACACACACACACACACACACACACACATTCATCTCATACATACAGCATATGCACATACACACACAAAATTCACCACAAAACTACAGAGGATTGTTGGGGCTGCAAAATCCAGGGGGTTGATGGGTAGTTATGGCAGGTGACAGAGTGTGTTGCACGCTCAGACAAATGGAGTCTGGCAGCTTCCCTTCAGAAAGACTTGCGGCTGTTTTTTCTTTTTTCCCTCTTTTCTCTTTTTTTGTTCTTTCTTTTTTTTTATTTTTTATTACTGCCTGACTGACTGCTTCTGCCTTTTACCAAACATCCATTGTTTACCTCTGTTCTGTTCAGTCTCACCTCAGATGACAAGCCATCCGTGGAGAGCCACTTCCTTTTCGGTCTCTCCCTCTTTTCTTCCTTTCTTTCACCCTCCCTGTTTCCTTCCTCCCTTTCCGTTCCTTTTCAAGCCTTTTTTGCCGTCACGATAAATGAATTTTATACTGATACGGTGTCAGGCTTTCTCACATGGAAGTTCATAGTTTTATAATTAAGTCTGGCAAAGCTCACGAGGAACTCGGGGGAACAATCATGTGACAGGGAATAATATCAGTCCATGACACTCTCAGCAAATCCTAGCATGTGTTTAGATCAAGATAAAGAAACCCTGGGATGTCTGAAAGGGATACGATGCATTAGGATAGTGACTGATGGCATTTGGTCACAGATTAAATAAAGCTTGCACCGACACTGTGACCTGCTGAATATTATTATAAAATCAAAATCAATGTCACCTTTTTCATGGGACATTTACGTGCACTGGACTCTGTCTAGACCTGATTTCGTCTGATTTCATCCACACCTGACATTAAAACGCATCTCTGCTGCCCACGCTGAAATTGCATTGATTTTTCTCTTGCAGGAATGAGATTGCCGGGCACATAACAATATTTACATCATCTTAAACATGTCGAGTGCCGGAGTATATGCAGTTTTTCTTACATTTCAACACATTGGAAGATTCCGTCGTACACATCAGGTGTACTAAAAGGGTAGTTTTATGGTTAGCTCTGTTCGAATAGGCCACATACTGTACTTTTATTCCTTTTCCAAAAAGATTAAATGCATTAATTAAGCTTTTCCATGAGCCAGTATCTGTGGTGAATCTTGTATATGTCATTTGTATGGATTAAAAGTACAATTTGATTTGATATATGACATAAAGTTGCATTTCCCAAAAAGTCATTACAAGTTAAGAATCCAAAACCACAACCACAGGACAGTAAAATGACCTCCACCGAGTCTTTTCAATAACATTACATTGAATGAAAAAAATGTGTTACTTATATGAACAGATGTGAGCTTGCAGCTGTGACTGAATCTGAGTAGGAAAATAGCGCCAGCCTATTGTAATGAACTGATATGTCATTTGGTTTTGTCGGTCATCTGTTAGCAGTCATTGCATGCTCCACCTACTGAACTCAGTGCCCTGTCCATCTAATTTCTTGCCCAAGTAGTACAAAAATGGTACAAAAAGCCAACAAAAACCGGGCCGGGAATGCCTTAAGAAGCTCTGGAACCTGCGGGGGGGGGGGAACAGCAACCGGCATGCTTCATTGAAGTTTTTATTGTTTTAGAACATTTCAGTGCATCTTCAGTGCAAGTTTATACTTTAATCATGATCACTGTTTCTCTCTGTTAAATTACCTGTAATGCAATATGAGTGATGGTGTTTATATTCAAACTAATTTCACAAATGAATTGCATCTTCCAGTTTTTGTGGCCCTCTTAGCATCAACGTAAAGGATCTTTATCTCTTCTAATCTGTTCCGTTTTCACTTTCCACATCCTCTCTGTTGTTTTTCTTCATTGGCCTTGCCATTTGCTTATACAGGCTTAATACAGAGATGATGACATCCCTAATTCGTGAAACCATCGCTGCTTAGTTTGAGTTATACAGTACAGTTTACCTCAAGCGGCACTTAAATCTATTCCTGATGTGTCCCTATAGTTTAGCCACCAATACAAATGGCTGTGAATGAATCTGTCCTAAAGTATGACTGTTGTTCTAACCATGGTCACATCCCTAACAGCTAAGGCCAGAGGGGAAATACATTTAGATATACGGCTGTGCAGCATCACATCATTAAGTCCTGTGATGGCCAGTGAACATAATGTCACTGAACTAAGACAAGTGTATTGATTTGTAGTAAGCCTTTGGACAAACAAGCCATTCTTTGGGTTGTCAGCATATCAATACATGTAAGCAAGTCGTTATTGACAGTCCCTGACATTATTGATCTTATAAAGTTTCACTTTCAACCACAAATCCCCCTCGTGGCAAAGTCATCTCTATGAGGAGTACTCATCAGACATTCCTGTACGTTCGGTTTCAGTTATAAATGTTTCTATTTCTGTGGACAAAGTCGCGTGTGTTGTATTTGGTTTTCATTGACCAGCACTGATTGGAATTGGCAGAGCTGCAGGCAAATGGCTTGTCATGGTTGGCTGTCCGTTAGAAGGGCAGGAATCAGTCACACTAATGATTCTTGTAGATGAAGAATCAGTGTCACTGTCAATCCACCAACCGCAGTCCATATTCTAACTAATACTTCCCTGCTCTCAGGTGTTAAAGAATATTTATATCTGCACTAATTGATTTCTTGGCCACTTGGGGGAACACAACAAGCTGTTGATATGATTGACATACTATCACCTTTTAAAGTTGATGTGGCACTCGTCTTAGCAAACAGTTAGCAATTAGCAGTATTAGCATTTACGTAGTGTCATGTTTCGGGCCACCTGTAGCTGGAAACGAGGTTGATGAAAG
Organism: Enoplosus armatus; assembly: GCF_043641665.1. NCBI lineage: Eukaryota > Metazoa > Chordata > Actinopteri > Centrarchiformes > Enoplosidae > Enoplosus > Enoplosus armatus. The sequence goes on along the minus strand of NC_092180.1, from coordinate 26,615,426 downwards.
CGGAGAGAGCAAAGCGAAACAGTAAAGTCGCGGCCGGCGAAACCAAACCAATGAGCTTAAAGACACAAAAGCACTCCATAGGGCTGAGGGGAATGGCAGATTGGTGATAAGTCTCTCTGTGCAGCTTTAAAGAATCTTAGAGCTCCACAGCTGTAGTCCCAGATGAAACACAGTTTTTGGACCATCCGCTTAATTTGACTTCATCCACTGACACTTTGTGGAAAGGTTATACGATTGTTGTTTCATCTCAGCTGGCACTAGACGGGAGGTCCAGCTTTTTGGTTGGACGGGTGTTCCATTTGAAGGCTCTACCTCGATAACCACACGCTAGAAACACCCACTAATTGCAATCTCTGTCGAGAATACATAATGGGCAGCTGGCTGAACGATGGTTATTGTGCAATCTGACAGCTGAGAGTCATTTTGTTTCATGATGTTAGTGGCTCTGTTGCATACAGAACAAGGTAAACTGGTGTACCCAATCTCATATGTCTGAGTCATGTCAGTCAGGTCTTTCCTCCAACTTTCTTCTCTATAGGCTCTGCGATACGATATCCTGCTGACTCAGTTGGCCAAGACTTTAAAAAAAAAAGTTTTCACCAAGACTGACCATCAACTGTCAAACAGCATCTACTGTAAGCTGCTGCAGTGTACTGTAAAACAGTGTCATTTACTGCATTATCATCTCAAGCCGGGCTCAGACCACAGGCCGATTTATCCCAGATTCACCCCTCCCAACAGTCGGAGTAGAAATCTGGTCTGGGACCTTGGTTGGTACTGATGTTTGGCCCAGATTATGGTAATGTGAGGGGTTTACCAGTCCTACGATCCAGTGTTAAACCCCCCGAGCTGCTCGTAGACTCATTGGGGATGCTCCAATCATTTCAAATGTGTTTGATATTTAGGAGTTAATATATCCATGGTTACGTCAGTACTTTCCGAGTGGGACCACAATAGCCAATGAGAGAGACAAGGAGACGGAAGCTAAACATTAGCGTTACTAGCTAACTTAGTCCCGGCGCAGGTGACAATGTTGCCAAACAATGGTAAACATTCTAACCCTTGAACCCTTCAGGGTTCCCAGAAAGAAGTCAAGTTTGCATTTTCTGGACATTTTCAATGAGCCAATGAGCTGTTATGAGAGGCAGGCATCACAACTCTTCCAGGAAGTCTCATTTAAGATGGCGAGATTTGGGTTAGTCAGTGACTAAGAGACCAGTCCTGAGATGCTCAGACATTCTAGCCAATTATCGGGTCATGATAATGACTATCACACAACAACCACACACTCACTCACTCACTCACTCACACACCTGCTGATAGTCAGTGCTTAATGTTATGATCTTTACAAGCTACAGGATTAAGTTAATGCAACTTTCTTTCCTCTTTTTGCACTCTGTTGTTATGTCCTTTAAAGTGATGTGTGAAAAATGTCTGCCGAGCTTGAGTTTAAAGACGTGGCTCAAAAGTAATTACTGGCAGGGTCATTAATGTCACTTAATATGCACATAGTTAAGAAGTGGTTAAATCATCAGGTCACTGATCACCATGGAAACCTTTGTAATTCACTTTACATCTGCAATTTAACATCAGCTGCTGTATGCGTAGACACTGAAACTTTTATTGCTGCTTAAAAACCAAGAATACACACAAAGCATCCACTCCTCGTGTGCTTTCAATGGAATGCACAGTAAGTGAATACCTAAAATACTAAACCAAGACTGTTACTGACAAACCTTGTGTGTAATCTGACTACAAATGGATAATTTGTTAACATTTTTCACAATAAAACCAGCAGTAGTTAGTAGAAATCAAATGGCACATTTGTTTTGAGCAAACCTAACATTACCATGTCATTTTCAAATGTGACTGCCATTGAGGAAGAAATTGCCATATTTTGAGTGGTGATTTATACTTATACCGTATATATTTACTATCTGACTGAAGTGCAGTTTCATGTAACTGTCTTCATTAACCTGTTATGACTGGGAGCAGATTCTGGAGTTCATTCGAAAGGTCTCGGCTATGTGAGAGTTGTTCAAAAAATAACCGAGGGCAGCTCATGCCATTTCAACTTTAGCTTCTCGCTGTACCACAGCCAGTTGGCAGTTGCCGTGGGGACATTGGACATTATCGCATTTTCCTTTTGCTGTCAGCAAAAAGAATAGCGATAATGTTCAAATTTTTCTCTGGAAGGACGCACCATTTCTCATCGCCTTTTACTTTTTTCCCATAGCTGTAAAACTGGTCGAAGATTGTACAGATTCTCTAGGCAAAGAGGAAACCCTGCGTCTCTCTTTTGTTCCAGCAAGCCACCTTCAAATCACAAGAAAAGTGCTGCTACATCAAATGTGAGGTGTCAGATATTTGGCTCATTTACCTTTTCCTATTTATATCACCTTAGCGATTTCCCAACCGATCCACAGCGACAGTAGGCGAAAGCTCTATCTTATCTACCTGGCTGACCTGCACATCCAAGCGAACCACCTGCCGACAGTAGAAATGTATCTAAACTGAGGCCTTTTTTATCCCAGGGACACCTGGAGAAAGTCCTTCATATTTTTTTTTTTTTCTCATTTGGATTACTGTGACTCACTCTGTTTCTCTCTGCAGTTTCTGAAAAGTGTTTCTTCCCCCCTTACAACTCCTCCAAAATGCTGCAGCAATGCTTGAAGGAGAAATGATCTCTGCTGCAGCTACCTGTGAGTTTCAGAATTGATTTTTTAAGATTCTACTTTCATGGCTCAGCTGGCTATGTCCCGTGGCTATATCACAATCCTTCAAGTCCTGTGCAAGCCGGAGCGCAGTTTGAGATCCTTAGGCTGGGCCCTTTTGGTTGTTCCAAGGTCTTGATTGAAAAGAATACATTTAGATTTTCGACAGACTACATATGTGAGGAGGGTTAAAAAAGGTTGTCTGGCGTTAGTATTTGACATGTGTTGATGAACTGACATTGCTATTGGCAACAGTCAGGATGGCCCTGCAAATTTATAATCCTTAGTCTGTGCTTCATTATTGACTTTGTTATTACAGGCTTCCTAAAAATCTTGGCACCCATTTTGGACCAAAACCAGAGTCCTCCTCTTTGCCATTCATAAATAGTCCATTATTTACACCCCTAATGTTGGACACCGCACTCCAGCTTTTTCTGCATAGTCCAGAAAAGGTCAGAGCAAAATAAAGGACTTGGTCAAAGATAACATTTTCATGTCTTTTACCCAGATGGTTAGAGAATGTGACCCTCAAATTAAAAACTTTGAACAACTTAATGTCTCAGATTTATGATGTTTTCCAGTCTGTTGCCTCACCCTCCTTGGACCGTGTTAAAGCCAAACGGGAGGATGGCTTTGGTGTGGGGATCGAAGATGAGAGTCAGGAATCAGCCATTGAAATGATACGTACAACCTTCATTTTGGTCTTGTCCAAATATTGATTCAATTCTTGGCCATATTTTGGAAGACGTCTCATACTATACCATTGGGAATGTAGCCCTCCGTCTATAGACAAACACACTGGCTGATTTATGTGTTGTGGCCTCAAGAAACTTCGCCATTTCGACAGAGCAGAGATGTTTGAGTTGATCACGGTCGGCAGTCACCCCCCACCCCTCCCCGACACATTAAAATAGCCCATGTAAATGTGCAAGATTTTCAGTCTCGAAGCGCTAGTTAAAGATTGATTATGACAGCTCCGGGGGGGGAAAAAAAAACAAAAAAACATTTTAATGTTTTTGTCCGACCTCCACAGACTGCATCTAAAAGTGCTCGCTAGTGATTACACCCGGCTGGCATTACCTGCTACTGTATGGTCATGAATCAACAATCCATGATTTCTTGCATTGATGTCACACGAAATACGTATTCATAAAAAGCTGAAATACATGTGAAATTGTAAAAGTGGAATTCTGGGTTTCCTCAGTAAGACTCTGATGTTACTTCATGTGCTCATGTTTAAGCAATATTGTATTATGTTATAGTAAGACTGTGCAATGAGGTACATTTCTATTAATTAGGTTATTAAATATTCATATTAATCCACCAAATTTTCTTGCAATCCATCAACCACATTAAATACTGGCTTTAAGAATTCATCTGCACAAAAGAAACATCATTATATTATTGTTGGTTCACTGCGGGGAGTGTGTTGCGGCAGCGTATCATCTAAGATGACTTAAGCACTGTTTTATCCCCAGATAATACTCTTAGATGCGAATTATCTACTTATCGGTTAATCCCATCACACTTATTTCCTGAGGGTTACAGTGGGTTAACATGATTCCCAACATGTTTTGACATCTATCATCATTGCACGTGCAAACACACTCTCATGTCGAGCACACACGCATGCAAACATGCCGACGCCAGAGCGCTTATTCTGTCATCTTATTATATAGCGTCCTCGGAGCGAGCTGACTTCCTGCGTGACTCGGCAGTATCCCCGGCAGTGAAACAGGGCAGGGAGCTTTTATCTGCCGTCGCTGGTGACAATTAATGTCAGGGATGTGATGTGTCCCAGCTCTCGTGTGGGGATGTGGGGGGGGGGGGGTTAGAGGTGAGTATAGCCCAGATCTATAGACCAGGAAGAAGAGGTGGTGGTGGTGGTGAGGGGGATGCATGTCTGCTGGCTGAGAAACTGTGGAACAATGCCAAGTTCTCCATTAGGGAGCCCTGCAAGGTCACTCCAGTATGCAGTCCTTGTGCCAAGCGACCCAGGCTCTTTGGTCTGTCCTAGAGGGAGGGAGGAGGGAGACAGAGAGAGCAACAGACAGAGAGAGACGCGGAAAGAGAGAGGGAGCTGGAAGAAGTGCGGGCCACAGTCCAACCCATCTGGGATGCGCTCCACAGACAGTCTGTGCCAGAGGTCACTGACAAAGCCGACCCCATCTTTGTAGAATGTCTGAAGGTTCCCTGCGAGAAAATGAGTTTTAGGAGGGAATAAAAAATGCCAGCAGACAGTTCTAGATCCTTAATCAGAGCAAAGGTCCACATGAAAACAAGGGTGTCGAAGCGCAGAAATACTAATGTTCCCCCTCCTTATGGCACCTCGCCAGCGGGGGGTGGGGGGTAGGTGGGTGGCATTATAAAAAAGAATGGACAGTAACTCTTTTGCCCTTGAGAGAAAAACAAGTAAAATGCTGTGTTTTTATGTGTTTTTCTCTCCCGGCTTCCCTGCCTACAGAATGTTAACTTTTGTTCACAGGGGAGGAGTGATTTACGCTCGCTAATATGACGAGCGCTTCTCAAATTAAGAAGAAAAGAAGGGCCACTTCACAATAAACGCTGTTTGTGTTTACCACTTTAAAGTACCACTTGGTTGTCGCTTATGGTGTTGATAGTCTTGCGAGGAAGCCTGCAGACTGCAATACAAGTCTATTTAGAGAAAATTGGAGCTCATTAAGAGTGTGTGTGTGTGTGTGTGTGTGTGTGTGTGTGAGCGAACATGTGCGGCGTCCATATACCTGTATGCACGAGGGCTTTTCAGCCTAGCATTCATCCTAGCTGCTCTCCCCTTCAGCAATACTAGCTTTAGAGCTTTTAAATTGTAATGTGATAGGGTTCACCTGCAAAGCTACCACAATGAATTATTAAGCTCTCCACTATGGATGAGTGAGTCTCATTATAGCTCCCCTCAGTACTGCAGGAAGATAAGCATGGCTGATTATTTCTGGGTTCCCTTTTGCCTTGCTTTCTAGAGTGCCTGGAAAAAGGAAGAATTCAGCGGTACAGCTGGAGTGAGATAAGATTTCGAATGTGTATTCAGATGTTCTTTCACGCTCTGGGAACTGGATGCAGAAGAAAAGGTATGGCGGCGCGATTCGACATCTCCCTCTCCCTCTCTCTCTCTCTCTCTCTCTCTCTCTCTCTCTCCCTCTCTCCCTCTCTCTTCATCCCCAAGCCAACAGTACAGGCTGTATGATGATAACTTTTCAAAGTGAACAAAGGCATCAAAAGGATGGAGGAGACCCGGGGATTATTTAAATACTAGGTGCATTAGAAGCCCCGGTGTGCTTTCCATCCCTTAAGTCATCAACAAAACCTGCTCCACTTTTCTCACTCTGGCTGAGGAGCATGTATACTACTGACAAAAGAAAGGAAAGACGGGGATAAAGACGACGATCCGGCAACCTGGCTTAAAAGTATTATGCTGTGTTATACTAGTGAATAACAGAGCGAAAAGGCACTCTATCCGTGTGAAGATAACAAGAAAGTGACCCTAACTGGGATCATTATCAGCACATTATTGATGTCCACAACAACAACAACAACAACAACAAAACAATATTTCTTTTTCCAGTGTTCACTTTTTGATGCAGGTTTCCGTGCCATAAGGCTGGCAGTGGTATTGTTGCGTCACAGCACTCAAACTTGCAAGGTTAAAAAAAAAAAAAAAAAAAAGACTTGTGCGCGTGCCAATGAAAAGCAGCACAGCGCTTTAAAGTTCCCTATCAGCCTTTGATCGGCTGATACAATAACATGACACCATATCGCAGGCAGAATCGGCTCTTGGCATAAATCCCTTTCGTCGGTTTGCCGTGTTGTCTGCCCCTGGTGGTTCACTGAGTGACGTATCATTAGCGCTGGCTGTCATCACTACATACCCCGAGTCAGCACAGCAGGCTGGGATCACTGTGTCTCTACATGTGGCGTAGTGAAGACAGAGAAATTATCATCGCGGAAAAACCTGTAACTTAGCAGAATGAGTGAATTGTACAACCTCTGGCCTTTTTCCAGAACCCTATGCATGGCCGTCAAGCTAAAAACTGTTTTGTTTTTTTTTTGTGAAAGGCTGACATGCTGGAGATAAAAGGTTCCAACATGACAGCAGTCAAGTCTGTCTCTGCACAATGCAGTAAAAAGGGATTTTAGCCCGATGAAGAAATTCAGTGTAGCAGAACATTTACACTTGGGAATTGACGTCTGATTTTGAACGTCACTATCTTAAAATGAAAAAAACAAAAAAAACGTGATTATCAAAGAGTTTACTAAATATCACCTCGGGTGACTGTTATCTATTTCTAATTATGTTTAAAGGTGTAATAAAACTGTTGAAATGAAAGATGAACGACTTGTTTTTAGAGGCAAGCAACTCAATACGGCACCTCAAAAGGCATTAATGGCAGTAATACTCCTCGCTCCTCAATCGATGCCGAGCAAAATTAATATTGGAGAGTAAATCTTTCATTTTCTTGATTGATTGCCATCATTAAGAGCATTGATCAGCGGCGAGGAGAGAAAAAAAAACCCACAAAAAAAAAAACCCAGTGAGTGGGTGGGGGAGCAGCTTGTAGCTTTTTATCTGCCTCAGACGGCATTAAAGAGGGAAACGGAGGCTCATCCTCTCCTCGCTGCTCTGTCTGGAACATAGATGTCAGAGAGAAATTTGCAAGCGTCAAGGGAATGTTTTTGTTCTGACCTCCCCCAGCTAAACGAACGCTCGTCCTTGATTGCGGGAAATGGATGCATAAAGTGTATGAAAAAAAAAACGGGAGAGATGCGCGCAAAGTCTTCAAGGTTAATTTACTCTTAACTCTTATTAAGTGTTGGTCTGTTGGGGCTTCATTAGGGCGACATGCTAGTTGCGGCTGAGGACGAGGTTAACCTTGCGCAGGGGGGGGGGGCGGGCTTTCTTCTCCCGACTCCCCATCTATCCTCACACTGGCTCCATCGCCGTGGGGAGGCTGACGCACGTGCTTGGTAAACATCTGTAGCGCGTGAGGCATCTGGCATAACAAGGACGAGGAGGCGGCGACGGCAGCTCCCCGGAAACATGGGATTGTGGGTCACCAGCTCAGATTAATGTAATGAGCTTGTGAATAAAAGGCGACACATTCGAGGTATACCGCAGGAGTCGCACTTGCACGAAAGCTTGCACATATTCACACACACACACACACACACACACACACACACGTATGCACCAACATTTGCACACACCCAGCTCACTGTGTGATGTTCTAATATGTCTTTTTAGAGTACCCTGAAGGCAGAAACTGATAAGATTTCTAATAATACACCACATGTAAGAAAGTTCAATTATAATTACACACAGTTGTGTTATGATGAGTCTTATTTCCTACAGTTAGACACCTCTCAAATATGGCCTTTCCTGGCAACTAGGAGGCAGACAGGGTTAAAATGGAAAGTGCATTTCATTCAGATGATTGACAGCATTCCTTCAGTTATATAGCAGCAATATGAACTGTAAAGCTGCATTATCTACTCTGACATACCTGTTAAATCCAAACAAAGTATTTAAAAGCTTTTCACTCCTAAAGTGTGTATGCAATTAGAAGGAAAAAAATTAAGGACAATTACAAAATTAGACTTACACTTACACTGCAGTGTAAGATCTACAGTAATCCAGTCACTTTGATGCCCCAGCTGGATATAGAACCCCTGCTGGCCTAGAAAAGTCACACCAGGACAGAAGAACAAGCACCTGCACCTGCCAACCAGTCATCCTCACCAAGGTCCTGCACACTTACATGCGGAGCGATAAAGGATTACAGTTTGAAATTCAGTAATTAATCGCAGTAACGTTCCACTAAATCCAACGGTAAATCTAACAGTGGACGGGTCACTGGCCCGGTACAGGTATGTGTTAGCCTGGCGCAGGGGCTGGTTAGCCTAGATACACCTCAATTCTCTTAGCCAACACTGTCCCTTTTTTTTTTTTTAGGATTATTTTAGGCTTCATTGGATATCAAAGATATTTCACATTTTACTTTGAAATTGTTGGTTGTGTTGTGAAAACATTGGTCTCATGTACCAAACTTCACTGTGAATACTAAAAAAACAAAACAAAACACAAGGAGCATTTGATCACATTCTTGGAGTAACTCGCCCAACACTGGTGCTGAGTGGGGCCAACAGGGGCCTTTCTGAGTGGCGTTCAGGACGTGTGGGATAGACGAGCGGGAGACTCTTAATTGCCTGTGGGTGCGACCGTGAGTGTTTTTCTGTCTATCTGCGACCTGTTCGGGGCTTACCCCGCCTCCTGCCCAATGCATAATGGGAGAGCCTTCACCCCTCTCAACTCTAAACAGGACAGGCAAGGTGTAGAAAATGGATGGATGGATAATGGAGCCAGTAAAAATCAAGAGGCCTGTAGTTTTATGACCTGCTGATCCAATAAGGCCACTGGGGGGAAAAAAAAACCCTAGCACAGAGCAGCTATTGACAGTAATTGACTTTTTCATAAGCACTACCTGACATGCGGAGTCATTTCTATTACCAATATTTGTTTTCATCAAGCTGATCTGAATGTTTTTGTAAACAGAAACATGTTTATGGGCTTTTATTCCGTCAAGACTAATTAAATCTACCGAATGACAAGCTTGACATTAAACACCTTCCACAGCTAAAAAAAAAAAAAAGAGAGAGATCACGAGTACATAATTATGACCTTTTCCCGTGTTTGTTTTCCCCAAGAGCAGCAGCAGCACAATTTTTGAAATTCCCCAACTTTTCCAGGATTTCCAGGATTGTTGGAATGCTTGACATGCTGACAGGTTGAAGAATAGATGACAGCATTAAAAACTGCTGAAGGCGCCAGATTTCCCACAGTTTAGGGGTCACATTTCAGCATATCATTTCAAAAACCTGGTTGAGGCCATTTGCAAACTGTCATTTCCATATTGTTCTCCCGACCCAGAAACCTTTAGCTTTTTGAGCTCTGGCATTAATCCTATGGTGCAGGGGTGCCAAAAACAACACCTTTTCCCCACCCGGGCGAAGGTGCTGATGCTTCAAAGTGTCAAGCCTCATCCACACTAATGTGTTTTAAGGTTATGGCCGGGTTTCAGAGCAGGTCACGATTAGATTAGAAATCCTGCCTTTGTTTATGACGTGAACCGTTCGCAACATGCCTACTGCATAAGAAGCACATATCCTCGGAATAAGAGATTCTGCAACCTTCCTCAGATCATCAGTCTTCTCTGTGCCTACATTCTGCAGGAAAATGATCTGCATTTTACTGTAATAAAGATATAATTGACCTGTGCGCAGCGGGAGGCAAGAAGAAATGGGATTGATGTCCCACCGAGATAATTCTTCTCCTTCTGGGTGGGGGTGGTAGTGGTTCTGACTTGGGCTAAATACTTAGGTATTCATCCCCTCTATCCCATAGGCCCCCCTCCCCAACGGTCGCCCCCGCTCTCTATTCACACGTTTTTCATGTCACCATCAATTATTTTCCTCTGCGCTTCTCTAGAAATAAGAGAAAATTGCAGTTGCAAAAGACTGAACGCACAGTCAGACATGCAGAAGACACTCCAGTCTATAAAAAAAAAAAAAAGACTGCTTTCTGAGATCTTCATGACTGCAGAAGAAGGGGCTTGCAGTGTGTACTCACTAAAATGTTTCAGCAGTAAAAAGAAACCTAATGTGTTGTTGTTTTTTTTCAACTCTCTCAGCCTTTCACTGTCCTTTTTTTTTCTATTTTTAATCAAAGATATGTTAAGATATGATAAGATATGAAAAAGTCTGGTCATGTATATGGTCTCATGTACCAAAATCCACTGTGGATACTAATCCGTGAATACAGCGCAGACAATGCAACGCGAAAAGGACGTGGGATTATGGATATTATTGTGATTTCCGGAAATTGTTTCGATCTCGACTCAGAAAGAAGAATGAAAAATATAGTTTCTCTGTCATTAAAAGGCTTATGTAGCGTAGCATTTATATTTTCACCATTTCACACCCACAGCTATAGCCTTAACAATAATTCATAATTCAGCCAAAAAATAAAAGGGTTAGGGTTAGGATTAAGTGTAGGATGAGAATAATGATTAAAAAGGGCTCTGCATATGTGTGTGTAAACTGTGATTATATAAGCGATGATTAATACAGAGAGGTCCGTTTGATGGTGCAAGTGCAAAATTTTGATCAGGCATTCATTCAAGCATCTCAGAAATCCTCCTAGTCCTGCTGAAAGTTGACCTACCACACTTTCAGACGCAAAGTTAAGAGCAAAGTTATAAAAGTATGTCGACGTGTTGTAGTTTGGTTTTTAAATATCAAACAATGGAAACATTTCAAACGCAGAAAAGAGCTTCTAGGCTTCATGAGCGATGGCAAATACTAATCAACTTGGTTGTGTATGCAAAAATATGACAGCAAAATCAATAGTGACATTTGGTTACCAATAAGCCAGTCACAACAGGCTGGAAGCAAAGCATGGCTTAAACAATAAATGCATGTGTACAATAGTAGATCATATTTCTTTACACAAACCTCCTTATGTAATGCTGTTAATGAACAGTATGAGCCCTCACAGGTGGGGAAATGACTTATTTCTGTAATGTCACCCGGTGTTGGGGAATACTCTGCAACATTATGAGCTCCTAAATGTAGATCCGCCAGCTTGTTTTCCCATAACTTCACGCTGAGTGGAGGGGAAACAAATGAATTTGCGCATTATCTGAAGCGATCAAAGTTTGGTTTATTACTGCAGAAGCCGTCGGCTGGGACGGACCCGTATCATCACTGTTGCAAAGCTGCATTTTCTATGCAGCTGCGAGGACCTCGCTGGGGCAGAGCATGTCCTCTCTTTTGCACCCTGCACGAGGTCCGTCAAAGAATGATTTCATTCTTGTCGAAATGGTATCTTTTAATAGGCTCATAGTCATCAATGTGTGCCTGAATACCAACTCCAAACAGGTTGGGACACCCCTGGAGTTAAATATAAGATCACATAGGAGTCATTTCCTAAATTAAGACAGTTGACTCACTCTGAGAATTTTTCCGGCCAGTTAGGGCAGATTTCCTACTCCCAGGTGTTTGATATATTCGGGGTCAGATCATCAGTTTCCCCTCATGTGTTTTCTCCTTGAATTCACTTCATTAAGGGGTCGTACTGACCACCTTACCTCTCACCTCTTCCTTTCCAAAAAAGTAAAACTAAAAATGCTCCTAAACATCTGCCTCCTCGCAACCCTTTTCTAACGAGGAAACAGATTCCCATCACTTTTTTTTTACACAAGGTAATAGCTACTTGCTTTTTTAAATGTCCTCATTTCATGATATTTCGCGATGGCATTATGCCTCTGTTAATCCAACTCCTTTCCAGTTAAAACAGGATGTTGTGGCAGGACATTAAGTAGAGAGAGGCTGTTTGAAAATTGAGCAGGTGGCACCAGAACCAACACAGACAGTGACTCAGTACTTTGCTCACACTGTAATCTTAAGCTTACAAAAGGGGGGGGGGGGGGGAAGAAGACGAATAAAGACAGAAAAGCTCACCATATGCACCATACACACAACCTTGCTCGCTCTCTTGGTATTGTTCCAAAGTTTCCAAGTTACAGCTTTAACATTATGTATCTTATCAACGCATATCGACATTGTTGTTCAGGAATGTTCCGTTAAAACGATGAAATAACCACCAGAGAAACATTTTGTCCAAGACGTAAGAGTAGTGAGAGTTTAAAGAAAGTCTGAAAAAAATGACAGGCATCTATTGCCAGTTACATTGTAACGTCCAACATCAGCTAACAAGGTGAGGAAGATATTAGTCATCTGGCTGTAACTCCAGAACTCACACAATGAAGCCGAGGAGTCCTCCACTGAGGGAATATGTGTCACACAGACAGCGCTGTGGGCAGCGGCACTGTACCGACGCAGACACTTACATCAAGTGACTTACTCCCATTACACAGGTACCACTGTAATCATTAATATGCATATGGCAAATGATTAAATGTGCGGCAGATAAAATGTGACGCGCCGTAATGAATGGAAATTTTAAAGCACATATTCAAGCTCAATTAATCATTTAGGACGTCGCAGCGTCACGTTTATCAGATGGCTGCAGGAAATCAAAGGAGTGATGAAAAATTAAGATGGCACGTGGCCACGTTCACTGGGTCCGTCTAAAGTTTAAGGTAATGTAAATGCACCTGAGGCAAGGACAGTGACATTTTATTGAATAGCAATAACTCTATGGAAAAGAAGAGAAAAGGTTAGAATAGCATAAATAAATAATTCATGATGACATCAAACCATGTATGTTAATATATACATATATATACACACACACACACACACACGTATATATATTTATATACAGTAAATAGTATAGAAAGTATTGCACTGGCCATTGGTGATCTGTCAGCCTCCAGTCCAGACTCATCCATGCTAATCTTTTTTAGCATTGTTTTAACTTGCTCTAACCGCCACGAGTGGGCTTTAATTCATCCAGGGAATTCGGATAATATCAAGGAAGTAATCCATCACTTAATGTTACCCTACATTGGCTTTCCTGTGATTGCCCAACCTTTCTAGCCCTCTCTAGTTTTCCCCTTTGTGGCCAACCACACCCATCTGGGACCTAATTAGGCTAAAATGTAATAGCAAATAGAATTTGTAGCCGTGTAGGCCTCTCTGTTACATTTACCTGAGAGGGTGCATTAGATGCATTTTGTAATGCCACCTCTGTGACACGCTGGACTCGCTTAAGATGCAAAAGGCCTGAATGTCACTTTTGTTTATTGATTTTTAAATCTTGTGGGAGAAATATTTTTGCTGGCGGTGGTGGAGAATAGGGGCGAGGCGGGGAAGGCCGGGTGTGACTGTCGTTCGACCCAGCAAGTCCATTTTAGATATCTGTGATGTCAACTTTCAACAGATGACTATCTGTTGAATAAAAAGCGAGTTTGTTTTCCCCTGGAAAAAAAAGGGTCAGGGACAAACTGGTATTTAAGATTGAGTGTGCACTCGGAAAGCAAACAAACCCAAAACAAACTCTGCATTGGAACTCGGTGTGTACATTTTTGAGGAAAGAAGAGATCAATCAATCTCAGACATCAATATCCGTTTGCATCCTTTTAGCCGCACACGTTTGCCGACTAATGAAATCTGTGCATGGCTCCCCTGTTATCGATTTCAGAGAGGCCCTAATTTGCCGCTTGAGATCAGGCAGCTCCCTCTCTCTCTCTCTCTCTCCCCCCCTTTTCATCCCTCACTCTTCCTCGCCATCTTTTCCTCACCCCTTTGCAAGCATACACATATGGAAACACTCACACACATCTCGTCATGTGTAATACAGTCATGCCTTGGGCAGCGTATTGACGCAGGCCGCAGCAGTGGGGAAACACTGCAGGGCAAACTGTTTAGTGCAGTATCGGAAGTCGTTAGATATGATTAATAATGTGCTGAGAGGGGCCGTAAGGCATCAGACAGCTCATCATAAGCACATATCACCTGGTAATTACAGAGTCATACTTTCACATACATTTATATCTGCCGTTTTGGACCGGAGATGCTTATCGAGGGGGATTTACAGCGCTGTCAGTGGTTGAACTTTTGGTGTGGGAGGCTAAAGAGGTCAAAAACTCCAGCAAAACTTGCGGTGTAAAGAACAACTTTATCGTCAGACCGGGATGACCCTGATGAAGGCAATAAGCCGAAAACCCTGTCGGTCAGACGCTAAAATTGTTGCTGGAGTTTTGACCCCTTCAGATGTTTGTCTTTTTTTTTTTCTCCATGCACCTTGGAAATAGGTGAAGTGTGGGAGGCTTCAATATGAATCAGGCTCATGTCTTGCAGGCCTTAGTCCGGCAGAGCAGTTTGGGTCAGATGTTAAAATCTAATGTTTATGTTCTTGTAATCTCCAGGCCAGGCATACATAGTGCATTTAACATGTTTTAGTAATAGTAAAAAAAAAAGGACCATGATGACAATGGAAGGCATTAAAACAGCTACGTCGAGGTCTAAAGACAACAGAGAAATACTTCTGCTATCTCATGGGGGTTTTTCCTTAGGCTACCCGGAAAGGAATGTAACTGAGAAGACCAATGAAAACACAGCGTAGGCAGGACATCCTTTATAAACTACCTAACTGGAATTATGTACTAGATAGCTAGCTAGAGTATTTAACACCAAAGGCAGAGACCAATTGAAATACAAAACCACCTCACCTCAAATTCTTTGCATCGCAGATCAAAATACAATTTTGAGCACAGCTATGGAAAGTGAAACTTCAACAGACAATCCACAACATCCTTCTTCGTCTTTTGAAAGTATCTCGGTGAGACAGTGTCTGAAAGCTGGCTTCTATGTGTTCACAGTCAAGTGTTTTTTTTCGTGTTCCTGCGAGTGCGTTTCTGAGCATTTGTGAATGATGTCAGTAAACTATTAGATAAAACTGCTCTTCCATCGTGACCCCCTGTGTAAAGACTTTTTGCTCTCAAGAAGCTTAAGACAGACAGACATTGGGAATGATAGACAGACAAACAGGGAGATACAAGCACCAAAGCACCAAAGGATAGGCAGTGTCACACACTAAATCACACCACTGGGAAATAACATTAGATACCGCAATGTAGTAGAGCATCGGAGTGCACTGCTGACTGTAATTAAGGTGGTATTAAAAGCATTATGGGTGTAAGTTTAAGTCCTTGAAAGACGGCTAAATAGTACGGTGACATCAGGGAGTGCCAGATGCTCGCTAAACATTCCTGGGAAGCGCCCCCCCCCCCCCGCTCGCACTGCAGTGGGTGGTCTCCACATAAGACAAGATGCAAATTGAACTGAGGCAAGAGCAATATCTTTTTTTGCAGGCACAGTGTGGACGGCGGGCGGGTTAGGGTTAGGGTTAGGGTTAGCTGCCAAACATCATTCAGCTAAGTCTTAACTATGATTAAAATTCACTTGCGCCATCCAGATGCCATGTTTTGAGTTTACAGGCAACAATTAATATGTCATATGCCCGCAAATGGTACAATACACTTCACTGCCAATCACTGACAAACACTGCAACACCAGACATTGTAGAGAGACCTTACAATCATCACGGTACCCTGTGGAGTGTTTGACCGCTAGAGGTGCTGCAAAACAATGTTTTGCGCAAGGTGTCACTTCTGTTTGTATCCCCTCGTTCTTGCAGAGGATGGACATGCACAGCCTGATTTGATACGCGTCTCTATCTAAGGATGGATGCATTGATCCGATTTTCCCGGTATTGGCGGATCTGGTATTGGCCATGATGTGACAGTTACATTCATTCAGTCACAGCAGGCCGCAGGCTCAGTCTTAAGTGCCACAGCAATCCCTGGCCTTGTGTTCCCTTTCATAAACATTTTCCACAGTGGATAATTACACACTGTAAAAGGTAGCAATGTGCCAGTGAAAGAAACATAAACAATACAGGATTCTTAATGCTAAAAATAGGTGATTGCTTACATTGTAAACCGAGGGAAGTGCAATAATGCAGTAGAGGAGTGCGTCCCGACTATCCTCATCAGAATCAGAATCAGAATCAGAAATACTTTATTGATCCCCGGGGGGGGGGAAATTGTACAGTACTGGTGCTCCCATTCAAGATTAGAAAGCAGCATAAATTTAGAAATAAAACTATGTACAAAATATAAAAATAAGAAATAGAAAATAAAAATATACACATTTACAATATTTAAGTGAAAAATAAAAGTAAAAAATATATACAGCAGCAATGTATATGTATGTCAATATTTATATATGTATGTATGTATGTATGTATGTATTGCACTGTCAATGATCTGATCATCACCTGACATGTAACTGGATTTATGGGACTTCTGAGTTCACGTGCAAAATGTTTAGACAGGCAGGTCGAGCTCTTCCTGAACTGAGAACTGGATGAGAAATGTCTTTAATTTGAGGGAAAGATCCTTTGTAACAAGTGAATGTTGCTAATAAGATCATTCTTATGAAGTTCTGCGTGATATTGCACCTAAATATACTAAATTGTTCTGAGCCACATATCCATACAGTATTGCACGACTGACTAGTCAGTATTCTTGTTTCGAGTATAAAATCCACCGGCTAAATTGCTCATAATGGAAAACTGTTAGCCTTCACACTCTCTCTCTCTGTCTCTCTCTCTCTGTCTCTCTCTCTCTGTCTCTCTCTCTGTCTCTCTCTCCCCGCCTCTCACTCCCTTTGTCTCTTTCTCTCGGGTGTTATTGTCAACAGCGTTGTTAACTGACATTTTGTTCTATTAGTTGTTTTCCATACAGCGTTCACACTCCCCTATTTTGCACAGCTCAAGTGCTATTAAAGGAAATGAACACTCAACAGTGCAGTGTGTTCCTTTACAAAACGCTCAGAAATGTTTTGAAAGCGGAAGACGAGCATGACTCAGTCTGCAGTGTGGTGCGTTTCTGTACCGACACAACATGGGGGAGGAGGAGACGTTGGCAGACCTCCTACAACTCAGAGATAAGAACAGAAATAATGTGAATTTCTTTTTCTTGCTTTTTTTTTCTTGCTGGCCTCAAATGCACTGCCTGTCTGGTGGGTCAGGTGTTAATGATGTGTTAATTCGTTGCCCAGCATTTGCTCGCTGTTCTCTCGAAAAAATCACCATCACCGGGAGCAAGCTTGTGTGCATGTCTGTTGTGTGATGATGGGAGTACTGGGACATGTAGGTGTGTGTGTGTGTGTGTGTGTGTGTGTGTGTGTGTGCAGGGGGGGGGGGTGCAACAGCAGGCAGCAACAGACGGCTGAACCTTTGGAGTAAGACTACATCGGGCCTGATAGCTGCTCCTCCACTGATTTCAAAATGAGAGCCCATGAACAGCTGGATCTTTTTTTTTTTTTCAAAATGTAGCATATGAGCACATCAGCCTGTCTTTATTAAACATGAAATGTCCCAGTTTCTGCTAAGACTGATGTAATGCACCAAACCTTGGCCTTAACTCTGACTGACTGCTGGCCTTGCTCCCATCATGCATTTGGTTGTCACTGTTGCAAACATCTTCATCGCAGTACACCGTAAGCTGCCAGCGAGGGTTCCTCTCTTTAAGTGAGATTTATCAGCGCAGTGCACATTGCTAACACATTGCTAACGTGCCTGTTGTTACAAGAACACCGCACACTGCCTTTCGCTCCGACAAGATGAAACGGCGTTGACGCCGCGGAGCGCCGCCACATACTGGATAGCAGGACAACACCTGGCTCACCAGTTGAGTCAGAGGATCTTTTGCTCGCCTCACGGAGCTCTGGCTATTAAAAAGAAAAATGAGTTAGAACTTGCTTTTTCAGTCCCAAACATGTCTCAGCTTCTAATCCACGAAGTGAGTCCTTGGTTAGCTTTAAGAGTGGACTTTGTAAGAAGTCCAGAATCAAACTGGTGACTGTAGGTAGTCATGGATGGAATTGATTTCTCCTTTGTTGTCTGGCGACTGTCTGGCAAAAAGAATGCAATTGGCTTTTGTGTGCCTCATCACTCCGGCTGCACCCGTACACTGACATCTCATAACATAGCACTCCCATAGTTCTTGACAACCAATTTTCAACTATCACATTTCATGTTACAGTACAATGAAAAACTACCAGGGGGGAACTTTAAAACCAAACCTGAAGCTGCGATGATGACGATGTGGTGTGCTCTATATGGCCATATGTGGACACCACCGTCCATATACTTTTATTGTACTTTTGGGCTATAAACAACCTATTTCCCCGATATCAATGATATCGCATAAGAGATTTCTGTCTTTGTCACCCGACATTAGTGTTGCTGACCTTACTAATGCTCTTGTGGCTGCATGCAGAAGTGCAGTGGTGCATGCATGCAGGTGTACAGCGAGAACCCACCTCTGGGTGGGGAGATTTACTGTATACTAACTGAAAAATAGCCATAGATCAATTCAAAGTGATTTACAGAGGCATAGAAATAAGACATTAAGAAAACACTGAAGTTCCTTTTAAAAGACAATATCAACTATAGTTATAGTTATAGATAACTAGCAACTAAGGCTGTCAAATAGGCTAAATGCAGTGGAGTAAAACGTATATTTCCCTACAAAGTGTAGTGGAGTAGAAGCATAAAGTAAAGTACTCAAGTAAAGTTCAAGTACCTCTAAGTTGGGAGACTACTACATGGCTTGCTGAATGGGAGAAAATCCCCAAATCTTGAGGAAAGCCTCAAGTTTAATGCCCATGTCCAATAATTCACATGTGGGTGTAATATTCTGGCCATATTGTGTATTTATCGGCGGCAGGGATCTGGTGCAGCAGCCCACTATTCCACATGTTACATCTTATATTTGTGATGATGCAAACATGAGCCCAGGCCTTTGTGCTCTTGCATCTGCTACTGTAGCAACACCTCTGCTTTATGCCTCTGTGGTGTCACATGGCGCCGGCGAGTTCCAGATGAGATGACTTGGAAACAAGATAGTGCACCTGTCCGACGGAGAATGTGGGAGGAATATGTAAATGGGCCCGGCAGCAGAGGTTATTTGGTATTTGTGAGATGAATGAAATTCTCCCCTCTCTTTTCCTCATTTCCCCTCTCACATTTGTGTGACTAGACTAGTTAAGTCCCTGTCACTCAAGCTGCCAAGGTCTATGGGGCACCGGAGCGAGAAGCCGAGTAATAGGAGGGAAAGGGAGAGAGAAAGAGAGGGAGAGAAGGTGAGAGAAATTGGGCCAGGGATGATTGCAAATTGTCTGTCTAATGGCTGCCACCCAGGAAGCCATTTCAGGTGACTTGTTATCCGTCATGAGAGAGGCAGACCTGCCAGGATCCTTCTTCTCACTCTCCTTCTCAGTGGGCCACCATACCTAAGAGCTTCAGGCTATCACCAGTGACCTCACCTCTTAAGACTCCTCTGTCTCCAATTTTAGATGCCTTTTCTCCTCTCTTCTCCCTCTCTGTTGCTTTCTCCATGTCTCTCCCCCTCTCCCACTTTGCCTCATCCTCCCCGCAGTGCGTCTCTCTGGCTCCTGCTCAGCAGCTGTTGTTTAGTGATAGATCAGTGAAGCAAAAAATGATGCTGGTATAAAAAAAAAAAAAAAAAAAAAAATAGATCTTGAAGCAAAGCACAGCCTCCCTATTCTCACAACCTATTGTTCTGCATTAGCAGCGAGACTTTAGGGATTCATTCAGAGGTAATCATTTGTTACTCAGGGGCACCGTGTCTTTCAGGCACCAATGATGAAGTCACCTCTGAAAGGGCCACAAATGAGAGAGAAATCATTTGCTATCTAACCATGCTGGATAACCATCGATTAGTGGGGCTGCGATGAGAAACCTTGATATTTAAAAGTCATTTTTTTAAGCCCTTTAATCTCTTCCTGTAAAACAGTTTGGCGGCTCTGTAAACGTAGAAGTGTTTTTTGAATTCAGAGCAATTCACATAGTGTAAGGATTCATGGGTATGTGCTCACTGTTGCCAGGGTGAAAACGCCGCTGATCCCTCCACTGCCTCAGATTGACATTAGAGAGGAAATTGACATGCAAACCAAGTCTCCTGAAAGTTAATCTGTATGTGGACCGTATCACGTGGATCACAGCTTGGAGGCAGCTAGCATTAAAAGGAACCTGTCAAGCTAAGTGTGCCTCTCAACCTTTCTGCCATTACTCTGACATGTTTTGTGACCCGTGAATTGAAGTCTTGTCAAGACCTGGTCATTTTACCAGCTCTCAACGCAGACGGGAGGACTCCTTGTAAATCTGCCTCTCCTAAAAATGCTTTCTGCCTCTTCGGCACAGTGGGTGGCACTGATTGGCTCCTGCACATATCCCTCACTTGTCATCCTGTCCCCGTGATGGCCCAAGGACTGCCTAAGGAAACCTGGCATTAGCCACCGGCCCTGCCAATAACTTACAGATGAAAGGAGATGCTATCAATCGGACTGGATGTCAACACATCCAGTCGATCTGACAATTTCTTTCTGAGGTATCGTTATGGCTGATGCTTGAGTCATGCTTTAGTGTCCAGAATGCATTGTTTTTTTCCGTAGTGTCTTGCTGTGGACTGGACGAAAAGTGAACATCTGAAGTTTTAGATCTAACAAGGGCTACGAGTTAAGCCTGAATATGAACAACTTTTCTGGTTAAAGGATAATTGTGGTTTATTACACCCGTGGTCCTATGCTGTAGTTTTGATGGCAATGGTTTATTTTCCAGGTACTGAATTTCCAAATAATTTCCAAAAAACTTTCAAGGACTATTCAATTAATTGCTGGCATAGCATAGAGAGCCTTTTAGTCAGTCCACAGCAGTTTAGCTGAAGTGACACAGGTCCACTGTCAAGCATACAAATCAGGTTTCCAGTAAGTAATGAAAAATGAATTCATGTTTACGAGGATTCATTTTCCCATAATAGTTAGTACCAAATACCATTGTTCTTACCAGGCAACGTCCTAATAATTTAAGAAATGACTAATGGCCATCAGTACTATAGGTCATGACGAAATTGCACGTAGCAAAGCAATTGCTGGGATCTGGGAAGATAGCAACATCACTGCCGAGAAGTCTGAATGGACAACAGGTTGTAAACAAGCCAACAAGTTAAAGTTAAAGCCAAAGGTCTGCGCATTCCAAAATGTCAGTAATAATCCTGCACGCACAAGTACGGCAGGGCGGGGTTGAGCAAGGACAGCGGCCAGTAAACTGTCATGGATGTTTACAATGGACAGTTCGGGAAATAATTGTACCCTTTGCCTTTGTTTGGCTTAACCGCGGTGGTCAGACAATGTTGCAGTGTCATTGTTACTGATAGGAATGACAGCCACAATTAACAAAACAACTTGGCTCCTAGTTGTTATGAACTGGAATTATCCTTTAACGTGAAGCCCTGTTAGCCTGGCTGACCTTCTTAATTAAGACCAACAATCCTACAAAGCCTATAACTATTGTACCTGAGCTAAAATATGAGCCTGCTAGCATTCTATACAACGAATACTAGAAAAAACGATGTATTGAATACTACTACTACTACTACTACTACTACTAACAATAATGATAATAATAGTTGGGATGCTGGATATTGCTATAGCAGCTCTGCCTTCAGACAGCTAAAACTGCAACCTCCTATTGGATTGTTGTCAACTTCAAAACAGCACATGAAAGAAAAACCTTCAAAACAAAATTCAGTTGAAAAAAAAAAAAAAAAAAAATAGACTTCAAACATTATATTCCACAAAGCCATTGATGCATCGCACAAACCCACCACTACATAATCAGCCTTCACCTAAAGATCTTTTTCAAGCCGGCCACACTGTGTTAGACTCTCTGGGGATGGTTGGACAGCATGTTTTGATGCTTCAGGGCTCTCCAGGCATCTGTCCTGTGGAGCCTGATTGCCTCGCAGCCCCCGCTCTGTGGAGAAAATGAGGTTGAGGTGGGCCACTCGGGCCTCTCCAAGGCACAGAGCCATCGCAGTCGAAGTGGAGCCCTGACCCCCAGCAGATTTCTAATGGATTTTAGGCGTCACAGGCAAACACACAGCTGGGCTCCAAACAAACTCATCAGAGCACCCCAGATTTGTGGCTCCCCCATAGACCCACGCACCCACCCACACAATCCTGCCTCCTGCACACTTTTTTTCTGTACTTGTGACAAGCACTCACCGCCTGAGAAACCGAATCCGCTGCCATGCTTTGTACTTCAGAGCAATGTGAAAAATGATCTATTGCTACATTAGCTCATTTTCAAGAAAATCAGCTACCTGTTTTTCATATTTTGAGTATTTTATGTTTTTGTTTTCTTCGAGAATTCCATCGGGACTACGAGTAGGAAGTGATTTCAGGGTTTTAAAACTCACTTGCAGGATTTCCTTGTGTTGTTCCCTCTCTTCTCTGTCGCTCTCCGCCTCCCTCTCTGTCCCTGTGTGTGTGTGTGTGTGTGTGTGTGTGTATATTTGTATGTAGTCTTGTTTTTTGTAGAATCCTGTGTTGTATTAAGCCACAGAGACGGTAGTTCACTTTCAGTTAGATAGTCATAAAATAGCAAGGTGACAAGCTGAAACATCATGCGTTAATCAGAGGAGCATTTGTCTTCATACTACAACTGATGGGCAATTTGTGCAAAAATTTGAAAAATTTGATTTGAACTACGTCAGGCTTTGTCACTGTTTGACGGTCTTTGGGCCTTTGCCATACATGGGAAAGTCATGAGTACATGTCCCTGGCAAAGTGGCTCCTGGCTTGGCAAGGTCTTAGCTTTTGTCTCATAGAAGTCAGGGGTATTGATTCACGCTTGAGGTGTCTCTCTGTGGAGATTGGCCTGCTGCGCTAGCATTATCTTGGGTGGCAGTGTATTCATAGTGTACTGAACAATGGGGCTGAGGGACGATGAAGCTAAATTGTTCTGAATGACTTTCATAAGCAGTGGGGGCCCGTGGGTTGTAGGAGAAAGCAGGCAATAAACTTTAGAGGATACCGAGGACAAGGGGACCTCTTCACGCTCAGACTTCTTCCAAGTTATACATATTTTAAGCACCACAACTTGACTTGCCATTTTTACCCCTGCCTGAGTCACATGATCTCAATGCCAGCAATTTAGCAGATTAAAATAATTAATAATTTTGGGGCAGTGTTTTAAAATACTTTATATTCTATATTTTGAATTGGATGACAAGAGTCGCCTATTAGAGTTCTCCTACCTGACCCGGTACATTTTGTTTAGTTATTTTCTATTTCTAATTATTAACACTTCTCTCTTTGATTGTGTCAGTTTTCTGAATCCATCCCATGCCATGTGTTGCAAGTAGATACGCAACGCCCAGTGGGGAGCGGGAAAGAGACAATAGCATTGCATTAGCCTGGTGAGCTAACATTAAAAGGTATCCTGGGGAGTTTTTCAGTAAACAAACATTGAAATGCTTACATTCACTGTTTCAAACAGTGGGTTCTCGCATTTTGTGTATCCCTAACCCATAATGTTTGGGTCTGTTGATCAGTCTAATTGCTGAAATCATTGGCAGGACGGCATATCATGTCATATGTCAACCATGTGCACAAGACACCCACTCTTAAAAAACATTGCTCCAAAGTGCTAGTAGTGGCCAAAATCTCTACAGGGTACCTTCAAGTTACGGATGAAAAAAAGCTCAAATATAGCCTTGGGTCTGTAACCTCTCGGGTACAGACCAAGTTCAGGTCTCTGTTTTAGGCTTGTGTCCTACTAGCAGGACTAGTAGACTAGTAGGACTACTAGTATTTACCTCTAGTTAGTGATATTTTCTGAGAAACACTTGTCATTCGGCACTCTAAATAATATATTTGCAACTTTAAGCAAAATGTCACTCTCTACTTGCCAAATTATATTTTGCTAACTTACTCAGGGATATGTGTTCAAGACAGCATGTACAGTTCTGACTGGATTTTGAGTGACAGCTACCTGATGCACTGATAAAGGTTTTGAGTTTCAGCGGTAATCCAGATGAACACTTTTTTAAATTATTTCAACTTGCACAATAAATTGAATCACTGAAGCTTGAATTAGCTTTAAGTGTCTCAGTTTCCATTATTTCCCCAGTCGTAAGCTTCACATATTCATTATTTGGAGTCATTGCATGAGATTAAGTTTGCCTTCATTTCTCCCCCATAACCTAAACTGACCTCCTGGCAAGCCCAACATGACACCCAGAGAATGATGATGACACTAAAGACAGTATTCCTCATAGAGGATATTCCAGTGATTTCCATCTTATTAACATGTCTTCATCTCTAGAACATTGCTCGCAGGCTGCCTAAGGCAGAAAGAAATCTGAATAAATGCAGCCCACATGGAAATTAGAAAAAAAGTCAAAAGTGCTATTTTAGACATTGAATTTTGCTATGTAATTACAAATGATGTGTTGGTCCACTGTATGTATTCCACCTGGCAGTTTTATAGTGCGTGTGCGCCGTTAGAGGTCTGTGTGCGGTGATCGTCTTTGAAAAGACACACAAAACTAGTTCTGTATTTTGCCAATTGTCAGTTGGGTTCATTCACCTATAAAAATGACTTGAAAGTAGTTTAATGTGCTGGAAAGTATATATTAATTACCACTTATCCAAAGTATCAACACCTGCACAGTGCTGATCAGAAACTTCCCAAGTATTTCAAACCTAACGGCAATAAAAAGTGAAAAGAAAAAAAAAAAAAAAAAAAACGTGAGAAAAGCAGAATCACCATAGAAACAGAAGAACAGCTCAAGGTAAGCTTCTCTCAAAACAGAGCAAGAGAAACAATGCTTTGTGGAGGTGGAGAGCCAAGGCGCATTCTGAAGTATATGCATGCTTACCATATGTCTCAGATGGCTTCATCCTCTAGTTCAAGGTTTATGCTTCTGGACTCACTCTCCCTCACTGCAAGTTGGACACTAATCCATAATTGAAGTTTCTGTGCATTGTGATGAAGGCTCAGTAACATAAACAGAGGTGCCACAAGTCCACATCATATTTGCGAAGAATGGATCATGCCGTTGGAAATGCGAAACGCTGTGATTCACAGATCCTATGCTTCCACTGTTCTTTAAGCTGATTGACCCACATAGCCGAGAACCCCTGCTGATCCGAGATCTTGTTTCCTGCAGGGAGGAGTCTGGTGAACCAACAGCGTGTTTCATTCTCTGTCCTCCAAATCTGTCGGCAGTTGTGCCACTTAAGAGTCTGACGTCGGTCCATACGGCCCGGAGCATCAGATTTCACAGTGCCCGCAGTGAATAGATAAAGCCATGGAAACACACGATGCTTTTAGAGCTTACCAAAATAACTTAAAGGCCGGAATTCAAATGCTTGTTATGCTCTTGTCGCGTCAGAGGAGTATTTCAGTTTTCTCTCTCACAAAAGGTAAAAATGATTGTACCTATTGTACTGTTGCGCATGAAAGCCATAGCCTTGTATGGACTCCCGAAGAGTGTTCAATATTAAATAAATCAATAAATACTCAGGACATTATAAAATTAAAAAAAAATCATACAGAAATGAGTAAAATATAAAAATGAACCAAAGAATTGGGAAATAAATTATTGAAACTGAAATAATTATTACAAAATGTTTTTTCATTATTATCATCATCATGGATATTTTCAAAGTAACAGAGTTTTATTCATTTATATTTATTGAATTGCGGAAACTTTTATTTCAGAATGCCCCCTTGTGGCACTCCTGATTTCCTAATGGCACTTTTATTTCACAGCATCCCTTTTCATGACAGTGGAATTGTCTCTCACCCCGCAGCCAATCACGCGCTCTCCCTACTGGCTTTGCAACTGCTCCCAAATGTAGCCACCTAGCTCCAGTGTGCAAGAGCAACGACAATGCCAAAGCCACTTTGCAGTTGCAAACAAACACAGTGCAAACAAATCATCTCGAACACTTCTCATGTCCAGAAAACTCGTCGAGAGAAACTCGTTACACCCTCTTGTCTGGTCTTCCGCAAAGACTTGTTTTGTTTGGCAGCAGCGTTCTGAATGAGCTGAAGTCGTTCTAGAGTTCTAACGAGAACCGAGAGCACTGAGCACATCACTCCTGTTCTTAAATCTTTACACTGGCTTCCAGTTACCTATAGAATTGATTTTGAAGTGCCGCTGCTCGTTCACAAATCATTCAATAATCGCGGGCCGAAATATTCCTCCTTTGAAGAATACAAACCCAGCAGGGCTCTCCGATCTTCAGGAAGCAGTCAGCTGGTCGTACCTCGAGTCAGATACCGCACGCGGCGAGGCTGCTTTTAGCTACAATGATGATCTGACATGCACCCCAACCCCTGGCCACGTTCAGATCTAAACTGTTCTCCGGTGCCTTTGCAACTTCTTACTGCGCTGTAACTGCATTGTGTTTCATTTGATCTCATTCTAAGGGATAAGTGATTTTACTCTTTTTGTTGCTTATTGTTTCTAATGTTTTCCTTTGCTTGTGTAACGCACTTTGAGTTGCCTCTGTGTTTGAAAGGTGCTATGCAAATAAAACTGCCTTGCACAGAAACCTCTACTTTTCTCCTCTCTGGCTCAACAAGGCTACAGATGCTTCCGAGCTACACAGCTACTCAGCCAGGTTGACCTGTGAGCTTCGATTATCACTGTCAGGCCAGAAAAATGCAATGGTGAATTAAACATTTCTATAATGAAACAAAATATGAAATACATAAAACTCTGTTGCAAAGAGATTGTTAAAAATGAGAATGATGAAAATTGATTAATTAATCATTTAGATTATACTCTGTATTCATAATGTCTTATTTATCTATCCATGAATACAAAAACAAAAGAAACAAAAGCAAGTCGTTATGAAAAGACTATCAACTTTTGTTGACTATCAACAAGGCATAATATCACGAGCACATCATATTTGCAACACAATCCAGTGAAGACCTTGGACTGTAGGAATGAGGAAATGCCAGACAGAAGCTATTCCTTCTTTTATTAATGTGAAGCTGCCTTTTGCCCCCGTCGGTAACAGAACACGGCAGGTAAAATATCGTGTTTCCTGTGCCTTTTAGGGACAGCTTTAAATAGGGGGCCTCCTTTTGAAAACGACTGCCCATTTTATAAAAATGTATTGGGTTGAAATATTCATTGTCTGAGCCTTCTGTACAAGAGCCGAACCTTTGTCACTTTCAATATAGGATGAATAACTGGGAATTTAAATGCTGCATGAGTTTTTTTTTTTTTTTTTTTGTGGATACATATTGGCCCCTTATTTTTTTAACTTTAATTCTCAGCTGTGACAGTGGCTCTCTTGAATCTTTAGGAGGGAAATAATCTAGCCGCCTCATTGCGGCGCAACCTTTCCTGCACTCGTGTCTTCTCTTGCAGCCACTTTGACATCAGTTCGGTTGGCACAGGAACATCGGACAAAATTTCTTTACTGCTGTTGTCATATCAGCACGGCAGAGCGTCACCGCTGGCTTTCTCCCCAGTAATACTGTGTGGATTCAGTAACTTGTGGAATGCCACCATTTTTAAGCCAAACCTTTTTAATAAAATGTGGATAATAGCCTGTGTAGTTAATGTCATGTATTTCTGTAGAGTTGGGATCACAAAGGAGAAATAGTAGATTTAATTAAGTTCCGTAAGTGAATCTTTAACGTAAAACCGAGGTTATGGCGCCAATGTTAGACAAAAAAAGGGGAAGAAAGCTGTCGGAGGGAAGAATTATTTGGTTCATTTTGACCTGAAAACATGCTCAGTTTTAAACTCGCGCACCTGCAGAGCAGTAGATGAGCTTTTTGGAGAAGGCACAATGGCTTTTCTGCCAGAGGCCTCATATGGGACTACCTGGCGATAGAATAGACTGCAGCTCAACAGGGATCTGTGGCTGCAAAATCATTACGGCTACAATCCAGTTACGACTATGCAATCCAGCTCTTACACTTTAAAAAAAAAACAAAAAAAAAGTTTTTTTTTCTTTTTGCCTGTGAAAGCCCCGATCAATACATATGAAGCAGAGAGAGAAAAGTAATAACTTCCAGGCATGTTCTTGTGGTTTGTTGTGCTTACTAGAATTTAGAACTGAATTTAAGTTTTCATGATCCCTTTTAAACCAATACAGGTCTCGGCCCTAGTTTATCTGCAGCAAAGCCTGTTTACTCCCTGTGCACAGACGTTAGATGTTAGACGTGCAAGCAAAAGTGTTTTCCCTGTTCCAGTTCAGATTTAAAAAAAAAAAGAAGAGTAGTTTCATGTCTTTAAGATGCGACTTAACGGCTCATTCCATACACTTTCTTATAGTAGTACTGTACGGCTGTACTGTAGAGCAGCATCGGTGAACAGCTCCTGATACACCTGTAATGAGCCATAAAGACATACATGGATCAACACAGCTAATTTGTCACTTCATTACGGCTGCTTTTTGAAAAGTTAGTTTTGGTCATTTGCTTTTACAGCTTGTTAATTTTACATGTTATACCTGCTACAGTCCAGTTACATCATATGATTTTATATCAGACACAGCAATTAACACTGCCCACAGGGGCTTGAATATGTTCAGTAGATCTAGTAAAAAAAAAACTTAAACTTATATTATTTTATATATTCAAAGTTTTGTGTTTTTTTTACTGATTCTCTGTAACATTTTAAACATCAATGTATCACTTTTAAATCAGGCTGCTCGTTATACTTTGGCCTAATTACGGTGAACAAATGAGACTATACGGTCGACTGGTGGCTTCTGTTTCACAGCAGCGAGGTAGGTTCACAGAATTACAACCACTTTTCCCATAAACACTAGTTTCTGTCTTATCTATGCATGTTTGTGTTTTGTATATTGGATTCAAATCTGTAATACGCTCTTTTTTATATATATATATATACTGCAGCATCCCTGAAACAAGACTAGGAGAAAGGCTTTATAATTGTGTCAAAATGCCAGTGAAACCTTGTCTCCTAGGAATGTATTCGTTTAAATATTTATATACGACAGCAAGTACGTTTCATAGGAAGCGAAACGCCGCCACTCAAAAACAAAACAAAACAAAATAAAGCGCCCATGAACACAATCCAGGCAGCAATAACGTTTCCGATCATCAAGGTAATTGGGAAAAGAACCCCAACTTTTTTTATGATAAGGATTATAGGATTATATAAGCATAATTTATAGGACACAGTGTTGGTAATACCTGCCTAAAATGTACACACTACAATTGACAAGTGTATCTCCATGTGCAGAGGACACTGACCTGCCAAAGAATGTCTTACAAAGAGCCCCGGTTTTAATACCCAAATTAGAACATACTTAAGTATGGTTCACTTACTTGTCAAGACCTAAGAACATTTACTCATGTCCCAGTCTAATTGCCATTATCTATTATCCAGAAAATACAAGCAGTGTTGAAGCAATTGTTTGGAAAATCCGGCACACTGTGGCTTTGCAGCTCATTTAGCTGTCTGCTCGTTATGTTGTTTAAAGCAAAAAGTGGAACTACTTTTTCTTTTTACTTGATCCCCTTTTAATAGCAATAAAAACACATATGTCAGCCTGGGTTGTTCTTTGCCACAGTGACATCTCATTTGTTATTGTGGTTGAGCACCAAAGGCTATGACATTGATAAACCTCGGATTCTCAGACGCTAAAAAAAATTTTTTTTTTTTTATTTGTGCTTGTAGTTCTTTGAAGCATCCAATTTTTTTTTTAGTTAGGGAGCACAGCACATTAGGATTGTCTAATAGCCCTTTTATAAATGAGAATGAAATTATGAATTTGAATATGGAAACTTTCCTCAGGGTCTTGACTTGCTAGGTGAACAATTCCTGGCTGTATTTGACAATTTTGTTTCGGAGCCTGGGGTCAGACTGTTTTTTTCTTTTTTCCAAGGCAGGTGTTTACACATGCAGATACGCAGACATTACTAAAGACATTCACTTCAACTATTAAATGATCTGTAACTCCACAAGGCATAAATGAATGCTAAAAACGCTGCAGATATAATGTGTTGTGGGTGTAGTTCAGGCAGCCAAATGCTACGACATCAGAGCAAGCGATGCTACATGCTCTGTAATGCAAGTCCACGTGTATTCTTATGTAATCTCGGCTATGAATTGCAGATCTCGTTTTTGGTGCTCGGTACATAGCTTGGTAGGATGGGTTTCTCCGATACAAGCAACGTCAACATGAGATGCACTCACACTGGGGTGGGACACAAACCTTTTGTGCTTTTAAGTGCACAAATTGCATAAGAAACAGGTGGGAAATGACCAGTATCCCACGAACATGGCAATATATCACAATTGGAGGTGTTTTTCTCTCCTGGCACTCTACTGCCGCTGTAAGTAAAGCCTGTATCCCAACCTGCCCAATAATTCCATTCGTTGTTTAGTTTGACATCATCAATTACAACACGATTAAAACTGCATCGCTGCTTTTAAATAAAACCATCTTTCTTTCATCTCTTTCTTTCTACCGATGCTGATAGACTTTTGAAATATTTCTAAATCACGAATAATGTTTCAGCTTTTTGTGCATGTGTCTATATAAGGAAATACAGAATTTCGGCGGAAGATAACCTATAAATAGGTGATGTTTCTTTCTGTGAAAGTTGATTGACAGATTGAGAGATTGATTGTAGATTAGGCTGCAATCTGTCTCCTGGATCGTGATTCTTTTAGGGTATTTTTGCAAATGTTTGAACTGCGCATTCCTTATTTAATTGAGATATTTTTGTTGCTGAATATAAAGAAAGACGGGTTTGAACCATTGTCTTGATTTTTTAAGCTGATCTTAGCTGATTATGAGCAAATTGAATAGTTCTTGGGCCTGAGACAACTTTGCATACAATCACAAGGTAATTCAACATGAATACAATCCACTTTTATAACACATGAGTCAGAGGAAATAATGCATTAGAAATGACCTAGCTGTACATAATAAAAGTGACTCAAAATGAGAACTTAAAAAGAGCAAAGCATCCATCCACGCAGAGACACACTAATACAATATGACTAAGAGACACTGAGGCGTTATCATGGAGACGATTACAGTCATCATGCTCATGCTAATGCACTTGTATATGCTGTGTTAGGCCATGGTCTGCTACACACCCTGGGCAGGGCAAGAGCCATTCATAATTGATACCCAGCGTTTACCGCAAGCCCAGGTGTGTTGCAGGAAATAACCACTGACCCAATTACAGTTTGCATCCAGCATGCTTTGGTTAATTTGTGTAAAAGCCATAATTGCTCTTGGTTTTATAATTCATGAACAAGGGCGTGTGGCACTGGCAGAGCACCAGCATCTATTACTCAACCACCCATGAGTGCATCCTCACACTAGGTCTACATAGACAAATAGTAAACACGTGCATGTGTCTTTGTGTGCGTGCACACACACACAAAGACAAACACAAAGCCTGGAAAATGCACTTGGGCTAAATGGTTGCAGATGTTAATATTGTGAGTGAGAAAGATTATGAACTTGAACTCGGGTGAGTTGCCACTGGGAGACACTAATGTGTTTTGACGGTTGATGTTGTTGGGGTTTTTTTTTTTCCTACAGGTGCCACCGCCATCAGAAAAAATTGGCAGCTGGTGGGGAGTCAACAGGCCCATTGTTAACAGCATCGGGCCATAAAGAGGAAGTGCGCTACATGCTTGAGGCTGTCTGTGTTCCTGGGATGGCACAGATCAAGATTCGCACTATTTCACTGCTAAGTATTTTCTCCTGCCTCTCCACATCCCTCTCCTTCCTGATTCACTAATGTACTTCACATTTCAGAGTCCGACTCTTGTCAGCACATAGACAATGTTACATCACGTTCGGATATTTTAAAGTCAATCTTCAACGGCCTTTGAGAGAGATTTCTAGAACAGTGGTTCCCAAAACCTGGGTTCCCAATTTGAGGGGTCACCAGATGAGTTCTTAAGATAAGTTCTTTATTTCTCATTTGCACAACAATGCTCACACAGAATGTGCAAAAAGAAAATCACACAAGTAAAATAAGACAATAATAGTGCAGAAGTTAAAATGTAGAACTAAAATATAATAATGTAAAATATAATACTGAGGCAGACTGGTGTACAGTAGTGATGAAATGTTTAAACTGTAATGTAGACAGGTTGTGCAGTATTGGGCCTTATAAAAGGGTTGGGTATAACCTGTGATAAGGGGTCACAAGTAGACATTGCATCATTTTAGAGGGCCACAATGCATAAAGGCTGGGAAGCACTGCTCTGGACTATCATAACAGTAAAAGTCAACTTTTAGGGTCAGGAACCCACGAGCCAGGGTGCACTGCGTTAGCCATCATTGTTCAACAGGTATGCAAGGAAAGACACAAGAGACACACATCTCTCCAGCAGCCACAACAGACTAAATGCACTTTTGTAGTTTGAGCTGGGGCACAGAGCCACGGCCGTGTTTTCTCTTAATGCTCATATTTTCTTAATGAGCTATGATTGTTGCTCCTTTTAGCTCTACGTACACGACAACAACCCACAGCTGGAAAACAAAAACTTAAAGGGACAAACGGCGTTAATGAGTAGGTTATGAACGGCGCAGATCCTCTGATGATGGCTGGATA
This sequence comes from Enoplosus armatus, assembly GCF_043641665.1. Taxonomy (NCBI): domain Eukaryota; kingdom Metazoa; phylum Chordata; class Actinopteri; order Centrarchiformes; family Enoplosidae; genus Enoplosus; species Enoplosus armatus. The sequence goes on along the minus strand of NC_092180.1, from coordinate 26,582,708 downwards.
TCGGCTGTATTTAAGCCAGTTGTAACAGCTGAGTCGCCTGCAGACAGTAGATTTTGGCTTTTTTTGTAACTGCTGTTTTCTTTGTGGGCTTTGAGGGTTACCTGTTAACTAAAACGTATTATTACTTTTTAATGTGAACGACGGCATTAAATTCAAATGGAACAGAATTTCAGAGAGCAATCTGCATTGCAAATCTTCTTGTATTGCTTTGGTCGTTTTGGCAAAAGAGTCTTAATGTTACTTTTAGGGCAGTCCTAAAGGACAGAGGACACGGTGGGGCTGAATCCTTCACTCTCTATTCAGTTAAAATTGACATTTGAAGGCTTAAGATGGAACACATAAAATCACAAAGCAGCTATAAAAGAAAATAATTGCCTGTCGGTGCACATTAGCTTGCGTGGTTCAAACCTGCAGCAGCTGTTGCTTTCTATTCTAGTAGGTGATGTAGGTTGAACTGCAGAACTGCGACTGCTGGAGACACAAGAAAGCATTGGTCGTTTCAGCTGTAACTGCCCAATAATGTTCGGTATGCTTCGTTTTCTCGTTAACGCCGCCAGTGCTATGTTCTTGTGCACATGCGCTCGTTAAAACATTGCTCCATAGGACAATTAGGGATCAAACACTCCACATAGGGTACTTGCATACATGTACTCATAATAAGTCTCGTGCCAAAACCCAACCAGTCTTTAATTTATCCTAACCCTGTTTTCAAAAGTGATTTGTAATGGCTTCGGGAAGGCACTGACAAATCATGTTGTCCTGCCGATAGGGGGTGCCATATAAAGAAAATGATTATATGTGTTGTTTTAGAGGGCAATTGGAGGACTTGTTGAACCTGTTGGCACCGCAGCTGCGCGATGTGGATGATACTTCACATCAATAATAAACTTTGTCCTAAATGTGCATCAATTTGTTAGAATATCAAAAATCCAACACTCCAAAACAGAGCTTAGTTATACTCTTTTGCCAACGGCTCATGGAATCCCACCAAAATCAGTTATGAGAGTATCAGTCGCTTTGTCAGTGCTGTTGTCCTTCAGTTTTCTGTAATCTACAGGTTTGTATGGTCCGTGTCAAACTCTATCTGTGGCCTGACTTTGCTGGGATATTTGGACAGAATGGGCAATCACTACTCACATGGTTTTAGCTAGGCCGGGGGCTGATTATATACAGTACATCACAGTAAGAGCGTGCACAAGAAAATGATGAGTACAATACTGAAAGGGGGGGGGGTTGTAGAGGAAATGTATAAAGGATTTTAAAGACTCATTTGTCTGGCTCCTTAATGAGAGGAAGCGGAACAAAGACCCCGGCTAATATTCCGAGGGGTCTAATTAAAATTAGGTGTGATCCGATGGAGGAAGGAGCCACAGAGGTGATTTTAGTCACAGCCCAAAAGAGACCAGCTAATTAGGGAGAGTGATGGCCTTTACTTGGAAACCACTGGAGAGTCGCGCGGGGCACACACATTGTCCACGTCCCTCTGGCCTGGCATGGAGATTTGCTGCCATAGTCTTTGCTGCATCCAGGGCAGAGAAAAAGAGGACGCTACAGGGGGAACGAGACAAGAACACCGGGCAACACCAGGGTCGGGCGCAGACTGTGATCGGACAACAGAGCAATGAGATGAATTCCATCCCTGCCATTTCTCATTTTCACACACACACACACACACACACACAACCAGCTGCTCTGTTCTCTCCGTGCCCCATGTTTTTCCATGCAAGTCTTCTTCTCAAACAATAGGATTCATCAGACAGTGTTCCCCGAGCTGCGCGAAGGAGTCCAAGATTTCGCCCTCCCACCCGCTGGTCCCGGGAGAAAAATAACACTGATGCCTGAAATAGATAAATCTGATTAATCCTCGCCAAATTTCGGCATAATTTCATTTCAGTGCTCGATCGGGATCCCCTCCAAGCTGTTTGAGCCATGTCACTCCCATTGATGAAGAAACATCAATAGCTATTTGTCAATGTGAGCATTATGTATATGAGCTATCGGGTTCTCTTTGATTCCTCCCAACGGCTTGTACATGTTCATCTTACCTTTGACATTGAGAGAATGCCGTCTTGTTGTTCTTCATGAGACTGTGATAGCGCTTGCCCTAATCTTAATTGATGGCACTGTTGCTCATCTGCTAAAAGCAGCCTATATTTATCTGCTCCAACTATATATGTGCACTAATAGCAATTGCTTTTCTGCTGCCTGTCCTTGGGAGGCTGCCAGGAAGACTGCGAGAGGGCAAGGAGTATCATCCTAATGTCTCAACGCCATAGCGCACTAAATCATTCTGTTCATAATAAAAGGACCACACAGGTACAAGCACACATACGCAAAAGCACACAGTCGAGTCTTGCAATTATCTGTGGCAGCGCGTTGTATTTAAGAAACGGAGGCGCTTTAAGCATGTACCCCTCAGTCGAGAATCAGAGACTGGGGTAATGTGGATGAGAGAAAGACCTTGGCTCCATCTTGCCGAGACACTTCCACCCAATATGACCAATTACTTTTCACACCACAGCCGTGGAATTGTCAAATGAAGCGGTGTTCATGGGTCTGAAAATAGACTCCTCGGCCCTGCAGAAGGTATTTACAGGAGGACGTGTTGGCAAGCTTAATCATAACAGGACAAAGTGCGCTCATTTTCTGTCCATCAACAAACGATATATAAACGTGCAATACATTGTCCAAGCAGAGTTACGGCATTTTAAATATCATGATATGCTGTAATTATGAAGATGGGTGTAGAAGGCTGCTGTTTTTCTTAGAAACTACAGAATGAAGAAGAAGAACGACAGCATCAGTTTCAACAAGTGCCCCAAAACGACAGACGTTTACGCTGCGACAAACCCCTCTATCGGGCGCAGTAATTACGATGGGGGCAAAAGGAGGAAGTCAGGTTACGTTATTATAGACCGACAAAGTCAGCTGAGGGAGGGGGGTCAGGGTGGATGGAGGGGTCAACAAAACATCAGACTTTAACGTGGGAGATCGCTGTTCAACGTCTTTTGAACAACATTTTTCAAAGCACTATCGTATTTGTGCGACACTCGCTGCGTCATACCAAACCATAACTACTTAACACCTCAAAACAGATTGGTTTTTGTAATGGTTTTGGAGGGCACAGGGGGATAATATCACCCTGGTGATGGGAGCTTCAGATCAATAGACAGTTCCATGTGTCGTACTAGAAGACACAGACCAGCAACTTGGGGGACTTTGGGTTCGTGTCGTCGCATCAGCCTCATTCAGAATCACAGCAACAATCTACTGGTTTTTTCAACGTCAAAAAAACATTTTTGTTAATAAATGTAATCTGTAGTTTAGAATTGACCGATGTTGAAGTTGCCTAACCTCAACCCCACTGTCGTTTGCATGTGTAAATATTGTAGAAATAAATAAATATAACAACAAACTTTGGCTTTGTGTGTTAAAAAAAACGGTGGTTGAATGAAATCTGGTTGATAGGGTTGTTATTTACTAGCAGCCATTGTGAAGTCTCTGGATGAATGGCAGACAGGAACCCAAAAAGCACGAGTTCAGTTTACTTGGGTCAGACAGGCAAGGGTCAAAACCCGGGATATCACACAGGCAAACAGACAAATAAATCCGACAAGGGGCAGGCTGGGAAATCCAAAGGGTTAAACGGGGTCAAAACCGGCAGGTCAGGCAAACCTGCTGGAGCCGGAGAGCTGGGGAAAAACACATCTAGCAATCTGGTGGAGGAGCGAATGAAACTGGATAACCGGTTTAAATACTGAGGGACTGATGAGTGAATGAGGCTAAAGGTTGGTAGCCACAGGATACATCAGTCATAAAAAGGATATACAGGTAAAATCAAAACGATCTGATTACCATCTGAACTACTGTCAACGTGTTTTGAAAACACCTTGGATTTAAGGGCAAAATAACTCCCAACAATATTTTATTCACTTTGCGTTAAATTTAGCAGTTTCACTTCACGTCCGTCGGAGTCGGTGCAAAACTTCTTCTAGCAATAGTGTTAATGTCGCTGACATATTATCGACCAGACGTCTACAGAAACTCAGAGCTGAACAACTTATTTTGAAGCTTGTTTGTATTCTGTAATTTCTTTTAAAAATATATCTCTATTGTAACAGGGCAAACTTCACCGTCAGTTACCCTGACGATATTTCGCGTCATTTGCAAATCGTCGCTCTCAAACCTGCAGGAGAGCAGTCTTTTGTTTAAGGCTCACCCTGCTGGGTTGCACTCTGAAACCGCTCGTGCGGGACATGATGTGCCCGGTGGCTCTGGGATCTGACAGGCTACGGGTGCCACGGCAGGTTTACAAAGACCTCCAATGAGAAATTGATCTGACAACCATTCAAGGGTAAATCATTTCCATGAGTTAATTACTTTGGAAGAGGAAGAAGAGGAAGAAGAAGAAGAAGAAGAAGAAGAAGAAGAAGAAGAAAAAAACAAAATGTAACTCTGAGGCATCTGTGCAGAGTGTGAGAGCCAGGTCTGTACCGAGGGAACACCACTACTTACCGACTGATGGATCGCACAAACTGCTCTGTGTTTGCTGCTGTGTGTGGATTATTCTAACTTGTAAATAAGGAGTCTTTCGAAAACTCCAAGACACTGCATTCAGACACATTTCATATTCTTATAATGCATTATTAAAACTCAAAAACCCTGATTGTGTTATTTGATTAAATCAGTGATTTTCGGCTGATTGCGCTGCTTTTGATCGATAGCCAAGATGAAACAAAATAAACATCCTTTTCATTTCGCCACGTTTTTTTTACGCCCTGTAACATCTCTGCCTTTTAGCCAGCCAATTTACACATCGCCTCTGATTAGATTTGCGCATTTTAATAAAACCATGGGTGAACTCCAATCTCCTCTAAGTGACTTTAATCTGCTCAGATTAGTCGATTTGTGCCACGCGTGAGCATAATGCAGTGAGAAGGGATGCATTTTTATGGATAAGTAGTCAATAACATCAGCATGTTGCTGCCATAGTGCTCCTTGGCTGGGATCCAACCTGTTCAAACCGTACAGCAATACTGGTAAGAGGCCTGTTGGCTTTTTGCAAATTGAGCCACCGTAGGCTCGCTGGGATCTGATTGGATTTCCCCGAGTCCTGCGGGCTGGGAACATGTGTTTCTGCCATCCCCAGAGCGGCTGTCAGTGATGTTTCTCTCCACCGGTGGAGGGAGAGAACAGAGAGAGAGAGGGGGAGAGAGAGGGAGAGAAGCACCCGCGGCTATTTACAAAACATTCATTGTTTTATCTGCGCGAGGCAGTCAGAGGCCTTCCCAGTCCTCCCCACCTCTCATTAATCAGTGACAAAGCCTTATTTAAGTGCTTGTTGTCCTGACCTATTCGTGACTGACGTTGGCATTTAAGAAATACCAGTGGAAGAAACGCGCCACGGTATCGGCAGGGTGGGTGGGTGGGTGGGTGGGACGGGATGGGGCCCCGCGCGTAGCATTTCAGTCGGAAGCGGAGCCATTAATATGTTTCTCCTCAGAAGAAGTTGTCAGCCTGGCGACAACCCCCCCCCCCCCCGCCCACCCCCCCTTTTCTCAGACTCATCAGTCAGCGGGTGAAGGGAGTTCACTCCGGGTTGATGAGCACAATGGGTGATCACCTTTTGTAATGAGAGCGACTGAGAGATAGCAAGGAGAGCAAAGCAGAGACAGAGAATCACCTGTTTGAAGAGATAAAAGAAGGAATAGGCGGGCGCTTAAAGAGACGCTGAGCGAGAGACGCGGAGAGGAGAATGAGCTACCTGCAGGGAGGGCGGCCGGTGAGGAAGAAAGCAGCAGAGAGGAGTGTAGAAACAGACAGGGTGACACGCGGCGGCGACGATGACGGCTGTAATTATTTTGCTGGCGACGTCGATGAGGTCGATACTCCGCCGGGCCAACAAGTGAGCGGAGGAGTGGAGGCCCACAATGCATTTAGTTGACAAAGGTCAAGCTCTCACCACTTCCCCTCCTGACTCCTGTATGGCTTGCACATCAGTCAGCGGGGGCTTCATCATTAACACGTTCCCTGTCAGGGCTTTATCACGGGTCAAGTTCAACGGCGCTCCCCGGCAAATAAAAAGCACTTCATAACTCAGCCGCTTTATAAGCACGACCGGGGGGGGGGGTGATTGACAGCGGCATAAGTGATGAAGCCGACGGCAGAGATGGATGGGAAAGGAGAGCAGAGATGAGCGGTGCAGGGAGGCAAATAGGCAGATAGACCACGGAAGATATGGCAGAAGTTTAACGGAAAGCCCCGAGCCCCAAAAAACACAACATATATACCTTTTTTTAAATTACAGCAATTGAACATGACACATTACAGCAGTGCTTTTCTGTCTACTCTCGCTTCTTGTTCCTCCACCACAGAACCCCATCCTGCCGCCGCTGTTATCGCTCTCTCCACCTACGTGCACACAGCACAGGGGAGCCCTTTGCCGAGATCTTGTCGAAAACACATTTCTGTACAATTTCACTTACTGAAGTGGATGCAGACGATGGAGGACGAGAGAAAGTACGACAAGTGAATCCCTCGCGACTTTTTTTTGTCATCAATACTCGTCCAGAATAATTGTTTCCAGGGTGGAGGGGATGTAAAATGTTTTCACTCCTATTGACGTGCTGCACATTTTCCTGTTCTTTATAAGTTGCACTAAACTTGTTTTTTTATAATAAAAAAATTCAAATAAATTAGATATAAAATCCAACTTAGGAGTGACTGGATTTCAGAGAAATAGGTAAACGTATAAAGATCCAAGCTAGTGTGCAAGTGTGTTGTGCTTTTCACCTACTTATATACAAGCATTATCTTATTTAATGATCTATATGGCTGCACTTTAAACGGATACAAGGAAATGTGTTTGCTTTGCATGAAGTAGAGTGTGCAGCTGATTCCACTCCACAGTCATTAAATATGAGTTTCATTGCCTCTGACATCAGTCTCTGCCCAGATTCTAAGCATGTTTCACTCTTTTTTTGGGAGCACCTTGCTCTTGGTGCACTTCAAGTTGCTTCGTGTGGAGAAGAAGAATTTAGGAGAAGAACATTTTCCGACGCAGAGTTAGAAGTTAGAAAAAAGTTTGCAGAAATATTTTAAAGCGTCCGCGTTGAGTAGCAGTTTCTCAACATGGAATAAAGCACTGAGTTTTATTTTGAGTGGCTATAATCGATATCTGTTATATAAACAACTCCGCCTCAGCTCTATGGAGTACGTTTAGCATCTTTCAGCACATTGTTTTGTTTGTTTTGTTTTCCGACCCACAACTTTACCGGAGCTTTGAGAGTGAACCGAAACAGCAGTGTTGTTTCAGCCAGGCAGCTGTTTCCAGGGGGGAAAAAAAGCTCTAAAAACCTTGCTGTACACTACCTGCTCAGCACCAAACAGCAGACAAAGAGTTAGCGACTGGCTGCTGAACAGAGTGGAGCATTCAGCGGCTAAAGAGCCAGGTATTTTTTTTTTCTGAGGAGTTGGTGGAGATCAAATCAGAGCTAAAAGGAGAGCGATTACTGGAGTTACATTACATGTCAGTGTGGTGTCAACAGATTGTTTCTGCTGTGGCCAAAAGCATCAGTTATTGCAGGTGCAATTTTCACTTTTACAAATGACTGCGATTTACGACTGGCTTACAGCAGGAAATTCATTTTCTTGTTCGGTGTCTTGAATGAACTTATTTTCTTTACAATCGTGTAAATGTTAAATGTTAAATGCAGAATATGTGTGAAGAGCCCTGTGCATGATCCCAACATCGGCTTTTGATAGAGTTCTTTTCAATTAGCTGTATCATAGAGGTTTAAAATCAAATCATTTTTATTTTCTATTAAATATCCTATTGCCTGGTGGAAAAATGTCCACAATGTCATAAAACACAATCACTCTGTTGAAAACTGGGGAAGATGCCTTTTGGAACTTGAAGTGGTCTTGACTGAATCACAGGCAGGACTTCAAGTGGCGTGATGACTTCCTGCTTTAGGCTCCAGTTCATCACAATGATCGAACTTCTGAGGTCACACACACACACACACACACACACACACACACACACACACAATAACAGACCGTCTTCAAGTGAAGCTCTCAAATCCGTTCAAGGTCATGAAAAGGAAAGCCAACGAATGGAATCAAAGCAAATAGATACAGTACAATAGCCACCAAGCATTTCAATGTGGTGGCTTTTGGTGTCTGTTTCATCAATTGTCCATTATTGTTATTATTATTATTATTATTATTATTATTGTCTGCTTCAAATTCTAGGAAATTTGACTTTCCCTATTCATAGTTGAACTGCCTAAATCGACTGTGGATGAAAATGATGAAAGTAATCAGGATATTTACAGTATAACCACCGCATCCTTAACTGGAACATTACCCGTGTAATGCACCTTAGCAGCCGCCCCTCCTCCAACCAACCCCACCCCATCCTATCCTATCACCCTCCTAAGCCCCCACTATTTCTCTCTCCTAAACCAATAATCCAGTCCCCTCCCTGTTGGGTCCACTCCCTCTCTCTTTTCCCACGGATTGCTACATCCCACATGTTGGTATTTGGAAACCCTACTTGTCATCTAAGACCTATCAGAGCAAGGCAAGTCTTCCTGTCAGAAGTGATTATTAAAAGATGTAGGGGAGATGGGGAGGAGGGAGGGCAATGTGAAAGACAGGGGCTGGAAAGAGAGAGGGAGAGAGAGACAGAGAGAGATAGAGAGAGAGGGCCCGCAAGTGTCAAGCAGGGCCGAGTCTCCCGATTCAAAGAGGGATTTTCACATTATGATTCTGCAACAGTGTATTGCATACTTCAAAGACCTTATTACAACGGCCTATTAGCATTCATGCTGCCATTCACATCGCGAGTCCAACACCTGCATGGGAAATGGGGCAGGATTTGTGGCGAGGAGGACTAGCTGAGGATCACAACGCTAGGGCAGATACTTTTCACAGTGAGGAGTCACAGGACATGAATTCTAATTAATACCACTGTCTGAATACCACAACGGTGACGGAGAAGAAGGCAGCAAATTCATAAGAACCTCGGTGTTTATTTAGACAAATGCGGTCTCAAGTACTTTGCAAAGTCCCTCCCCTGTCTGGGGCACTCAGCCCTAAGCCCGTTTCTTCTCTAACTGAGGTTGTGAATCTTCAAAAGTGGGTCACAAATAGTGTTTAATATTTTCGAAAAAAACTATGTAATTTAAAAAAAAATAGAAAAATAGGTGGGCACTGTGAAGTTCAGCAAACAACATTTAAAGAGGGGTAAATAGTGTATTTGCTGCGGACATATTTTCACCACTTAGGATGTATGTTGTATGCTAATTTAGGTCTGCTCAACTATTTCTCGTTACTTCTTGCATGAGTTTCACAGTAAAATCATTTCAATGTGAAGGCAGTAGGCCTTTTTCTGCAAAACCGTAAGCGTTGGCAACATTATTCGCGGTTGTGCCCGTCTGTGCCAGTTCGTCTTTATCCTCCGTGATAAGCGTTCCAGCGTTATTCCAAGTGTCTCATGTGTTTGGTTTATTGGATTTTGATCACCATTTGTTTGACTACGCCTCTGCCTACTCCCTACTGGATTTATCTGCCTTGTCTGACTGCTTACCTGTGTACCAAACTCTGCCTGTGTAAAGCAAAGACTGTGTTTTTGCTTTCAATCTACCGCCGGTCCGTGTCGAGCGTTTGAGTCCTCCACCTTGTGAACCTGATCGTTACACAAACAGGTTGTAGTATGACACTGAAATTGATTGGCAGGGTGGATGGGGTCCCTAGGTTCTTGACTCGAAGAAAAGTTTTGTTCTGCGAGTGAAGCAATAGTTATCACCCTGACCTTAACCAAAGTGGTTGGATTTGTCTAACATTTTTATTCTGACGTATTTCTTCTGATAAAAAGAAAAAAACCTGCATATCCAGTCAGTGCTATCTCGACTAAAAGTTGGTGTTCATGTTAATTTGAAATAAGATCGCTCCATGTCCGGGGTTTTTCCTCTTAATGCTATACAATAAACGTAACCCTAAAGACATGCCACTATTCTTATGAAGAGCAAAAATCAAAGTCCTCTCCACAGTCAATGGAGTGGAATCTTTACGTGTGACGTCTATTCTTTAGTGCCACGCCGCCTGCTTCTTTTCTCACTTTGACTTGTATACATGTCAATGGATTATGTCTCTTTTCCAGCAGCCTTAGGATATAGTTTATTCACTTAAGGGTGCTCAAGCCGCCGATGAAGGGCTTTTGATGCAACTGCTCTCTCTTGCTACACCCCACAAGCTGTTTGCTATGGTTCATTAGCTTTGTGTTGAGTTGACTGCGAACGCTTGGTTTTGTTGCAGGCTGTTCATTCCACACATTTCCAAATGCTGCCCACTAGCAGAGCACAATTGAAGAGCGAAGAGAGAGTGCCTGCCATTTTAATGGGACAAATGTTGTGTTCAGAAAGTGCCAACGGAGCAAACAGTTCATCATGTAGACTGTGAAAAGGTGTTATGTCATTAAGAATGCTTTATTTTTGTGTGAGTTTGGCTGATTGATTATTCTGGTTTAAGGTGCTTCAGAGATGAAAAGTTACAAGCCAGATACTTTTCAGGAAAAGAAGAGCTCTTAAAACAAGTACATCCTTTTTCTTTGGCTGCATTGGGGGGGGGGGGGAAACATGTTTGCGGTCCCCACTATGTGTGAGATAATAAATTGACATAATAATAACACATTTAAAGCAAGCCTATGCAATATTGGTGTGGTGATACACGCTACTGCATTTACAGGATTATGGCAGAATCAATTGCTCAACATTCTCTTAAATCAGTAATTTTAATGACGTCATATTTATGTAGGCCACCATGTTAACATAATTATGTGTAGTCAAAGGGGGAAAACATCCACATCAGCCTCCTGGTTGTCAACAAACTGGTGGCAAAATGGCTGCAAAACCAATCCAATAAAATCCAATGTTTACACTGATACAATTGATTCAGCTAATCCGAAAGGAATACACTGTTTATTTGTGTCTGGTTTCACTTCCTGAACTGTGTGTGTGTGTGTGTGGGGGGGGGTAACCATCTTGAAATAGTGCATGAACGTTACTATGATGGAATAATGGGAGGTTTTCCTGCTCTCTCCATCCTGCCAACATGAGAGCGTGAAAAAACAAACCAATGAACGAGTAGCAGACTGCTAAATGAAGTCATTTACACAGAAACATTCATCATGTTAGCCACTGGTTGCGCGTGACAGAGTAAGTCCGTAGCATGAGAAACAGTAAATTCAACTTTTTTGCTATTAGAAGCATTTGCTCGCTTTAGAGAGAGTGAGTCCTTAAAGGGCGATTTTGCCCAAATCACACACACACACACACAAAATTTAAATGATATATTTCCTCACTTTTGGTATCTAAAACAATGCAGATGGTTTCAGTTGTATGTGCTAAGGTTGTAAAATACTCACCTCAGAAAGTTATGCGGCCACTGCAAGTGCACTGGAGGTAAATTGAATTTTTTCTATGCTGCTCAAAGGAGTGAAAGAATACATTCTAAAAACTATCAGCAACATGTCTTTCCAAAAACAATGTCCTGGTCTTCTGGGACTACTTCTTTGGTAAATAGTTGTTCCAGTGAAAACTGACGGCAGCGAGCTGGGGACGTTGTTTCTGGAAAGACACACTGCTGTTGACAACTTACGAACATTTGAGTGCCACAAAACAAACTCGCTTTCACCTCAATTTTATTAGCGTAACTGCAGAAATTTCAGAGGTGGAAGAAATGTCTTAAAAACTCTGCCACATAAAAGCAGAGCGAGCGAGGAGGCATCTTCTTCTTTTTTTTTTACAAAGCTAAATAACCAGAGCACGACAAAATGACCTTGTGAACCGCGATCAGACGGCAGCACATGGACATCAGCAGGCACCAGGAACAGATATCCGACCTGGCACCAGACGTAAACACACACAGGGAGGACAGTTGGACGGATCAATATGGCTGCTCGGAATAAGAAGTAGTGGGCTTTTAATACAGATTGCACTCCTAAATGGATGTGAACGTCTGCTCAAATGCATCCCAGTGTTAGTCAGCGTAGCTGAAATCAGAGCCAAGAGTCTTTATCTCTCACTCGTATTAAACCCTTAGCACTGTGCTGCCCCTCAGGTGCATGAATATTTGGGGTAAAACAGACAAAATTAGCTCTGTTTACAAATATTATGCCAAATTTTACTGAACAAACTCTGCCTAAAGGCAAAAGTTAAGAACACTTGGTCAATGTTTGAAGCATATTAAACATCTACGATCCGTATATGTATCTGCCCCTACACTCAACCGCCTCTGTTTTGGACGAGAAATGAGTGATGGGGGAGGGTGGTGGATCGTAGTATCCCCGTTATTCCCTGGGATCAGTCTCTCCGTAGACGTATGAGCACTGGCCTCGACAAGAGAAAAGACAAACAACGATCAAAGTGGAATGAAAAGAGAGAGAGAGAGAGAGAGAGAGGGAGAAAAAACAAAACAACCTGCAAAGTTAACACAGGATGTATTGCAAACGTTTTAATGAGTCTACTCTTAATTAGTGCCACAGGAAATCGATGGTTACCCCAAATGCTTGTCATTAACAAACGAGCAGACAGCCAACCCGTGGGACCTGTGCTGAATAACTGTTTTTCTGTCATGTGATGCAGCTGAGGACCAGAAGGAATGTGAAATTGTGTGTACGAGTGTGTGTGTTTTTTGTGCATACATGCGCTTATGTGTCGGGAGGGCCTGCTGAGCAAAACAGAGCATGCTGACATTTGTAATGGCTGGAGGTCAGAAGAGAATAGTTAATGTATCTGAGACGCGGGAAGGCAAAGATCTATAATACAGTGTATTTTACCTTGGCTTCATCATTTCTTTCTCAAACTAAAATGTGTGTGTGTGTGTGTGTGTGTGTGTGTGTGTCGTGATAGAAAAAAAGCCTTCCTATTAGAATTTGTCCCCCAAAAAAAGGACCAATGGATCCTTTAGGTGTCACTGTGTCACATTAAAGCTCACCTTACAGTCCAGAGAAACCTTCTGTCTTTACTTGTTAGAGGGAGGGGGAAAAAAAAAATCCAAAACACTCATTACAACATTATAACTGAGTAGATTTACTCCAATAAAAGGACTCTCAGTTTTACTTTGAAGCACCACGAGGAGCTGGTAGGTGTGTCAGTTAGGCTGATGGTGTCACAGGCCTGCATTGCTTGAGAGATAGGACATCACCGAAAAAACAACTTAGGTTTCTTAGCAGCCTTTGGATCACTGTTCACGGGAGCTCGAACATCTTTTTCACGAGTGTTCCAGGTGTCAAGTCGCGACATTACTTAGACGCTTGAATTGAATTACATGATGTTGAATCGTGTTCATGCGCACCACTGTCGGGTGCTCACTTGAGCTGTGTCCCAAGTCCATACCACATGCCAGTTCTTAATAGTTCCTGAATATCTCAGATTTGAAGACTATGTAGTAGATAATGATGTGTTAGAACAGGCTAGGAGATACCATATTAATTAATAATTAGCTCATGATTAGTTCATAAGGAGTGGTTGGTGATTATCCCGGTGTGGCACAGAACTAACAACGACTCAATAATTATAAATTACTTAAACATAAGTTAGCCTTTTTGTGCCCCTTCAAGTACGGTGGCACAACATGCTGAGTAGTGCGATACGATACGATGCGTCACTTTACTTCGTTACTAGTTCTTCTGCCACTCAGGGGCTGGTTTCATTAACGACTGATCAGCCGTCAGGTCGTTACTGTTCCTTAATAACTGCTTAATATTTTGTAACTTATTGTAAAGTGTCACCAATAAAATAGATTGTGGGTGGTGGTGAGACAACTCCTGGAAGATCTAGGAAAAGAAAAAAAACAACAACATATCAAATAGAATACGTAAACGTAGTTTGTGCTCTCCAGATCAAAGTCACAGTTTGATTGACGTCCGGCGTTACACATTCCTGTTAGCATAAAATGGAAAAGTCAGGAAATTAACAAAAAAAAAACATAACAAAAGACAATTATAGAATTGGGAAAAATTATTTTTATTTAACTAATTTAGGGATTTAAGAATGAAATGTATATGAAATTAAAAAAAAAAAATGTATGTATTACATGTATTCAAAGAAATTCCAGAAATAAATCAATCAAAATTACATTTGAGTTGAAAAAACAAAAAAAAGAAAATACAATATTTCTAGTTTGGTTATGTTTTTGTTTCAGGATTCAGGATCAATTTCAGCTTTCAGTTTCAAATTCTTTTCGTTTATAATTTTGTCCTTCCAATTGACAATACATTTGGCGCCTATTTGTCTCCATGTGTTGCCGCGTCTTGCCCGCCTCTGTGACTCTGTGTTGTTCCCTGACACCTACTTCTTATGATTGTTTTAATACGAAACCGAAAGCTTGAAACCGAAACAGCAACATTGCCTCTGCCCTGTTTCCGAGTGACCCTACTTATCAGTGTATCCCCCCGACTTGCTGTATTTCCTCAGTGCAATCACCTCTCCAGAGTTCAACCGACAGTCCTGGGATACATGCCTTGCATACTTACACAGCCGATGATGCCTAACAATCAAACTCCATGACAGAAAAAAAGCCATTTTTGTGTCCTACATCAAAACTCTCGAGAGTGTGAAAAGCATCTTAACTTTCATATTTTGGGGATATTAAACCAGCAAAGAAAACTGCATTACGTTGTAGGAGCGCTTTGAAGATTAAACTTAACTGTCGTCTCATTCGACATTACAGTAGGTACTTTCATGCTCAGAGACAGCATAATTTATTTTCATCGGGATCCGTCAGCGTCAGTTACAGGCGGAGTGTGGCCTCTGTTTGTGATGGCTTTGACTCGCCGAGCGCTTGATTGGAACACGCACGTTTTAAAAGGGGGGACAAGCCCTCCGACTTTGATGGATTTCTGGGCAATATTAGTCAGCGAGCATGTATCCCCCTAAGCTGCGGTGGAACTGATCGAGGTTGACCAAATAATCTGCCAATTCCCTCCCGAGAAATGCAGAGACGACAAAAAAAGGTCTAAGTCTCCCAAGCCCTCATCCCCGAGAGCTGGATCAGCAGTTGTGTCAGAAACTCCCGTTAAGAGCACAAGATTTCAACTTTGAGGAAGGTGGCGGGAGGACTTGCAATTTCATGGTTTCACTTTTAATTTTATGTTTAATCACACAATTGTTTACAGGATCACAGGAGTGAGCGCTGATGGAGAGTGACAGTGTCGCGAAACAAGCGTTGGTATTGTTATGCAGCCTGAAATTAGTTGTCACATCATTCCCTTAAAACCCCTTTCTTATTGCTCAGGTAATGAGTCAATACTTGAGAACATTTCAATGTTTGTCTGTTCATAAGTCGTGTCAAGGGCTGGCCTTGAAACTCCCAGCGCTCTCTCATTCATCTCACTTCATAAAGCTCCGGGCTTCACAGCCTCATAAGTGCTGGAATAGATTGTGTCAGAGTGTTTTTTTTTTTTGTTTTTTTTTTTCCCAGGCGATATAGTCAATATGGTTTATGAAGTCCAGGTCTCCCCATGTCACGTGAGAGCAGGACATGAAAGCCAAGCGCTCGGCCTCCACTTCACAAACAAGCTGTCCCTACTTCAAACGGGTGGCAAAGCTGCCCCACATTTCTTCCTCTTTTCACTTCCAATAGCCAACACCGCTAATGGCCGCCGGCTCTCGCCATCTCCCCTCTCCACCTGGCAAAAGGAGTGTGCTCGCAGCCACAGCCAAAGGTAGCCTGAACCGTGACGGCACATGGCACGGCGCAGAGCGTATGAACACAGTATCATCTCCATCCACTTAGAAATGAGGGTCATCATTTAGATTTTTTCTACTTTTAACACTTTCTGCTGCAATATAAATGGTCTTTTTTTACAGAATCAGATTAGTTTAAATGCATTTCCCCCCCCCCCCACCTCCTGTAGGTTGCAGTATACAATAAGCAAGGTCCATGTGCAACAAACACAGGTCAGAAAGCGCTTCCAGTAACAGAAAGTGAAGAACAAACTGTTTGTTATCCCTCAAAATGAATACAGTTAGAAGTAGATCAAATACAGTGTTTTCACAAATGGTAATGACATATGGTGTTTTTTTTAAATCTGATTTTCCAGACCAGATTTTTAATAAAATTACACATCTGTAGAACAAATATAGGTGAAAACGAGACATATTCATTAGAAAAGTTTTATTAGAACACACTGTACATATGGTCCCTTGTTTCTTTATATAATTCAATATATTTTATGAACCTCAATTTTCATTTTCTGTGTGGCTTTTGCATTTTGGTCCTGAAACGGAGATGGAACTGTGGCCTCTGCAACATCCATGAAGTGACAACGGCAAGTTGGCAAGTATACACTGTTGACGGTGGTAAAATAGATTTTCGTTTCCTGGTGTCTTCTGTGTTTTGTACGATATACTTCCAATTCATATTCAAGCATAAACACGCAACATTTGTGTACGTTCGCTTACATGCAGCCCGCAGAAGCATAACTCCAGCTTACACAATATATAAATCAAAATAATTTAATTTTGCATGACTCTATGTTCTCTGCCAATTCTCTTGCATTCCATACTTGCACTATTACATATGGTGGGATAGTGTAGGGTGGGTGGAATCTGGGTGAAATGGCATCATTATTCCATGCATTTTTATTTTATTGCTCTATAAGGACCAAGAAGGTGTGTTTTCTGTCTGTTGGCTCCAGACCTGGTGAAACCTACAGAACTGCCCCTCAAAACCTTCCCTCAAGCTCACTGTCCTTATCAGTGAGAAAAGACCACACTGGGTCAGGTTCCTTTCACCCCCCCCCCCACACACACACACTAGGTTTACAGCTTCACTCCTCTGATATGGGACTGTGCTGCTGTCCACATGTATGTATATGCAAACAGTTTATGCCTCGCTTTCTGCTCATTTGCCAGGCGAGCACAGAGGCACGCATGCCTCCCCTGCCTGTCTGCCACCCCAATCATCTCTACTGGCCCCCTCCACCCAACCTCCCCACTTCAGCCCAATGCGTCGGGCCCCTCCCTCCCTCGTCGTGCCGCCAATTTGACTGGAACAGCGAGTGCAGGCTGGGCAGCCTTCCAGGAGCCTTTCTAAAGCAGCTGAATATTCATCTTCATTAGGGGTATCACCACCCCCGCTCCGTCCAGGGCTGGGTCCTTTTAACAAGGAGCAAGTGATCCAAATGGAGAGGGAGGGGGGTCAGACTCTAAAGGGTTGGTGGGAGGTGAAGACAAGTTTTTCCTTCCTTTTCTTCCTCTAGTTTTTCTTTTGTCAGAAGGCTGCGTAGGCAGTCTGCCCTTGTCAACATATTTTTAGTATTTTCCTGGTCTTGTTGTTTTGACACAGTAGGAAGAAGACCTGGGCAAGTCGGCTGCAAATAGTTTTGGAGCCGGTGCCATTGATTTGTCACTGCCTGTTGAACAGCAACAATGTGGGCAGGACAGTGAAATGTCAAATCCTTTTCAAGATAGTTCATATATGAATGGCAATTAAATTCTGTGTCGTTGTTGCTGAATTTAAATTCCACGTTTGCCCAAAAAGTTGAATGGGTTATCAGTTATTCTAGTTTGCAACATAGCACAACATTTTCTTCATTTGTCAGTTTGTTGTTGTTGGTTTGATCTTCAGAGCTCGGAGGGGGTTCTCAGGTGGACATGGAAATCTATGTCAAAAGGGCAAAACACTATGTGAATAATTGTACAACTGATGCAGTCAAATGATGCTCCATAGTGTTATGTCTGGTGCATAACAACACACTGAATACCTGAACTAAGAGACACAGAAAAACGTATTTTCAGTACTGCAATGACCAAGAATGGTGCAGCATACTTAAAAGTCTCACCTTGGGTGGGTGGTTCTGTGTACCGCGTTCGTCCAATCAAAGCTTAGCAACCGCAACCAAGCAAAGCAGGTCTGTCGAGCTTTCTCAACATGATGAGGCGGCGTGCGTGGCGCTGTATGTATAGATACTCAGCATCTGAAAAAGTTTGGAAAAGTTTTCTTTATCCCCTTTCCAAAACTACAAAACACAAGAGCAAAAGTGTAGGTAATGGATTGAACAGTGTGTTTATCTTCTCTAACATAAGCTGCTAACGTCAGCAGGCCAACTAGCTCCCCAGCTACAGTTGTACCAGGCATTACTGAAGCCTAGGAGCATATCATTAGCTAACCACGTTCATGTGTTATGGAAAGAAATCCCTATACAGGACCGACAACTCCAGTCCTGGGTGCCAATCAGAGTTTGGGGAGCGTTAGTAGCTCGGTCCTTCTCTTTTTTGGACTGGAAAAGTTAACACTCCTGCAACTCCAGCCAAACTCTTCACCCCAAATAACATTACGTTTCTCAAACTCGGTGGTTAGTCCTCATTCCCGAAGCCCTTCCTCTTGCAAAAGTGAAATATATTGTTTGAAAATATGAACAAAAGAGCATACATCTGACCTCTGTGCTGTCCGTGTCCATGTTACAACAAAATGACACTGTAATTCTATTTTTAGTTCTAGTATTATACTAGGACTGACCCTGCAGCAAACAATGCCGCTCCTTTTTTCCATGTCAACCAACTCAGTTCTTGTTAACTGACCCACTGTTTCAATGATTACCTCACATTTTGAGTGGTAGATCTGCCACAGTGTCACGGTAAACTGCATACGTGCTGCATGTAATAACGAACGATCAATTAGCACTTTTAATGTACATTTAATGTAACAAAACAAGACAAAAAGTTCCCATTCATTTCAGCTGGGACAGTCCAAGCCCGGTACTGCTTTTTTTTTTTTCCGTCATCATACTCTCTACTGTTGGTGAAGCATCAAACTTTTCCACTGTTTCTGAAAGGCCCTCCTCTGCTTTCATAAGATTTGACAAGGAGAGAAAATAATGACAGTAAGGCAGGGTGCTTTTCTACTGGGAGCGCATCAAGACTTGGATCATCTTCAGCCCTGAGAATACCAGGCACTTCCTCAAAACTGCCAGAAGCAGGTAAACGTAAAGTGCCTGTGGTGCGAAAGCAGCATGCTACTGTGTGCTTCAAACTCATTTCAAACAATTACACGAAAAAAGGGCTCATCTTGCTGCTTGTCTCCTGAGCGATCGCATCAGACCCTTGGAAATACGCGCGACACACCGCATTTACAATAAGTGTGAGACTAATGTAAGCAGTGAAGCAAGGCGCGTTGTTACTGAGCTAGCAGGCAAAAGGTGTTGAAAAGTATAGGAGCGGAGTAGATGTCTTTAGTGTATGGTAGATCTCGGGGCATCTCATGGACCTGAGGGCACAGAGCTTCACGAACAGAGCACAGCTCCATGCAACCTTCCCAGAGTCAGGGCTATTTCTTAGTTATTGCAGTATGTGTATAAATTTTACTCCTCTGTCAGAACGAGTGGAGAACTCCTGCGAAACACAAGGCTTCACACCCGAGACATTTTCTGCCAATTACATCATTTATTTCTCCCAGTTCTGAGTCTAAAAGGGATTTGCCATTTTTTTTGCTGATATTCCCTGATGCCTGTCAGATTGCGCATTGAGTTTCTGGCCCAAACCCTTCCAACGGAGCACTGAAATATACATTACAGCTTTGTTTAGGGTTTGTTTTACCTCCCTGGCAATTAGGCACACGACGTATCTAGCCAGGCTTGACTCCACTCATTCCTTCTGAATATGCAGCCCAATTAGAGGTGAAATGTAAACATGATTTAGACTGACTTGCAGCTAACAACATATACATGCTATACGTTAGTTAATTTAATCCAGGGAACTTTTTTTTCCTGTTTCTTTGTGGGAGTCCCGTCTGCAAATGCAAAAATCATGAGATGTAAAGGAATATAGACTAGGTTAGAATGGCTGCGGGTTATCAAACCGTACTCCTCTGTTGTCTTAACACTCGAAATGATTTGCTTGGAAGTCAAAGTGTTTACCTGAAATCTTTCGGAGACCTTTGGCCACACTGGAATATTTATGCCGTTCACAATTACTTGCCAAAATAGATCAGCATTTGTTGTGCTCAATTTTCTTCCAACTAAGACTTTGCCTCCTCAAAGGGAATTTTCTACTCCTCGGTGAACAGCCTTTTTCTATAAAAGTATGATAGAAATTGTCTGTGACAACCGCCACTCAAACTGAGCGGCCCATAACGACAAGAGAGCCAAGAACAGGCTTAATACTATTTATAAATCTCTGAAATGGCAGGGTTTGCAGTAAAGTGTGAAGGAATAAGGGATGGAGGGTAGGAGGTGGTATGTGTTTTTTTTTTCACCCCAAAGCTTCTTATGACCTTAGTGTTCCTCCAGTCTAAACATAGACCCACTCCACATACAATGGAGCCCTCCAATCCAGTGCATCCCCCAAACAAGCATGCATTTTAATCGCTGTCACACTGCAATGCTGCTGTTTGTGTTTAATGGGAGCAATCTTAAGTTTATGTGGAATAAAGCACCTATTTCAGTCCTTGATCATTCATAGTTTTCATATTGTGTTCATCGTCTGTGTGCGAGCATAAAAGTTCCCCCCATTTCTGGGGAGTATGTTCATTAATTTTCCAAATGAAATACTCCTAATCCCAAATAAAAATGTTTTATCCTGCACACCATAACATCAACTCTTGACTCTAAGGCTCCCTACTTTTCTAAGAGCACAGCAAGTGTTCAGTGCCACAGCATCCAGTTCTAAGAAGTCCCAAAGGATTAGCCAGATTATTGAATCACGGTTTTAGATAATACCATCAGTTACAGTTTACTTCTGAGAACAGATGCAAAAAGGGGGCAATATGGCAATGTTGTAAATGCGCTAATGATAGCAGCAGACTTTTTCCTCCAAATAAGCAGATGCGGTGAAGTTTGAACAGCTGTCAAACGTGATGAGCGTGACACAAGCGCCTGCAGTGGAAACTAGGGGGGCTCTTCCTATGATATAGCGGCCTACACACCAACGGAACATACCAGATGACAAATCACACTATCTGTGAAACACCTGGCACTCCTCTTTGAGAGGAGACTCAGGGTGCAGAGGAATTATAATTTAATCAAATGCAGCATACGCAGGTAAAGTAAGTATAACAACTCAAAGATGACTCAAAATAATGGTAACAAAGCAATCAAACATGCAGCTTTATGTCAGCTTATATCTACTGTGGACCAGAGACCCTAACGCAAATCAACAGAGTCCTTGTATATGAAGCATTCAATCCTTATGTCATTGGTTGTAAGCAGATGTCCCATGACAACACTGTCTCTTTTAAGGGTCCCTTCACCCACACCACTCACCTTTTGTGGTATCTACCCAAGCAGATCATTTTGGTTTTGTGTGCTGAGATTTTTGTCTCTGAGATTTATGCCTCCACCCCCAAAGGCAATGGAGGTGACTGGAGTTTTGTTTGTGGTGCTCAAAGCCTCGGAAAATTACATATGAAAGACTCGACAACAGTGTATCCTTCCAGAAACGGTGTTCCAGTTACTCTGGGTGCTCCACAGAGGACAGTGTTAGTTGGAACTCCTTTTTTTCCCCTTAAGGAACAGTTCCTTGCACATCCATTGAGCCTTTCAAACTATGTTCATATGCAACTACTTGGCATTCGTGGCTTATCTTCATCGGCAACGTGGAATACATGTAGCACATTTTACATACTAATTATTTACAGTATGTACTACTTGCTAATCTTGAATGTGTTTTTGCAGTTGGTTTACAAGAAATCAACAAACAGGAAATGACAGGAAAGTTGTGCATTGCATTGTGGGAATAGTCAACAGCTCATTCATCACATACATCAACAGCACTTTTAAAAATCAAATGCTCTTAGTATGCATAATGATTTTTTTTTTTTTAGGATACTTAATTTGCGGCTCTTTTCCAGTGTAAACACTGCATAACCTGTTTAAAATTAGTATGGCGTATAGAATTGGGACACAGCTAAAGTTTGCATTCAACAAGGGTGTCTTTGACACTGTTTCATACTTGTGAATATGTTTGAAAAAAATGTAATCTGGGCAGCATTTCATTGAAAATGTAATGCATGTAAATAGTAGAGGTGTACAGAGACGTCATTATGTGTATCTGTCTTTGGATAGAAGAGCGGAATTGGGCGTGGTTTATACCGGAAGTCAGGTGAAATGTTCTAACCTGATTTTCATTGCCAATACAATTGTTGTGTCTTCAAAGGATCAAATTGTTTTAATATTGAAATATAATTAAATGAAATATATTTACACATCCTCATACTGTACTTTTCATCTCTCTCTCTCTCTGTCTCTTTTTTTTTTTGTTTGTTTTTTTTTTTGTTTTGAATAATAATAAACAAGCAACTTCGGGTAGAAGAAATATTCGTTAGTTGGTCAATCATTTAATTAAATATTTTAACAATTTTAATAATCCATTAAGCAGTATTTTAACATTTATTTTAACACACTGTATGTTATAAAGACATGTGATGTTTATTAATGTAGTTTAACTCATTTTGTGAAGCATCTATGTGGTAAGAATATGCAACGTATTGCATTTTTACAGACAAAACAATGACAAATCGGTTGCATCATTGATAATTAAAAAGAATTAGTCGTTTTAGGCAGCCTATCAATGTATTTGCAGAATGAATGTGTATAAACCTGAGTTCATGTACTGCTGTATGTTGTATTTGATTTCATTCACATGGAACCCACAAAAAGTGATGAACTAAAACGTCTTTAGGAAGATCACCGGTGTGCTAAAGCTTCTCCGCAGTCAGTCTGCAGGATGACTGGATCTCCTTCACCTCACGTTTCCCACTTGACAAGCTGCCACTGCTGCTTCCGCTGCCGTGTTCGGTTACAATTACAAGATTAATGGACAGGGTGGATTTTGGTTCACAGGAATTAATTGTGTCTCATTTTACTCCCCTGCCCCGACAGATGAAACAATCAGGGCAGTAAACCTGGTGGTGATTCTTGTCAACACGAGTGCAGATGCAAATTAATACATGCTCAACAGGCCATAACTTCCCCGAGCAGTCTGGGCAGGTTCAGGATATAGTGGATATGCACAAAGCCCTTTCAGCGTTGCAGCACTAAAACATTGTTTTGTTGGTTTTCTCCTTCACTTGTTCCCACAGTTGGGGTCAAAGTGTTGCGCACAGCGCATGCATCAGCTTCATGTCTCTACGTGCACTGCAACCTCTACAAAACAACTCTGTTCCTTCACTTCACTTCATTGGTGGAAATTTCAAAATGATAACACTGGACAGTGCCTGTTAACTGGTATTTGTTGTTAGTAGACTAGACAAGCACCATATTACTTTCCAATTTACTAATTTGATAGAAACCCTGGATAGTAAGCACTTACTGCGATCGAAACATTCCTTGACAGGGTCCCAAAAAACCAATCGCGTCACAGAAACAAAGCTGTTTCTAACCGACCATACTGTGTGGCAGCTTTGCAGGAACAGACCTTTCCCTTCCCAAAGCAGACACAGCAGCGTTGGTTGAAATAGCTAAACACACCACAGCTCCACAGTCACAGCAACCTTAAATGTAAAGAGCTATAGTGGATAAATTAGGCACAGTAGCAGGACATCAGTGGTGTGGAACTACCTTGGCCAAGAAAGGGATCAGATAGTCCTAAACAGGGCAGGGGTACTGACTTGTGTACGTGAAAGAGGTTGTACGGTCAAAGCCAAAGATAATTATCACCCGAATCAGCAGTTCCCTTCAGCTCTATGGAGCGGTTTGATTTTAGCTAATTGTGGTTTTACGGGCCCCAACTTATCTTCAGGGCTCTCATTTTCAGTGAGTAAGGTCTAAAATCCAATTGTAACCTACCCGCTACCAGCTATTTGCTAGCGAGCGTCGTGGAAAATCTAGCAGCTAAAGAGCCAGATATTTCCTTCAGGAGTTGGTGGAGACCAAAACAGAACTAAAAGGAGAGTGAATAATGGACCTCCTTTTCATCAGGTGGCCAAAAACACAAACGCCAATGGAATGTTAATGGTGGTCTGTGTCTGCTTGATGCGTACGTAAGCAACTGTTTGCCAGTTGGCCTTGACAAGTTAGCCTGAGCAACTGAAAAAGCGGCAATAGGTCAGTGTTGTTGTTTCCGCTGCCCCCACATGGCCAAGCTTCATTAACTCTAGTGAAAATCTGTGCAAACGAGGCTGAGTTTATTACCTTCATTATCCAATTGTCCAATAAAACACCCATACACACACACACACACACACATACACACACACACTGTGCACAACCAGCAATTAAATCGTGTTGTTGCGTTGCTTTTTTTTAATGGAAAAAAGGCACAAAAGATCTATTCACATGGTTAGAAATTAAAGTACCTGCAAACCCTGCCAAAAGTACCTCAACCAAGATATGAGATAAATGGCTGCAAACATTTCAACAAATTGTTGTAAGAGTTTTTTTTTTTTTTTGTACAATTCATTTACTTAAAAAGATCATATGCAAGCAGCTCATACAGCAATTCCCAACGGTTCTGAATCTACTACTAAGGGATCCCAACAGAAATATCGAGTTCATTTATATCATCATAATTATGTACTGTATATCAACTGATGCAAATAATAAATAAATAATGCATTATTAGAGTAGATATGAATGAAAGAATATGGATATGTAGAGTTATATGTATGTATACAATGTATTTCCAGACAAGACTAACTTTTGCTCTGATGCAAAAAAAGACAGTTGCCCTGGCCTTGGTTTTACCTCCATGAAGGATATACTGTACATCCTTTCATTCGGTGAGAAGTCCAAAGCAATCCCTCCTCGCACAGAGGATCTCCTAACCTGGCCAGCTCCTGCCTCCGCAGTGTTGGGGAATGTCAAGGATCCTTTGAGCCATTTTGAGTTTCCAGTGATGGATATTGGCAAACAGCTTGCCTCTGTGAGTAAGGATAACCTTCCATTTGATCAATCTTGCACCCGTCTCTAAGACCATACCCTCCAATAAATCGATAGCCTAGATGTGTTTGTCCTGGTGCTTTCCATTCTCCTCAAGCCCTTTCCATGCGCTCCTGTCCTGGAGTACCTTTCTCTCCTTTTGCTACTCTCGACACGTCTCCTCTGGATATCCACGCCCCTTCTTCTCCTACATCTTATTTTTTTCAACTAATTTGTTAGACACGATTTAAAAGCTGTTGCAAATTGTGCCGTCTGCTAATTTGTCATGATACAGTATTTCACAGTATTTCCCAGTGTTTGTCATCAAACACCACTTCACACTTGGCTGTCTGTTTTGGTTAATTTTATAGAGAACAAAGGGAACTTTCTGTATGCTGCACCGAGGGAGAAGCCTTTTTGGACTGTGAAAGCTACAAGATATGGAAAACCAAACACAGAGGGAATTTGATTGAGAGCCGGGACAAGTGGCAATTTATCATCAAACAATGAAGTAAGTCACTGAGAACAACAGGACTAAGGGTGTAAGCATTAATATTTTTTCCATTAAGATTATTCCAGCCTGGAGAAAAAAAACATTTTTGCTTTTAATTTCATGTTGGAACAGAGTCATTATTTTGTAATACTCATAGGAACAAGTTTGTAGATGCCGCAATTAAATTTCCTGAACAAAACACTTTTGGTGCGGCTGTGGGATCCCTGTAGGATTGCTGGTCGCCTTCTTTCTCTCCTAAGATTCAGTGGAAGGGGGTGTTTTCTAATGACTTCAAATAATCTCACAGAGTGTCAGCCACATATACCAATTATTAATTAGAAACTGGAAATCCCTCTGAGATCTCGTCTTGGTGCGAGAAAAAAAAAAAGAATTAGGTAGTCCCATAGTTGCCAAGCTGCAAGCCATTTCAAGTCTGTCTTCAAATGTAGGGTGTGCTGCCAAGTATCCACAAGAGATGTATAGATAGATAAATAAAAACATCTTTACTCATATTATAAGGTGTATATACACACAGTGAGATTTTAGTTGTTTCTGATTAACTGCCTGACGCTGCGCCAATTCTCAACTGTCAGCTTCAAATTGGAATGAATTACCAAATTTGAAACAAAAATAAATCATTATTATAAATCAGAAGTAAATGAATAATATTATTATATTTAATCATTTGTCCTCCCTTACCAATCAACAACCAGAATACAATATTGACATCACGTTGGTCCAGTGATCATTTCCTAACTTCATCCTCAGTTCTCTGCCACTGTATTTGTACGTGAGGGAGTGTGAGGAAAACTGGCGGTAAAGCGAGAGATAGATTCATCGTTTCATACAGTAGCATATCAGAGAAGAAATTATAACGTGCAAATTGAGAACTACACAGGTAGCTACAACAGTTCGCTTGCTGTGGCAGCCCTGAGGGACTGTTAAGCTAACGGCGGCGGGACTACAGTGGCGTGCGGCTGCCCGAAAGTGCTTCAGGCGAGTCGAGCGTCTTGAACTACTAATAATGTACAGTTTCGTGTTCCCTGTAAACAGTGTCAGGCCCCCCCCCCCCCACCCCCCCCCCCATTCAAAAATGTTGTAGACCTGCTCCTGGTTTACATTTGACTTCAAGAACCTTCTGGCTCCTATATTTTCTTTTTTTCCTCTTATCAGCAATGAAATTCAGAAGACCTGTCTTCTGTCTATGGCCTGACGACAAATGGCAGAGCTCATCTCTCATCCTCGTTAACCAAGTGGCTAGTCCTCTTAATGAGCACTATTAAAGGTAAAGTGTCATTACCGCAGCACTCTGTCTATTCATTACAACCATCAATGTCTATTGATGTCTGTCTTCATCTAATCATAGAACTCTTCTGCTAGCACTTCATCTATAACCTCCCTCTCACATTACACCAGATTAATGTCAAATTGCTTCCTTTTCGCCACATTCCGTTTTGCTATTGTATCCCCATGCCCATAAATCATCACAGCGATCAGAGAGGCTGATGGATATGGAGAGACAGCCTGATGTTAATACATAGAGCCGGTTCATGTAAAGTTTCCATGAAGAACTGCCTCAAAAACTCAATGTTCAAGTTCAAGTTCAGCGAAACAAAAGTGCTCCCGTGATTGAATCGATGTGTACTAATGGGTTTGTCCATTTCAACTTACAGGTGCTGTCTGAAAAGCTACTTTCGAACTTGGAATCTTGAGTTGAATGACCATACGGTATTACCAAAACGTTCACTGTCACAGGCGCCGGCGCTACTTTGTGGTAGCCATATCAGAAGAACGGTGGAGATAAATAGATTTGAAACATTGTCAAAGTGGAGTCCTGACTGTGAGCAAAACTGTGCCCATCACTGTATTTCACGGTGGCCCTGAGAGTGCACTGCAACTTGAGAAAACACATGCAAACAGACAAAACACGAGCAAATTAGAGGACTGCGGAAATTGTTTCCAGGGGACACTAAAAGCTGATGAACATGCCAAGTTGCATGTTGCAGTGCGCTGAGCTCTCAGGACCGCCTTAGTATTTAACTTTCTTGGAGTCCTTTTGGAGGTTATGACAATCCTGGTTTCATACAGTGATATTAAAGTGCGCATTTTTGCATCACCTTTTGAACCCTTTGACCTAATTGTCTCTAAATGTTTGGGTTAGTCAGTTAATTCATGCTTTACGTGGCCTAATTTAACATCGGCTGATGAGCCTTGTTATATCAAGTTCGCCCGGTATGTGGAGTCAACTGGCTATGTAACAACAGCAGATTAACTTTATTTCTTTAATATCTGTGGGTGGGCTGAGTGTAATGTGGGATAATTCACGTGTGTCACTGGAGATGTAAGTTGAGGCTCCTCGTCACACATTTCATTACCTCTGCTGCAGACTCAATATGTATAAATATGTAAGTATTAAGAAAGGCTGATGTCCTGGATTCTTGTTGCTGCAGCTCTTCAACCTTGGATACTCATTTGTCCCTTCATCCCCTCAGCGTCTTATTACAAGCATCCCCTAATGAAGCAGGAATGGAATTACTGTTTGTTATATCAGCGGGGGTCTGAGGACTGTCCTGCATAATTGGGAAGTAAGTGGGATAGATATGTGAATGTGAATAAATAAGCCCAATGTAATTAATGAGGACCAATGATTCGACCGGTGATAATTAAATCTGCCGTGTTTTTCAATTTGCATGATTAAGATGTTAGTTAACGTTATGTTGTACCCACACGTTACAGGTTGTTCATTCCCCAAAATGTCAACATATCAGAATTCTCAACACTGCACTTAATTATCTTCGGGAGCTTTAAAACCATCAGCTAAATCAATTAACTTCAATCTGCAACCAATTAAAGTGTGACTTTTTGGAATGCTAATGTGCCACATGCTGTACTTATATCTTGGCCTGCTGAAACACAGACGTCACCCCAAAATTTCTCTGCGACTTCAAGTGTTGGGGTGGGGTGGTGGGGGGGGGGGGGGGTTTGAAATTGTCTGGACAGGAAGACTTACTGTTTAAGCGGTAGGGATTTTTTATTTTCATATTTTCGTCATACCCAACTCGAATAAAAGTTTGATTTCAGGAGTGATTTGCATATTTTGACATTTTAAACAATTCAGAGTAGCTAAAAAAAGAGGGGGGGGGGGGGGGCGTTGAAGGAGCCGAATGGAAGGAGCCAGCCTGGGCACTCGATTGTGCTGTTAATCTTACACTGTCAAATGGAGAGGGCAGCACTTGACAATGAAGAACAATGAGCATTGCCGAGCCTTTCATGTCCACCAGCCACATGCCTATTGAGTGTTGAGCACTTTTGCTATCCATCTGTTTTAATGTTTTAGTGACCAAGACAAGGGTACAAGGTGAAGAGGAGGAGGAGGAAAAAGACAATGAGGCCCCCCCCTCCACACCTCCATCTCCCACATCACCCTAACATCTGAACTGCATTGTAACTCATTGATATTGTCATTGTAACCTTTCTTTTGCCCTAATGATTGTTGCAGTAGCCCAAACATTAGCGAGACACCTTTATAACCGCGGGGGAAACTACAGTAGTTTCAATCTCTTGATCTCCTGGGAAATCCTGGGAGGAAGAAGTGAATGAGCATTGCTCCCAAAGGTCCCACTTCCTTTAAAGCTGCAGTGTGAGATTTTTTTTTATTTTTATTTTTTTTTTTAACAATAAAGTGGCGCCAGATGAGCAAGCTATATTACACAGGTCCAGGATGTGTCCGATCCTGCGGGTTAATGCCTCAATAACAGGACCAAGAAGGCCTCCAACGTGTCCAACAAAAGAAAGAAGATTCATGTGAGCGTTTTCTGATCTGCCGTCTAATTGATTTAGGTTAGGGAAAGATTGAGGCCATGGTTCAAAGACAGCAACACTGACTGTTGGTTGGGGGACAGAATGCGAACCTTTTTTCATTAACAGTTTTAATCAAGTAGACCAATATGGACTCAGCTACACACTGATATATGGAGGAGCCAAACTGTGTGAGGAGTTTGACCAGCGGCGGGGTAATATGGGAAGACCGTGGAGTTGTAATAAGTATCGTACGGCAGAATAATGAACTGCTTGTAGACGTGCTACAGCTTCTTTGGCTTAAATAAGAACACAGCGCATCACAACAGTCAAGATGTGAGGAGACAAAACAATGTGTGATTTGCTTGAGCTGTTGGAAAGATAAGAAGAGTTGTCAATGTTTATTCATTAAAACTGACAGGACTGAATAACCGACTTCAGATGTTTTTTTATCTGGGAGCCAAAAATGACCTCTCGGTTTCAGAGAAGAGTCATTATTTGCATGGCCACTGGGGGTCGCTGGTCAGAAAAACTGAAGCGTTCTCGTTCTGACAGTTTTCCCCTTGAAATATTCTGCAGCACAAGCACATCAAGCAAAAAAAGCGTTGCTGGTTACCTCAGTGGTTACCTGGATGCTGTTTCAAGGCAGACTGCTTATCAAAATGAGTGATAGGTGTTGTAAGTCGGACAGGGGCAGCAGCGGTGGTGGTGGTGGTGGTGGTGGGGTTATTTGGTAAAATGTGTCTTTGATGACATTTGCACCTGCTTTAACAGGCTGATATACTTGCAGCTGAGGACACCCCGGTGCGAAATGTCCATACGAGTGGGCTTTAAATGATTGGCCAGTGAACAAATAACGTAGAAGAAAATCTCAATCAAGCAACCAAATCTCCACATAGCAACGGCCCCTGCGGTGGTGGGCTTGTTGTGCGGAGCTCCAGACGTGGAAGTCGGCGCACACTGCAACAGCTCTCTGATTAATACCACTGACAAAGCAGTAACTAATGATCGATTGAGGATGCTTGGGTTCTAAAGACCATTTCCCCTTCACTTACTTTGCCTTTTTCAAAGCCATCTGATATTTTGATCACTGGCAGGGGCCACGTCAGTGGAATTAATCACTAATTTAAAGCGGGAACCCTCTCATTTGCTCCGAACTCCACTCACAGAAGGAGGTTTTGAATGATTAGTTAGCTTCAGATTCACCTGATGTCAATGGAGCTTTTACCCTACCTTTTAAAAGAACGTGGCATGAATAACATTAATGCACAGTCTGAGAACAGTACATGTGGTTGTATTAAGCATGAAGTTTGACACTTGGTGATGTGTTAGGCAGTGCGTGTGTGTGGCAGAGAGATGGGGGGGGGGGGGCATACACCATGCCAACAGGTTCAGTTAACGTCACGTGCTTTCTTGGCTGTTTATTTGCTTAAACATTGACAGTGATTCTACATGAGCAGCCCCCTCCTCCCCCCAAGCAGTCCTTTTTTTATATGCATTTAACTCTATCCACACATGTGCGATGTGCTCCGAGTGTCCGTCTGTGAAGTCTTCATTCGTAATCGAGCAAGAGAAACATGGCTCAACATTTACAGTCTAATGTATTATGCAGCAGAAGTCTTAAAAAAGATGATTGGAGAATCCCCATCTGAAACGCAGCTGCAACATCAAAGCACGAGTGGGAGGAAAATTAAATGGTACAGAAATAAATAATGGTAGACTTGATGTCTTTGCTAATTGGGATCTCTGGCACTTGGGTCAAAGGGGCCCTCCGCTAGGCAAAGCCTATAGGAGGAACGGCTCTGTTGTGTTAAGGTAGGACTAAAGCCATGCGCTCACGGAACAAACTCTTCCAGACTTAGCATCACTGGAAGTGTTGTCGTTGGAACAAAGGGGTGCGTTCGACAGCTGGTGGTATCAGAAGAGAAGCCATGTGTGTCAGACAGTATATCCACTGACCATCCTCCTCTCCTGCTGCGCTAATGAAGGCTGCTCCCCCAAGGCCTGCCTGGCTGCTGCCAAGTAGCCGGACAAACACTAGAGGGCTCTCTGCATGGACAGCAGCATGGGCCCCCTCTGCTGTCACTCATAAGGCTCTCTCTCTCTCTCTCTCTCTCTCACACACACACACACACACACACTCACATTCAGCCATGCAATGATGAGCATGGCCTTTTCACTAACGTCTTAATAAGACCCGTGTAACACTCTCCCTGCTCCTTGTCTTTTAATAGCCTAGGCTTTAGTTTTTTTTTTTTTTTTTTGGGGGGGGGGGGGGGGGGGGGGGGGGTTTATGCACAGAATTTCTTCACAGTCCATCTGTCCATTGCTTAACCCTATCAAATGACAGTATAAATGAGCATCCTCGGTTACACTGATCGCTTCACCTGTTTCATTTCACTAATAACCGGGAGGAGGAGGAGGAGGAGGAGGAGGGGGGGGGGGGGGGCAAGTCGTGCGTCGTTTGGCTCAACAAAAGAAAGGAAGAAGGATATTGATGGGTGGGAAATAAAATATATAGCAACGAGAGCATTTCACCTGCACACACCTGTGTAAATATCTCCGGCTATAGCGAGACGACAACCTTTTGCGCGTCCGTTCCCGGGCGGAGCGGCGTGCGTTCATTTGCGCGCCTGTTGACCCGGCCCCTCATCAGCCCAATGAGCGCCGCGGAGGGGAGGCTCTCTTCGCCACCGTGCGTCTCTCCTCCGTCTCCTCCTCACTTTTCCAGTCGGCCGGCAAGCCTGTCGGAGCTCCCAACCAGCGCCCCGACACACTCAGTCACTCCGCCTCGACAAAACTGCAGGAAGGATTTCTACCTCGCTCGCCCTCTCCGCTGTTCTCGCTGTCCCCCCCTCCCCCCCGCCTCCCCCCACCCTAACCCCTCGCCCCTCGCCCCTCTCCGCCGCCTCGCACGAAACGCGTTGGACTTTCTTTTGCCTGTTTTGAAGGAGAGCAATAATGCAGCAGCGGGGAAGGATGCAAGTCTCACGAGTAAGTATAGCCCCGCCACCATGATATACAGACCTAACAGGTACTGCTGATTTACACCGGGTGTTTGGTGGAGGGGGTGGAGGGGGTTAAACAAGACTTCTCAAAGCCCCCTTTTCTCCATCTATACGGTGTTTTATTTTTTCTATTTTTTTTGTACCCGGCACATTTTTTGTTTTTTCCAGGAGCGACAGAGCAAGTCCACAGAGGGGGTTCGCAACTTATGCTGCCTTCTTTATCCACATCTCACTTGCCTCTGTCGCGGCAGGAGTCGCGCATACGCCGCCTGTTGTTGTGGTGTCTTTCCCGTAAATCGGACCGCTTGTGCGCTCCGGTGCCAAATCTGATGCACCGGAGATGGACCGTGTCTCCTCATAGGGTAAAACTTCGGAGAGAGAGAGAGAGAGAGAGAGAGAGAGAGAGAGAGAGAGAGAGAGGGGGCCGCGAATTTGGGGTAATCGGGGTATGTGGTGCAGGCTATTGCAGAGGCGCAAAAGGCAAGTAGCAGCTCCAAACTTTGCGGGTTCGAATTCGTGGCTTGTATTTGTCTAACACCTGGTGAGCAGACACGGGGAAAGATGCATCAGCCCCCGTGTCTGACGGTCTACCTTGGACAGCTCCTCCGCTGCCGGCGCCTCGGTTCTCGGCTGAGCTGTCTGGACCGGCTGCTTTCTTGCGGGGAGCTGTCCTACCCCCGTGGTGCTGAAACCGCCTGCTTAGTCACCACGCACCACAGTGACTTAAAACGCGCTAAAAAAAAAAAAAATAGTGGGGGGGGGGGGACAGTTATTTATGGTTAAATTTGACATAGTCTACAATTTTGCATTTTTACTGGTTTATATTCTCCTCCTGCTCTTTTTTCCCCGTGCCCCCCCTCCCTTTTTTTTTTAATTTTTATTAACCTGGTCCTGCATCTGTTAGTCTCCAGTTGGAGAATGTCACAGTAACTCGGATCACTCCACACTTTGTGATATTGCAGTTGGCTTCAGGTGGAATTGTTGTTGTTTGTCGTCCTTGGGTCATCCACAGTGACATGCTGCGTGTGGTTTCAAAGAGAAAACAGAAAAAAAGTTACCCAGAACTAACGCTGATAACCGTGGCTGAAATCCAGCCATTCGGTGCTGTGGTAGCATGTCCACCTGCATCAGTCTTAGCAGAGGACAAGTCAAAGCCAACCCTTGTGTGTCTGTGCTTTTTTTTTTTTTTTTTTTTTAATTTTATTTTTATTATCCGGTTCTTTGCATTCTGGTGAAAAATGAATGTGTGTGTTGTGCACTGAAACGACTGAGCTGGTCGAAATGGGTGTTAAAGCTAAAACTGTCTCTGATTAAAAGACAGAATTTACACCAGGCTGCATCCTTTCTGTCTTGTTTTACAGTTGTGTCACACTCTGTTGTGATTAACGTGGTTATTTCTACTTGATCCCTGTCTTTCTGTTAAAAAAAAACAAACAAAAAAAACAAAAAAAAACATAAAAGTTCATGTCCATGCTTATCAGAAAACAGCAGCTCCAACGTAATGGCTACATATTTGATTCGATGATTGAACGCGTCTCTGAATACCTTCACAATCGTCTCCTCTGGATTACTGTGATATCAGTGAGCCGCAGCGCTGTTGACATTGTAGAGCTCACCTGCAGCCACCCCTCTCTAGCTGAAGCTGACACCGTTGTTGTGTGCCCTCGTGCACGGATGCTCAAGGAATGTGATGGCAGTCTTTGGCAGCACTTCCACCCGAAAATGTATTGTCAAAGCATTCATCATAAGGTACATGTAATTGCTCAAAATCTTTCCAGGATAATCCCCCAGAACAACAGATTAAAGCACGGCAATCTGATGTTGTGGGCTGAATAGCCTCGGAGTACAGACGTACCCATTTGTTCAATTGTAGCAGGATAATGTGGAAACAAGATTGGAATAAAGGGTCACGGCTGCTACAGATAGATCATTTGTAATGATGAAGTGACATCTTGACTTCTTATACCAAAATGAGAATTTACTTCCTGTTTTTTTTTATGTTTTTTTTTTTATCCCTTTTGCTTTCCTCAGAAACAGATTGTTCTTCTCTCTCTCTCTCTCTCTCTCTCTCTCTCTCTCTCATTCTGGCTGTCTCGTCTGATTTGTTCCAATGTTTATTTGACTCTGCTTTCGTATCCCTGCCTCCCTCGTTCCTTCCCCACCTCCTGACAACTCCTCGCAACACTAAAAGACAACTAACAAACTGTGATTGCTCCCTTATAGGTCTCCCCCTCGGAATAACGCCAAATGGATGCTGTGCTGAGCGCCTCACCCCCTCACCAACTGCTATGGAGGCATGCCAAGCCATGCAAGTGACCTTTATCGCACCATGAATGCAAGCTCTGCCGTTCAAAGAGGACACAAGTAACCTTTTCTTGTTATCTAAGAAGGAGCTGTTGATCTGAAGACAGGAGTTGGAAAGGGGGGGGGAGACCGTGAGAGAAGAGTCTCGTAAAAACAAACAAACAAAAGAAAACACAAACACGCAACGACAGGATGCCAAAGCGGTCCGAGGAGATGCTCGTGGATCTGTGGATGTCCTTGCTGCTGGTGTGGATTACTTGTGTTCCCTGCGTGTCTATGACTCCTATCATAGGCCAGTCCAAAACTACACAAACTGGTGGGTCCGCAGCGGTGGCGAGCGGTCTTGGCGAAGGACAAAGATTACTGAGCCGCGCCAAGAGAGGATGGGTTTGGAATCAAATGTTTGTGCTGGAGGAATTTTCTGGACCCGATCCAATTCTAGTTGGCAGGGTGAGTGCTGTGATTGTCAGCATTATATTAAGCTTGCTTATCGTGTGGAAACATTAATTCGGCCATTTGAATGCTCCCTCCGTTTTTTTTTTTTTCCTTCCCATGGGCAGTGGGAGGGTTTTAGTTGTCAAGGGGAAGCAGAGATATGGGGACAAGAGAGAGGGAGGGAGGGAGGGAGGAAGGCGGGGGAGGAAGGCGGGAGGGGGGGGGGGGGGGTGGCGATCACAAAAATGCTTTTGGAAATAATTAAACTCCCATCAAATAATGGTGGCAACATTTCTTGCTGTGTTGGATGTCCTTGAAATCCGAGAAATTGTGTAGCAGACACACAGAATTATGTTATGTTATTACGTTATGTTACTTTCTTTTTTTTTTTTTTACCACAGTTACTACTACTACTACTACTTTCATACAGAGTACAGATGCATGAGAAAGGATGTCTTTCTTTTTTCAGTTTAAATCCACCAATTTTTCGCCCACACCCATTCCTTCCTGTAAAGGCACAATTCACGCACTGTGCATAACACGGATAAGAGAGGGCTATTTTAGCTACGGTTGGTTTTTCTATTGCGGCTCCGTAATGAACAGAACTGCGGGCTAATCCTGCGGCTAAGGGCCACCTGCTCCCTGGCCTGCGTGGAAGTGTCGGAGGCAGGTTTCAGGGGTAGGGGAAGGCTGCTGGCCAGCCCAGCCAAAGCAGCTTGTTCACAGCTCATTGCTGGGACTCACCTGGGGAGAGTCAGCCTGGCAGCCACGCTCGCTTCCCTTCCCCCAGCCACTCTGGCATGGGCAGGAATGCATGCCATCAAGCATAATATTTGATCTTGTTCAGTAATAGCTTTTGCAAACAGTGTTTCAGTGCCTAATATTTGATAATTGGTGGGTATGCCTTTCTTGTTTATGACATATTGCCATGGTTTTGCCATTGAATAATTTTTTTTTTTGTTCAAACCCTCAGATGTGAGACCTGACAGCGCTAAAGCAAAAGGCTGGTTACATTTTTGCTGCACAAGAAAAATATGTCAGTTGTGGCCCGAGTAAATACTTTCAATTTCACTTCCTCTTGTTTTTTTTTTCATTCTCCTTCCCAAGCATTGTCATATGGCTGCATCAATTAAACATTTGCCACCATGTGGGATTTGCACCTGTGCTTTCTAAATACCATACGAACACAAAAATGCGGTTAAGTGATGCATTAATTTTTCAAGCGAGTCAATTAGGCAGCCTCTGCCGGGTTTGACAACGGCTGCTCATCAGAATGCTGAAGCAAACAAAACGCTCACGCGGGGGGCCACAGTGACCCCCACGTGAGCGTGGAATTTGAAGGTTAGATCGCTGCTGTGAGATGTTGGGCGTTAAAGATTTGACAAGCAGTTTTACATGTATAGATATTGAAGCTGAAAACGCTCCTTGAAAAAGAAAAAGAAAAAAAAAAAGCCACACATGCCAAATATATCATTTAATAGTGGGGATAAGTGGGATAACAAGAGTTCATAATTCCAAGCACACACACACACACACACACACACACACACACACTCTCTTGTTTGGAATACCGGTGCTGGTGTGTGCCTTCGCCTGAGAGTGAAATGTTCTTCAAGACTGTCAACAGAGTGTTGGTTGCGCAAAATCAAGTTGTGTTCCTGGTCATGACGGATGCTTTCTCTCAAGGCCTCACTTCGCTTTGCAACAAACATGGCTGTAGGAGAGGTTAGTCATAAGTGTAAGCATCCGCCTGTTGAAGGCCACGCAAGGATCTGGCACGGGGTAGGGTGGGGGGGTGGGGTGAAGAAGAAGAACTTGGCTTGCTTTTTTTTTTGCGAGGCGATGATGATGGGTTGCGTTCACTGCAAGGTTAAGTGCTCATGAGTATGCCTGGCAGTGCTAAGATAAGTCCTATGTTAAACCAAGATGGCACTGTATTGGTTTAAGACGATAAATCTCTCTCCCTCTCGGTCCCTGCCTCTCCTTTTCTTCCCCTTTCCCTGTGTTTCTCACGCTTAATTAAAAAAATGAATCAAATGGGCGGGAGGTGTGATTCAAATGGGTCATACAGACCCATCTTTTGCACAATTTCACAGCCTGTGTCCGTGGTCGTGGGCCTATATGAGTTTTAATTACACGTGCATCCCCAACCTCTGTCTGCGACCGGGCTCCCCTCAACTACACCGACAGTGGGTGAGAGACAGAGAGAGATTGTGCCATAGATTTTTTTAACGGTGCGTCATTCTCTGTGTTCTCTCTCTCAGCAGAGACTATTAGCATAAATGCAGGGAGGCAGGGGAGGAGGAGGGAGGGAGGGTTGGGGAGGCGGAGGTGTGGAAGAGAGAGTGAGAAGGACGGCCATAAGGCGTGACAGCACCCTTCCCTTTTGCTGTTCTTCTTCAGCGCATCGTTTCTTGACATTGTGATTCACTGAGCGGCGCGTTCGTCAGCCCCCGTCAGTCCCGTTGGCGTCGGGGAGGCAGACATGCAGTACCTGTTAAAGTGAAGCCGGGGAGACAGCTGTGAAAAGCTTGTTGCTCGGCTGTAGCTTAAAACGAACACGGTGTTGGAAGGGATTTTAGGATTACTCATCATGAGCCAGGGACGGTTCAGAAATAACCCATCATTAAGAATAGCAATAGGCAAATGGAGTGTGAAGGTAGATAGGCTCGAAAGTATCGCTCGCACGGACTGAGCTCGGGGACGGGCGTTTGCTCATTGTTGACGGCGAGTGGGAGATACCACTTCAACGAGTAAAGACTCTCATGTAGACCATTGGAAGGCAAGCGGAGGGTAATTTTAGGCAAAGCATCTCTTGATTTGCCATTGCACAACCAGAATGGAAAAGTGTAGCCGGGGTTTTAAAATAAAACGAGAGTTCTGTTGGTTGTTGTACTCTTGTCGAAGACCTTTCTTCGTTTTGGCACGAGGCCCATCCAAACCTTCTGCGGTGTCTGCCATTTTGCCTCTTCAATCAAAGCCATTTCAATTATTCAAACACACAAAGAAGCAACTCATTTACATCAGGCCATTAAAGGCAAAACATTGCCTTTAGAACAAAAGACAAACAGTGAACAAATTGCTGTGTTTGCAGCAAAAAGAGAAATCAGAATGTGTTTCCTTTGTAGTGCGAGGCAGATTGATGGCAGCTAGCGCTGGAATATCTCACAGCCTCAGAAGTAACTTTCCTAGACTCCTGTACTTCCTGGCGATCATTTAGCATATGGTGTGTGAGGATTCATAATGATGGATTCCGGTCTGCTGAATTGCAGTGCAGATGTGGTAAATTGATCCCTCGTCCCGTTTGTCCAACACTTTTATCCGCCACGGCATTGTATGTGTTTTTTTTGCACAAAGAGAATTGATAATCAACCATTAATATTCATCAATTCAGGCTGAAACCTAAGATTGCAAGGACTGACATCCACACAGAAAGAAAAAAAAGGCTTTGATTATTGATTCGGCAAAGAAAGCGGACATGTTCTGTGGAAGAAAAAAATAAAATAAAACAGCTTTGACTTTGTGTGTGCTGGGAGAAAGAAACACAAGCTTCATTCTTACAAACAAGCTGTTTGACAGGCTTCCCAACAAGAGGAGCCACAGCAGCATCAGATTGGTGGTGTAATGAAAGTCCACAGGGCGTTTTGCTGGAAGCAGAGGTGATATTCTGCAATATAAGTGATGTTTGTTGAAGAGTTGAAGACCTTTTGCGAGTACGGACCTATCTGAAATGGTTCAATCCTTCTTTCTTATTTTCCCCCTTTGGAGGTACATTCAGGTGAAGCTGAGAAGAGATCACAGCGTGGACTCATTGGTTCAGTGTGTTCCTTGGAAAAAGGCAGCCCTCTAGTATGTATTTATTTATGTGCTGAATGGTGTATCTGATGAAGTGAAATTCTCATGACCCGCTATGACATAAGTTAAGATTGGAGGTTTTTTTTTTTTTTTTTAAATGTCTGTTTGCCACCTCGATCTGGACTTGAGTAAACCACCTCTATGTGGGATGGTTCTCCGAGTTTTCAATTCAGACCTTTTTGTTGCTTTTGTTGCTTTCTGCACTTTGGACTGCTGGTACAAGATGTGGGACATCAGTCTATAAATACTGATGCGAGCTACTTCTGCTCGGCTGGATTGCCTCTCGTCTCTGTCCCCCACCTCCACCTCCGCCCCTCTCTCTCTCTCTGTCTGTGACGGGGTGATTATGGAGAGAGTGACTCTTGAGCCCGAGTAAGCTTGCCTCCAGGGCCGACGGGGTGTGGTACAACGACATTGTTAAAATTTCTCCAAGTGTTTGGCTTTGGCAATGCGAGGCAAAGCTAAGGCGAGATTGAGTCCTGGTCCTGCCAGAGGCCTTACTGGGGCTGGCTTACAACAGATCAAAATGTAACAGCACCCCCCCCCCCCCCCCCCTTCTTGACTCATTCGTGCCGATGTGGCCTCTGATTAGCAGGGATCCCTCCACCTTAATCTGCATTTACCCCGGCTCCAACAATTGAGCGGATATCTGGCACTGCCTTTGATTGATGGATGAGGAGTGGGAGTTAACGAGAATATTAGCCGAATTATTGCCAGTGATTGATGGCCAATTTGACACATAAATTATAAGCATTGGCTCGGGTATAATAAATTCCAAAATATAGCCCAAATTAGACATAGTGCCGTAGTGAGAGGGTTGAATCGAGAAGCTGTCATTGGATCCAGGAGAGGAAAGCCTATCAGTGTTCGTTGGACTTCGTTTCATTCCATTCGGTTTCTCACACCCACAACGGCTCCTGGAATACACAGCTCTGTAATCTCTCTTCAGGCAGCGCCACAAAGATCCGTATTGAGCTGCAGTCTAGCGGCAGCTCCTCAGTCTCTCAGCCCTTATATCTCTATTCCCTCCTCCTGTGTAATTTA
This sequence comes from Enoplosus armatus, assembly GCF_043641665.1. NCBI lineage: Eukaryota > Metazoa > Chordata > Actinopteri > Centrarchiformes > Enoplosidae > Enoplosus > Enoplosus armatus. The sequence continues at coordinate 26,542,906 of NC_092180.1, read as the reverse complement.
GAAAGAAACATGCTAACATGCCTCTGTCCTCTGCCTCTACCTCCTTTCCCCGCTCTGTTACCGCGCTCCTCTCTTTCCCCGAGGCTCACCTGTACAGTATATCACTAATGCCGGCGGGGCCATTATATCAATGGACCGTGGTCACAGTCTCCCTCTGCCTCTCCAATCTCTCCCTCTGTCTGTCCCTCCCGGTCTGTAATAAAACACTGGGCCCAGCGGTGGCTCTGATAGAGCTGTGGGATCACATTAGTGCTGCCCTCGAAGAGCTTGACAGGTTGTCTATGGCTCTGTGTTGTCGTCCTGGTTCCCATTAACAAAGCCGCGCATGTGTATGTGCATGTGTGTGTCGTATGGTAGTCTATTTGGGAGTGTTATGGACTAAAATGAGGTGAGCGGACGCATGCTTGGATGGAGTATATTTAGACACGAGGGTTATGTGTGCAATGGTAAATACAGTGTGTCCGTGTAGTTTTATAGCTGGTGTATCTTTGCAAACATTTGCCGGGGGTGTCAGCACAGTCATATATGTGAAGGATTTCTCTCCAAACTGCTCTATTTGTGTTTTGAGCAGAAATGGCAGTCTGAAATCTGCGGTGTTTCAAATCTACAGGTGACCTCATCCTCAACCGGCATTATTACTTTCCCAGCAAGCGTATTGTCATTGCTTGTATCTTAAATGTTATTGCCAAGTAATTTTTTTTTTTTTTTATATATCAGCCTGTCAGTGGTCATTTAATGGAAGTACTGTAGAGTCTGTTCAAATTTTACCAAGGGCAGATGTGTCATTTTTGAAATATCACTCATTCTGTCTTCCTTTTCCTTCTCCATAAACACGCCCCCACACACATATAATCATGGACCATGCGCGGCTCACAATGTCCCGTCTTTCCTCTCGCATGCACCTAGCATTAAATCACATGCTGCATTTTCTCCCCGTGCGTTTCCCACGAGGGAGCTGAAATCATGTTTCAGCTCAGTGTATCGTAAGGAGGCACATGACGCGTCTCGTCCGTGATCCCTGGAAGCTCTCTTGTGTACATGCATCAGCTGCAATTATAATTTAACAGGAAAGCACATCCATTCACACGGCTTCAGAGTCCCCGAGCAAAATAACAAGCTTGCTGCTATCACTCACATCTGTGGCTCAGCGTGATTAAATCCATGCTGTACAGTGAGTAGCTCTGCGCGGGGGCCTCTTTCCCGAGCTTCTACACCGGTGCTAATTCATAGCAAATGGCTCTCTTTATGGTTTCACCTTGGACTGCGTCGCTGCCATTAGCTCTCGCCCATGTCGGTGTTTGTCAGTCAACGGTGTCAAACTCCAGTGAAAAGTCCAACTCTCCCCGACCCCCATCCCCAGCCCCCTTTAGGCTGCAGTCCTTCCCCTCCTCTCTCACCTCATCCTGCCTCCCTCACACTCACCGGGCTTGGCCTGGACTGGCTGTGCGGAGGTGGAGCGCTTAGCAGGCTAAATCATCTGGCACTCTGCCTTGAACTTTGCTCTAACTAATTTATAGGAATTAAAGCAGGTTCACTTCCACTGCTTGGCTTGCGCGCCGCTTTGGCTAAATTAGTCTAGTTTCTTTTCAAAACAGGGGATTTTGCTTTGTTTGGATTATATCTCTCTCAAAGCATCAAGACATGCATTGGCAATTTAACAGTCTTAAGCCTCTTGGTCTTTGTCTTGTGCTGACATTTAAATGACTGTTGATTTCTGAGACAAAACACAGGGCCGTGGATAATCACGTTTTCACAAAAGCACGGATAGACGACTAAATTAAGGCACCGTTAAAGAGCCTGATGTCGGACATTCTGCTTACTTATGAATCTGGATGTGTTTTCCAGTCACAACGCTGGCCCAGCTTCAGGAGCAGTAAATTAGGTTACAATTATTCAAATCTGATTATTCAAATCAAAAGATTATGATTATCTGAAACCTGCTAATTGGCCCTTGCCTCTGACATAGTAGTTGTGGGCATAAGCCACAGCAGCAGCAGCAGCAGCAGCAGCAGCTAAAGATTCCTGCTCCCCGTGCCAGTGTGCTCTTGTGGGCTCGATGTTTGGCTCAACTCCCTAGGCAGCTCCTCTCCTATGGATCGAGACCCAGCGTGTGTGAAATGCTGCAGGCGTCCGCAGGCGGCTTATCCCTGCGCCTCTGCTCCCATACACGTCCCATCAGCCAAACTGGGACTGCCGGAGTAATCTTGTTAAGAATGGATGTTGTTATTGTGCGACTGGATGTGCATTTGGCTCCACAGTTAGCTGGGAGCACACGTGGGCTGGAGCAGGAAAGACAATGGGGAGGGAGTTTTGAATCGGAGGGGGGTGGATGAGTTCCTATTTCTGGCACTTAAAAGATGACAGTCCTCAACCCCTCTTCTTCCACCTCCTCACTTCCCCTCCTCAGTCCTTCCCCTAGCTTCCCTCTACCTTCCTCACCCGCCTCATGCAACACAATAACAACAAAGCGGCCTCAGTAAACAGCGGATGTGACATTTACATGAAGATCGGTGTCTTCACCTGTAACAGGTATTAAAGATGATGATTATCATCACGGCTGAGCGCGAGGCAGAGGGTTGCTCACCTCAATCACCGAGTTGACAATAAAAAACACACACGAGGAGAATCAATGGCTCCGTCCTTTGCTCTCTCTCTCTCTCTCTCTCTCTCTGTCTCAATGCAACCACTCCTAACTCTGGTATCTGGGTGCCAACAGACTGTGGCTTTGACCTTTCTCACAAATGAATTATTTCGGTTTAATGATCCCTTCTGCGGGAAGAACAAAAAGATAGCTGAATTAATAGCCAGGGGAGGGGGGGGGGGGCGCGGGGAACGTAAAAAGGGCAGCACCCACACACACCCCGTACTTTATTCTGCAACCTTACTTACACTCTACCTGTGAAGACACCTGTATCCCTCTAATGCCTCTTCCTTGTGTTTGTGTCTCCAAGGTGCATGTGATACATCTAGCCGGAACCTTATAAATGAACTGACTTCAAGAAAAAAAAAAAAAAATACCCTAGATGTAACAAGCAGGTGGTGTTGATGGAAACACATACTTCTTTGTGTGTGTGAAAGTGACACTTTGGAGTTTTTTTTTGTTTTTTTTTCTTTCCTCCTCCAATGTTTGATTAATTCTTTTTCTTTTTTTTCTCTGTCAGATCAGAAAAGGGGGTGGGAAGTGGAGGGAAAAAAGAAAGGGTGGTGGGGGGTGGGGGGGGGGGCAGATGCATGAAAAATTCAAAACGTTATAATATAAAATCCAGATGAATCATGAATGCTTAATGGGAATCAGGGCCGAGCGTGCAGGATGTTGAAATTGTTCTCAAAGAATCCTGGTGTGTGTGTGTGTGTGTGTGTGTGTGTGTGCGTCGCCTGCCACGTGCACAACGAGGGACACGGCGCGTTACGTGGCCCCTCTCAGCCGCGCTCTCTCTCCTCTCTCTCCTCTCTCGATGGCAACGAGATGAGGTGTTGAGGGACGCTGAATGGAGGATGCCAGAAACATGTGAAAAGCTTTTAGGGGGTAGAGGCCGTCTGTTATCGAAGTCTGGCTAATTGCCTTTATCCCAGCCGCAACTGCCTGTTGTTGTGCTTGTGGATTGGACATGCACCGATGGTCCATCTGATGAAATATTAACAAATCTTTGCTAACACCCGGTCTTCTCTATTGTGCTTTAATGAAAGAGTTCCAAGAAAAACTTCTGCCATTATGAATAATAGAACATCCAATTAGTGTAACATCATCGCAGATGAGTGTGATGAAAGACTGGACGGGTGTGATGCTGGAGGACTGTGAACATTTAGTTAAGCTGTCAGAGTGTTTTGAACGTGGTGGGGAGGTGTAGGTTGATTGCTTATGAATTCACGCAAGATTTAACCACCGATGAGTGCTTTCATCGAGAATTAGGCGCAATGACGTTATTCTTAACAGGACTTAAAGTCGAACTGAAGGAAATATAAACTGGCGTTGTGTTGACCCCACGTTGCAGCTACCGTTAGCTGTTTGTTTTTCATGGGTCCAGTTGTGATGATGGCAAATGAACATACAGAGGTGGGACGGAGCAGTGGCTAACAATATATGATATAACCGAAAATCACTATTGTAACGGGAACTGTCACTGCAGACGAATAAATAAAGGTTACATTTCCTCCTGTTGAAAAGAGCACACAAGTCAACACAATCGAATATTTCAATATCTTTTTTTCAATAATTATGTGTAAATGCACACGTGACTCGGCTATGAATTCATTTTCTAAGCTTATCCTGGGGCTGGCATCTATCCCAGCATGCAAGTGGGCAAGAGGCGGGGTACACCCCTCAGAAGCTGCCAATCCATCGCAGGGCTAACATGCATTCAGGACAACACATTCACACTCACATTCACACCTAAAGGCAATTCAGAAATTTAGAGTTTTCCAGTTCACCAGTTCACCAGACCTGCGCGTCTGTGGGCGTACACTGGAGCGGACGCAAGGAGATCATGCAAAGAACACACAGCACCACTGAGCTGCCTTCATTAATTCATTTTTTTTTTTTGTGTGGGGGGGGGGGGGGGGTGTATGTTTTTGGCAACATGCTTTTAAAGAAAGACTTTGCTGAAAGACAAAGTAAAAGCTTGATTTGTTATTCACGTGTGCGATTAAGAATGCCATTCGAGCAATGCATCGAATTGGAAATCCCAAAAAATGCAACATTGTCAACAATATTATCCTTTGAGGAAATTCTCTTTAAGCACTGAGCAGTGAAAACAAGAAGTGTAAAGATACTTTAAATTTCACATAAATTAGGAGCCGTGTCTTGGAGGGGAAACCCCCTCCGAGTCTCCTCGCCTCTAAGAAGAGGAGCACTCTGCCAAATGGCACAGTGCCCTTTTAATGTTACTTTCTGTGCTTCATCTGCGTCACCGAGCCGCCGTTGCTGCTGTTAGCTGATGAAGACGAGGAGCAGCTGTGGTGAGGCTGCAACATTTTAATGGCTTCGCAGATCTTTGAATGGTTGGTCGTCGGGGGGGCGACCTGGGCCAACCCCAAAACCATTGTAGCCTCCATCTGGGTGGAAGCAGTCGCACAGGTCCTCATTTCCCTCCATCCCAATCTGCGCGGCGCTCCCGGTGTTTACAGAAGCCGGCGCCCGCTTGAATCGCTGCTTGCCAAGATGTGGCGTGTTGATCAGCGTCTCTCTCTCTCTCTCGGCACACAGCAACGCGCAGGCACATCAACACAGATGCACATGCAAACACAAACACACATTGTCTGTGTGTCTCATTGAGTGGACCAGATAAGAAAACATGACATTATCTTTTTGGTTCGTCTGTGTACCTGGGCACACACACACACACATGCACGCACGCACACACACACACACACACACACACACACACGGGTTTGTGTCCGTGCGTGCAGTCAAAATGCTAATGTCATATCTGTCTTGATGACCTTTCCTTCTTTGTTGATGCCCGGTGTTTTTATAAATACCGCGCTGATATCCTGGGATGTGTAATTACCGCACCGCAGCGACACACTGCCTCTTTATTAGTTTTTCTGACAGCGGCCTTCCTCGTCACCTGCTGAGCGCTCCGTGCATGTTTTGGTGTGTGTTGGGGCTCTTCTTTTGACCTGTCCACGCGGCTGAATCCCACAGTAGCACTAGCAGTCCTCATAGCAAAACGCTGCCGCTCACATACGTCTGATGAAGACGATGTCTCTGGGCGTGTGATGTTGCTTCTATTTATATGTCAGTTTAGCTCAAATGCAGGAATAATATCCCAATTGTTATCTAGTCATTCATCTGCAGGAGCTTCTTGGAAATGATCTCAGGGGATTCATAAATGGATCATATCCAGTCCAGCACGTAGATGGAAATAGGACGGAGGGATTTAACTGAGCAGATACCTGAGCGCGCTGTATTGCTTCAGCAAATACCACATCAGATCGAGGCAGAGTTCGGATCAGGTGTGTCGAGCAGGATTTTTTATATGTGTGCTAGCATTTACAATGCAAAAACAGGAGCGGGATTCCTGCCTTTGTTGCATCACTGGTGTGCAGGGAGAATGCATGTCAAAAAGGTCTCTGTGCATATGTAATGGGATCCTACTCTGCATCGGCTCAGCTTTTTGTCGATAAGGATCACACTCCCCAGGTTCGACTCCGGGGATTAGGGCAGAGGCCGTTTGATCTTGGTGGTTTTTGCATAAAAATCACAAGTCTCCTGAATCCTGTGGCAAAGGAGCTGAGTTAGCTAATTGGGAGGTGCTGCTGCACGCCGGGAATGGACGGACTGTAGCCTCATGTGGTGTCCTCAAGATGCCTTTGACAACGCCGCAATTACAGTAAAGTCGGAGTGCTGTGTTAATGATGCTTTCAGAGTGGAGGCGAGTGGAGGGGTGTTTTTGAGTCATGCAGCAATTGACACGCTGTGACCATGCTTTCAAATCCAGCAAACACACACACACACACATTCACTCACTCACTCAATACTGTGTACATGTGAGCACGAATAGCAACTGATCCCGACCGCAGCAGGCAACCAGACGGGAAACTAAACTTATCCAGGAGCCTCAGCATGTGAAAGGGTATCGTGAGCTGCGTTCAGGATTCCCTGCGTCCACACCGGAATCCGCATGCGCCTAAGCAGCCGACACAGCAAAAAGAGGGGTGTGCCAGTTACGGAACATAATTGCTACTAATGACCATTAGGAGTTTGGTTTTCATCCTCCGGGGGCCGTAGAAAAGGCCTTTCGTCTTATCAGTTGATTAGAAGCAAATAGACGGGGCCGGATCCTGCATATTAAGTAAACAGGGGGCTAAAATGGTGTTACTCTATCAGGGGAGAGCCTAATGGAGTAGCGGGGAGCTCATCCTCTGCTAATGCCTGAGCTCCAACAATTGGACAACTGCTCACAAACCCCCCCCCGCTCCACTTGTCAAATATTGGTGGCGTTTTTTCTCCCTCCAGTTGAAATTGTGTCTGTAAAAAAAACAACAAAAAAACAACAACAACAACAAAAAAAAACTGTTCCATCAGCTTGGGGCTTGGACTCGGTTTACTTTCCTGCTCCTAACAGCAAAATGCTGTAGACCTTTGTGCTGCTCTGCAGTGAAGGCACTTATGCTTTTCCAGCAGCAGCGCTGGTATCCAACTGTCAGCGATGGCAGCAAAGTTGTTTTTTCCTCTCCGTGGATTCATTTGCATTATGCAAATGAACAATTGATATGGATCTTCTCCCCTCCCGATGAACATTTTGCACAGCAATTTGCCAAGCAAGTAATTACTTATTGATAGAATGATATTACACAGGAAATTGTTGTATAAAATGGCAAACCCATCTCATTGAAACGGCGGCAAAAAAAAAAGAAGAAAGAAAATAATAAGAATAACAGTAATAAAATTAGAAATCATCAGTTAAATGGACATGAGTTATGGAGACTCACACTCATCACGGCTGTTTTCACCGCGCTCTCCTCAACGCCACCTGTGGTTGCACTCTGGGCTTGTGGCTTTGCATTTTAATTAATTCCAAACATTATTAAGGATACAAATTCACTGTCTCACTCCACTGCACTACGCAGTGTAGTTGAGCTGCAGGAATATCAGCAATTAACCATATTGTGATGGAATATTTACACTGTGTTTGTGTAACCTGCTTGTCACATTGTGTTGTGGCCGGTGATAAAGCTTTTCTTTTTTTCTGGTCTTAACACGCTGAAACAGAAAACAACGACTGTGGTTACAGCACAGCACATACTGGCAAATGGAAAAAAAAAAGGGGGGGGACTTTTCAATGTGGGTTTATTTAGATGGACTTCGTGTTTTAGGTTACACACCGTGCTCAGTTTGTCTCAGCACAAGGTTCTCTCTGTTGAATTATAAATCAAAGGCTGGGTTTCGAAAACTGTGTAAATGCATTGAATGTTTTTGTTTTTTTTAGATTTCCAAGGCCAGTTTGCAGCACGGTGCTATTTCAACTTTAAGGCAACATCAAAGCGAGCAAAAAAGATGCAGCACTTCAACACTGTGACCTCTGCTAACCTTGAGGGGGGGGGGAAAAAAACACCCACAAAAACAGACAAGTCCCCCAAAGTCTATAAATAAACCAAATGGATCTCACTCCAGCAGCATCCAGCCGTGGTCAGTCGCAGAAACACCGGCCTTCTTTTTTAATTACGTAATTCATAATGACCTACCTCACAGTTATATTTCCTTTTGTCTGTTTCCACCTTAATTGCAGCAAGAAATGATTTCCCAGCGCGTTGACACCATTGTTTGCATCAGAGCCATTCCAGCTCTAATATTGAGCATCCCGAGAGATTGGCACCTGGAGGAAAACAGAGAAGGGGAAGGAGAGAAAAAAGGGCCAGTGTGCAGCTGCATTTTCTTCCTCAGTAATCGAATCCCTCAAAAGGGGTCCATTTTTCTTCATCTCCCCAGGTCCACAGGACCTTTAAACAGAGCAAGGCACCAAAAGAAGGCGCCATAGAACACAATTATAATTCCAATATAGTCTTGTAAAGAAAATGTAAACAGATAGCCGGGCTGCAAAGCTGCCCCCATTTTCCCAGAAGACTGGTAATAAAGTAGAAAAGATGTAATACTGGAAGAGGCTTTTTACCCCCTGTCCTTTTCTCACTCCAGAAATTGAAAAGTGTGGCTCTCTGCGATGACGCCGGTGGACGAAAGGGATGCTCTGAGATTTATGAGAGATGTAAACGGGCGACAGTGGAGGGGTAGATTTTTACCAGAGGTGTTAATGCAGTTTTGCAGATGAACTCGAAAGCACGAGTCTTGATAGGAATAACCGGCGCTCTGCAGCGCTGGTCGAGGGGAGGGTGGGCACAAACAAAACGCCGCCCCCTCCAGAAATCTGAACAACAGCAAATTGGTGGCAAATTTTGATTTGTTAGAGCATGCTGCTTTCATACTGGTGAATCTTGAATTCTGTGGGCGAGACATTTTTATCCGTTCCCATAGCTTTCCCCTCTCTTGAATGTTCAGTTTGTTGTGTGCTGTCTTGGAGGTAGCAATTGTTTTATGCCCAATTTTTAGTGTATTCTCCAATCATTTGAAGGCAGAGGAAACAGCAATGAGCTGCTTATGATAATTTCCTGGCAGTGGTTGCTACTGTCCTAATAATAATAACTGGTAGTGGGCTCGGGCACACAGCTTAAGGGTGTGTGTGCGTGCAGGACGGAGAGTCTTTTTGTTGCATCATCTATCATTCATACCTCAGAAACTGTTGTGGTGTCATGTTGGGTCAAGAGTGCAGTTTGTAAAACAATTTTATAAAAAAAAGTATGCTGTTTATCCTTTAGCACAAACAAACAAAAAAAAGTTTACAATCCAACGTTGATGACCAGTTGCTGTTGTGTTGAGCCATAAGGGCTGCGTGGTAGGATCGAGTGGCGTGACCTTTAGCATTACAGTGTGAATCCAATCTGGTACTCACTTAGCCTGGGAGGAGAGGCTCCCAGAGCCGGTTAGTGGGACGATTGTGACTGGCCACGCAGTTTCCCACTGAGTGTAAATCACAGAGAGAAAGAGAGAGGCTTGTACATGTGTGAGTGTGCGTGTATGGATGTGGGTGAGCCCTCATTGTTGTCAGTGTGTGTCTATGTGTGTGTGTGTGTGTGTGAATCTCAGCCCGGGCCAAGAAGCAGTAAGGCCCGGCAGGCCGGGAAGGCGTGGAGGAGGGTGTGGGGGTGGGGGTGACAGTTTAGTGTGAGAAGGGGAAATGGCATGGTGCTGCTGAAGCTAGTCATCCGTCTGCTGTGACACCCAGCGTGCATGGAAGATGTCCCCGGGACTCGGCAAAGGCAGAGAGGAAGTGTGGTCGTGCAGAGGAGTGGGCGGCAGAGTGGAAGTGTCATCCTCTCTGTAAGTGTCACTCCGTCTCTGGTTCCCTGTCTGTCGCACACGGACGCTGTATCTTTGCTTCGCACTCGCTGACGCTTTCCAAATGTTCGACCCCACAAATGCATTTAAAAAAGAAAAACCCTGGGCTGTTTTTGGCACTCCTTTTCTCCAGGCCTCTGCCATAGTGACTGCATGCCTTAGGTAAGACTGCTACATATTGTCACTTGTGACATCTCAACACCGGTTGTTGAGCATGAGAAGACTTGAAAATAAGACACAATGGATAGCTAAAAGTAACAGATGAATAGGTGAAATGTCCAGCTTTTGCTATTCCAAGCGGCAGTAGTACAAATTAAACTTGACAAAACCTACTGGAAAAAAGAAAGAGACCAAGCCTAAGCACTGTGGATAGTTCCACACAGTCACTGTGTCTTGTATGGATGCACATGCAGACGCACCACAGCCGCTGTGTTTTCTTTGCGGTGAAACCACTAAAAACACTGCCACATCCTCTCTTGTCCAAAACTATAATCGTGCCTTCCAAGGACTCGCAACTCTGCAGAAAGTTAAAAAAAAAATTAGCTATTCATCAGGTACAAAGGTAGACACGTCTCATTTTCAATGAACGGAACAGGACGTCTAAAGTAACAGAGCAGACGTTTTGAAAGGAGCGATCTACATCATTGTGAGTCTTTGGGAGGCATAACAAAACCCCAACAAACACAATTCCATGAAGGCCATCCCATCTATGGACTGGGTATGATGAAGGGAAACTCTTCTAAGACACTTTTATAGATTTTGTTTTGTTTTGTTTAGCCTTATTGTCACAGATGGGAAACATGGGGGAGGGAAAGAGCCCTGAGATGACGTGCAACAAAGGTCCAGAGGTTTACCGTCAAATGGCATACTCTTAAAACAACAAAGACAGGATCTCCTGTCACGCCTTTTGTTTTATATTTCTTTTATTTCCATGTGAGATAAATATGTACTTTTATACAACCAGGGTTCCCATCATGCTTTAGGTGATGTAAACAGCAAGTTCAGTGTGAAGTCAGTGAGTAGGCTGTGGGTTCCACCTCAGCAACCAACACGTAGCTTTAGTAAACCACTTTTTATACCGAAGAACATGTCTAAATTTGATGATTATGTTGTATGGGACTGAAAAAAAGTACTCACATCCTTTACTTTAGTCACAGCAGTACTACTACAGTGTAAAAATATTTTTTTGTATTATCCGTCTGTCCATGGATGCTGGGTCACGGTGGCAACGGTGGCTAAGCAAGGTACTCCAGACGTTCCCAGGCCAGATGAGATGTATGCATTCTGGGGTCTACCCCTGGGGTCTCCTGCCGGGTGGACGTGCCTGGAAAACCTCCAAAAGGAAGGCGCCCAGGAGGCATCCTGATCAGGTGCCCGAACCACAGCGGCTCTGCTCCGCACTCCCTACGGACGTCTGAGCTTCTTACCCTATCTCGGAGGGGCTCACCCTCACCTCCAACCACGCCTGTGGAGGAAACTCATTCCAGCCGCTTGTATCTGCGATCTCATTCTCTCGGTCACTACTCAAAGCTCGTGACAATAGGTGAGGGTTGGAACGCAGATCGTCTGGTAAACCGAAAGCTTTGCCAATGACTCTGTCTTTCTCAAATTTATACTTGAAGTAAATGTGCAGAGGTACTGGCAGTAAAATGAACTTAAAATATCAATAGTGTGTCTCCTTGCGGAATGGCCCCTTTCAGAGTGTTATATTATTTGGAATATTATTATTGGTGCATTAACGTGCAAGTTGCATTTTAGTGTCGCAAAATAAGTTGCTGCTGTCAAATAAATGTAGTGGATTAGTAGGACAAAGTGGCATAAATTGCATACGCTCATGCAAAGTGCAGTATCTCGAAAACATACTAAAGTGCAGTACTTGAGTAAATGTACTTTAAGGTCTCCGCTGATTCCCTCAGTGTGTATCTGAGGGATCAACTGGGTTCAAAGGGTAAGTCCTCCGTGCTCTCCGTGCTACGAGCGCTAGCTATTGATGGCGCTTGCCTTCCGTATCCAGTCTCTCGCAGTGGGTGACCCAGTTGGGAGAGGGAGGAAGACAAAGAGAGGGAGAGAGACGGAGGGGGGAGCCAGAGTTGCTGGGATTTTAATGGCTCCTGCTTGCCAAGTGTGGCCATGAGCCTCCAGTGCACAGACAAGGCCTTAATCAAAGGCCCCACACCGTGTGAGTGACAGCATCAAAGTGCATCTGCATACTGCGGGGAATTCTCCCAACTTTCTGATTTCTTCACAATTAAAGTGGGCGCGGGGAAATGGAAACGCACGCTGTGATGATTTCTTCCTCCTTTCTCTCTCTCTCTCTCTCTGTTTTTTTTTTTTTTTTGTCTATCTCCTTTTCCTCTTCCCTCCCGGTAAACAACATGAGTGCTTATCCCGTTCGCCTGCTTTGTTTGTGTACATTATTTCCCGACCCTCAGGAGGCCCAGAGGGAGAATTAGAAAGGGAGAGAAAAGAGCTGAGGAGTGAAAATGTAGAAAAGACACTAAGAGGAACGCTGCTGAGAGGGAGACAGAGCAGGAAGGGGTGGGGGCTGTATTTTCACACCATTACTGTTTGTGAAGCGTTTTAGCACCCTGAGTAACTACGCCACGTCAAAAAAAGTGATGTGCTGCTGCATGCAGACATCTTTCTCCAATACGACAGTGTGACCCACAGCGATAGCAGTTGACCAACAAACTATAAACACAACTGGAATGACTCTCCATGCGTAAAGACATTACAGCTTGTGTTTGCTCAGTGGCATTAAGTGTCTTCCTCTGTCTCTGTCTTTTCTCCTGTTACATATTTTTGCCATAAATATTTCAAACTTTTTCAGGGAGAGGTAGGAAGCAACAAAAAAAAAAAAAAAAAAAAATGCAGTATAACATTTATTTGTCAGGTTTACACTTTCTGTCTCCGTTTCCCTCCCTCCCATTAGCGGATTGGCTACTCAAAGTGCTGCTTCCCATCAAGGGAGCTGCAAAAAAACTCCAGCCAGAATGATGGAAATTACTTTTCTGGCTTCTTTGCGCAGCGCTAGTGTAAGGCCAGGAGTGTATTTCAAATGTAATTGAGTTTGGTGCCTCCACAAAGGCGAAAGTGTGTGTTTGTGACCACAACGATGCACGTTACATTCCGCTTTTGGATGTGCGTGCCAAACTTTTAGCACAGCTACATTTCGCCTCCTTCCAAAAATCCACCTGGAACCAGTCGGCGGTGTCCCATGATTGTTTTTTTTTTTTTGGTTTTATACCCGCATCCTTTCAGACCTCCCGGTCCTCCCCGCTTCTCCTCCCAAAGCGACTCCCGGGCTCCTCCATTTGGCTTTGATGTTATTAAATGAAAAGACCTCGGGTTGCGGGGAGTGTACTGGCACTCGCTCACAGCATCGCACTCGACAGCAGCATTTGGGAACACACCAAATTTAATTTCTTTTACTGCCAGCCTAATGACGATGACGACCTCGCAGAGTAAATGCAAAGTTAAACTTTTTATTTGTCACGAGCTCTTAGAGATTATTCCCGATCCCGTGACGTCCTCTGATTTTTATTTTCATCCACCCGTGCAGACAGCGCAGGTCAATAGGTTTGGCCACCCCGTTTCTGTGTACGTAAGCATTTTTTTTCCCCCAGCATCTGCAGCGACTAAATGGATATTGGAAGCTGTTGCCGGAGCCGAAAGAAATGTTGGACAATGGGTGAGATTGATGAGTGTTTGGGCGCTTTCCCTGTGACCCCACCGCATCTGGCAGGAACAAAGTCAGGCAGGTGTGACAGCCAGCATCCATCTACTAGTCAGCTGTAATGGGGAGGGGGCATTTGAACAGGGACACACAAACACAGGCGCGCGCCCACAAAAGGCAAACACATGCGCACACTACAGCCTGTGTTTTTCCACACAATTTTAGCAAGCAAGGATGCTTGTGTGTATCTGTCACACACACACACACACACACACACACACGAGCCAGTAAACGAGGCAAGTATGCACACACTCATCCACACAAACACACACACACACACACGCTGACTGCTTTCCTGGCAAGCTTCACTGTGTGTCTTTCCAGGAAGGAGTCGTTTTGCGATGCTGACTTCCTTCAAACGTCTGCGAGCTCTCATGTCCTATTACGGGAGACAAATGGCATGTCGCGCTAACGCCGCGTCCCGACTCGTTAGCTCTCGACATGACAGCCATCGCAAACGCATCCCACTGAACTGTGTCCCCTTTGTGTTGGCCGATCACGAGAAATGCTCAGAAATGTAATCACAGATTTATCGGGCTGATTTAGGGTTAAATATTTCAGTTAAATAGCTGTTAGCCCGTCAGTGTCAAAGACACATATTTTTCATTCTAACTTCCGCCTTTTCAGAGCTTTGAAGAGTTACATTCAAAAAAGAAAAAAGAGATATCTAAAAATCTAATCAAACCAAAGCTGTCTGCATGACTGAGTGTGATTACAGGTAAGCAAGAACATCTCTTTTTATTGAGGTTTGTTGACCTCAAAACCACACACACACACACACACACACACACACACACTTACTTCCAGCCCAGAGGTGTCTGACTGGTTTCCATCAATGAATATTCGCAACACCTCCTTATGCCTGTCAGCGAAGGAGCATCTTTAGAAATCTCGTTATTTTGAACACTGTCCACTTCAGTTGCTAATATACACTGAAGGGGTGGTGATGATATCATATCCGATCAAAGTGACCACTTCATCTTTCACTTCTCCCCAAAATGTCCGTGTCCCGGTACGTTTTCCGTAAAAACAAAAAGTTGAAATGACGTTGAGCACGTTGAGCTGAATTGAAGCCCAGCCTGCCCTGTAACAGCAGCTCATGGGTGCAGCCTGTGTAACATTCTTGAAGAGCAACTTAGCACGGCATTTCAGCTTGAACGTGGCTCCTTCACTTTTCCTTTTTGTGATTGTTTTATGGACGGAATTACTGGATTTTCTCTGGAAAAGGGAAAATAACTCAAATATAATTCAATAAATACAGGAGAGTGTAGTAAAGCGACCTGAAATCAGTGTTTGGGGACGCTTGTTGCCTCTGTTAGTAATACAGCAAAGAATAGTGAATGTGTTCCCTATAATTGAATCTCGTATGTATTATCTGTGGGGGGGGTTTTGTAATGTGTGTTAATCATGAATGATTTCATCACCCTTGATTTTTACATGATGGTCTCGATGGTGTTGGAAAGGGTTCTTTCCATCCCAAAATATGAATAAACACCACTAAACCTGACCTGTTTTTTTGTGCCTGTGGTCAAAACATCACAATTTGAGCCTTCAAAAACACACACACATTGCAACTTCAGTACATTTTATACATGCGTGCAAACATGCAGGCTGACAAGCACAAACGTGTGTGTGTGCTCCTGTTCCCGAAATATGCCGGAAATAAGTCCGACGAGCTGCGAGCTGTGTGAGGAGGACGGTGACATTTAAGGAGCAGGGCCTGAATGCAGTCATGCAGGTTCTCTTTGCAGTAAAAGCATCTCTCAGCTGGGTGGTCTATGCCACCATTGTTAGAGTGCCTTACTGCGTCAAGCCCCAGGGTACTACCCCCCCCCCCCCCCTCCCACCATCACCATCACCGCCTCCCCTCCCTTCGCTGGCATGGAAAATCCCCCATGAGCCTCTTCTCTGATGTAAATCACAGGTAGGGGAAATGTGAGCCTGGCTGATGCACCGGCACTGTGCCGTGAAATCTCTGTTGACATTACCGACGGGCGATTCCAGAAAAAGACACGGAGCGAGAGCAGGAGAGGAGGAAGAGAGTGATAAAGAGGGAAAGAGAGAGAGCGAGAGAGAGAGAGATGTGAGAAGACGTGAGCATTTCAGGGAGTCACTTTTGACTTTCTCACTTTTTGACTCACTCTCTTGTCTCTGTCTCCAGGATGATGGACTGAACTCAGTGGGCTGCGCGCTTTCATCCCCAGTCTCTCATTGAGATTTGGCATGTTTTAATGATTTTTTTTTTCAACCCCTCTCTCTCTCTCTCTCTCTTTTATAGGCGGACACAGAAAAAAAAAACTACCTGTTTTTACTGGTCTTAAAAAAGCACTTTTAATTCAGCCGCTAGATCTTACAGCTACAATACCCTCCAGACCTAACCTGTTTTCTTACTTTTCTTTCGGTAACCTTTTAACAGACAAAGATAGATTTTTTTTTCTTTTTCCCCAGCTCTGGTAGCTTTGTTATGTGATAGCAAGAAGTGGAAAGATGAAGATAGCTTGGAAATGAAATGAGGGTAACAAGGGAATCAGGGAAATGGGTTATGAGAGGCAATTTCCATGCCCACTCCCCCTTTCCAAGCACCGAAGGGGAGAGTAAATCACTTTTGCTTTAGTGTATGAAAATATTTAGTTGTATTTCATCTCAAGTGCGGCATTCCAGGAGGGCTTTGGTGTCGTTTTCCCTTGCTGCTTCTTGGTTTTGTGCTGTTGGAGTGGTGCAACGGGATGTAAACGTTGGCCCTGTTTAGCCAAAGGATGGGATTATGTAAGCGAGAGACGGCCTTGGATATTTGTCTAATGTGGCGGAGGAAGGCTGGGGGATTGTGTCTCTCCGAGCGACGTGGCATGCACTCGGCGGTCGCCCGTGTGTGGGGCGAGCGGAAGGGATAAAAGGAACATGTCATCACTGTCCGCCGCGCAAGACAGCAGAGATTACTCTGTCTCCTCTCTCTTGTCTACTGTTTCTCTGCTCCTTGCTCCTTTGTCCTCGTCCCGCTCCCACCCCCCTTCCTTCCCCCCTCCCTCCGTCTCCGGGTCTGTGTCCCAGACAGAGTGTGAAACATGTATAGTGGCATCATGACACACAGAAGGAGTGCTCGCGCTTGTAGCTGCCGTCCACTCCAAGGTGATCTGACATCTTAAAACGATGCTCGGCGCAACTGCACATTCACTCAGACAAGCATGTTGACGTTGCCGCCTAGCCAAAGGACCCCCCCCCCCCCCCCCCCCCCCTCACCCCTTACCAGTCTGAAGCCGGCTGCCAAGTGCTTCCGCGAGGAGGATGGCTTAATTGTTTCTGCCACAGCCATGCCTCTTCTTCATTTTTCTCTCTTTCCTTCCTAATCCCAGGGACGGGAAAATGGAGCTGTTATTTGCATGTCTAATGATACTCGATATCACAGGCCTCTCAAAGGAGAAGGCACAGATGATTATTAATATAGCCAATGAAGCCCTCGTTTATACTGCCTTTTGTTCTTTGGTCTGCGCAAATACCGCTTTCCAATACCTGCCTATTAAAAAGCAGTATCCCATAGAGAGGTATGTTGGCTTTGAATGTGGAAAAACTAACGCCGATACGTGCGAAGCCTTTGTGCGTCTCGCTTTGTAAGTGTGGATGCAGGCATAAGCTTACTGATGTACGAAAAAAAAAAGACACTTAGTCAAAATAATGTAGCCGGGATATTGATCCTACACGAGATGAGATCAGCGTCCCTAGTCTTAAGATGTTTTCCACATACAGGTCTGGCTCCGTCAGTTGCTCATATATCTGATAGCCGTCCCAACACGATGGAGCAGATTTTGGCATTCAGAGTTACGCAGATATGACCAGTCACCCGCAATTTTATGGGGCGTTAACAATTGATGAAACCATTCTAAGAAAGGACCTACAGTAGAGACTTGCTACAGGACAAACAAAAGTGCTTAGCAAAAGCTGTCGGAGCCAATTATTCAAGTTCCCATACAGGAAACTTACTGTATACCTGCAGGAATTTTTCCGACACCAGCAATGCATGCCTTTTTCAGCACTGGCAGTTGGCATTGAAACTGGCTAATTTGCAAGTCTTCTCGGGTTGAGAACAATGACTTTGACAGCTTGAACAGGCACTGTGGAGTACATCTGCATTTTTCCACAGGAAAAGCCCCGAAGAATGGCTCCGGCACTGCATGTCTTCCAATTATGGAAATGTGCGCATGTCTATATATACTATATGTGAAACACCTCTTGAAAACACGCTGATTCGAATGCAAAGACAGTCTGAATTATGACTCTTGTTCCCCCCGCAGGGTCGTTCGCTAATTGTTCATATACTAGCTTTTTTTTTTTTTTTCATTATTGTTATTTAAAGTTTAATTTATCCCAGATTCACAGGAGAATGCCCAATCCATAGTGTCTCACGTGTGGTGCAGTGTGCACATGTGTGTTCTCACAGTTAGGCAAGGCCAGTTTTCAAAGGTTGAAAGTAACCAAGTACATTTATTCAAGCACTTAAGAACAGCTTGATGCTACTTTTTCCATTTTATTATTTAAAAAAAAAAAAAGAATTATTAGTTTTACTCCTACTCATTAAAGTAAAGTAGTAGATAATACACATTTCACATACAAAACCAATGATCAGCTTGTGAAATATGATTCCTATAAGCTAAACAACCACAACAGCGCAGAAAGTAAAAACTGAAGTTAAAACATGTTTTTTTTTTTTACATGTTTCGATCATCCTGCACGATGAGTGCTTATACTGTTGATACTTTAGGAAAATATTGTTGGTACTGCTGCTTTTAGGGACTGAACAGAAAAGAAACTTGTTTAACCATGTACCCCAATTTAAAACTCAGTACCTTAATGGAGCTTTTAATACGCGCCACCAATGTACGCACCCTGCCGTACCTTCAGTCCAAATCCTTTTAGTACAGTTCCTCACAGCCCAAGTCAGCATACATCTTCATTCTATGCTGACTTGGGCTCTCCTTCTCTGCTTCACTTTCCTAAACACGAGCTACGACTATCTCCGCCGTGAAGCTCACCAGTCGGCGTGTGTGACATTTAACAAGATCACAGGATCACATGTTTGACAGATGAGTTTGTGATACTTACCCACATCAACACTCATTTGCTCAGCGGCGAAACTATGAGCAAAAAGAAAAAAGAAAAAAAAAAACGGCTGTGAGAGAAAAAGAAAGAGGGGGAGGGGAGGGTAAAATGTTGAAATATGAATTACAAACCCGAGCAGCACCATCTGGACCGAGAAAACACACATCATAGTGGAGAGCCGGCACATTGAATTAGACTTGCTACGGGATCCATCTGCACCTCGTGAAATCAATCTCATTCCTTGATTTGATTAGGTCAGCCGCACAGAAGAAAGAGAAAACTGTTGTGCTCCTTGATTAAGCTTGTTTTGCTTTGCACCCCTCCGCACGAACCCACCTTCGGCATGCTGTGTATACCGATGAGTTCTGGGGCCCACAGGTAGGGTAATGACAGTAGTCGAGGTTAATGCTAAAAAATCTCCCTCTATTTAACACTCAGCGTGTGCGCCACAGCCCCCGTAGCCAGGGCTCATTTACACTCTTTCACGGCTCTGTCTCTTTATTGTTTAGAACATTTCTTTCTTTTCTTTTTTTTTTTTTTTTGTTTGTTTGTTTTGCTCAAATCACTGGTTTCTCTTGCCGGCTTAATTCTGGCTGCAGAGCTCTTCACGGGACACATGTGGAGCTGCCACGAATTGGACAAAATGCTTTATACCAGAACTAGTTTTTTTTTTTTTCATTATTTACCTTTGTTTTCTGGCATCGAGGGCTGGTGTGAGGGCACACACCAATGAACAGGCTGATTGTCTAATGCTCTCTTGTAACAACAGCATGTAATGAGCAGGCGGCAGAAATCCATACTGAAGATTGCCTGCATACAATAGGTCATTCTTGAAGTGAGAGCTGATGTAGCCGACAGCCTGGATGCATTATGCAGACTTGTTTTTATTTGTCTTCTTTCTCATTCTCTCTCTCGGCGGCGACACTGTACCCTCCTATGATTAAAATGCATCCTGCCATGCATCCACACTCGCAAACAAAAGGCTTTTCATGGGTGACTAAATCTAATTGTGTTGCCCTCTTGTACTAAAGGTAGCTGCTTTGACTTTGACTTATTCTCCAGAAGGCAATAATGCACCGGTGGCGGTGAATGCAACACACGTGCCATTGCTCAAAGTGCAGGGATGGACACAGAACGCATTAGCCCTGATTGACCTTGGTGCAGATTGCACACAAATCCAGAACAAATGGTCTTGTTTCTTTTTGTTTGTCTCATTAATTAATTAAGTAATTCCGAGAGGAAAATAAAACCGAATGAAAGCGGAAGGTGGAGGCTTGCGGATGATTCAGTTCTCTGTAAAAAGAAAGGGGGGGGGGGGAAATGGCAGTGTGGAGAAGGTATAACACTGGGAGTCTCTACTGATTGTAATTACAGTACCTTTCCTGAGTGGAGCTGGCTTCAATTACAAACCGTAACCTTTGCTTGTATGTGGGTCGTGACACCATCTCTTTCCCCATTGTCTCAATGAAGGCAGAGTGTCTGCAGTGATAATAAATGAACAGGAAAACATGCGAGGCACTCTTTCCCCTTTTTGGCTTCCCTGAATACCGTGTTTGACCTCTCAGAAGAGCAATATTGATTGTTGTTCAATTGCAACAGATGCCCCACAAATCCCCATGGATTGAATTCCTTTGTGGCCACTGCAAGGGGACACGAATAGATAACCTGGCGTTTATTGTTGAGTTATGAGAAAAATCTACATGTGTCGCCCAACAGAAGTACAAATGAACGCATCTTACAGCTATTAAAGCATTTACCTTTAAATTTAGCCTAATTTGTGTCCGAGGAGCCTGTAAAGTTTTAGGCTGCAGTATTTCTCAATGAAACTTTTCATTGCCAATGTTCCAGCACCACGGATGTTCACTATCTGATTTCCTCCAATAAAGTCTGTTGTGGCTCACACCAGAAGGGAACTTTTTCTGTCCAATTTGATAAAACGCTACGTGCCACGAGACAGACTGGAGGGAAAATGTTCCCAAGAATAGCTAAGTGTATCATATATCATGCATTGCGCCATCTGCTCCGTACATTCAAAATGTTATTGCAATATTTAGAATTACAGATTATTCATGTAGGTGTAATTAACAGAGTCGAAATCCAACAAATGGGAGGAAGCTACAATTAGTTTCCAGACATGTTTGAGCAGAATCTATCTGGAGTAACTATTTAGGCTACAGTTGCCTAAGGCTGTACAGATGGGGGGGAAAAAATGGTAGCTCTAATTTTACCAGTTTTGGCAATGAATTACCCCCCGTTGATCCCTCATTGCAGTATGAAGCCCTCTTGAACGGATTCTTTGGATTCATTCTGTGAGACTGGGTCACATTGACCAGATGAGGAGAACTGGGCCATAACAACTGACTAGTGAGAGGTTAACATCTGGCTGTTACAAAAGGTGCTGTGTAAACTAGTCCACGCAGCGCATGGCCTAGGGGTGCACATACATTTTACATAACAACATGCAATACACTGCATATTTAATGGGTAACATGACCCTCCCCCCCCCCCATTCCCCTCCAGTTCCATCACCTGGTCTGGCCATGCAGCCTGGGTTAAACAAGCCTGCCATCTTCGCCACATCAGGATCCCACTAAACATGACATTTAGAGCCGACACAGTGATGCATTATACAGCACGTTTTAATGCTGCTCTGCGTCTCTGCCAGTTTGCATCATTTGCTCCATTAAACAACCTGGAACGCTGCATATTATTATAAATAACAGTGGTGGAAAGTAACTAAGTACTCAGGTACTGTAGTTACGTTACTTTATACTCGACTACAATTCAGAGGGAAATATAGTGCTACTAATAGTTTACACTCCACTTCATTTATCTGACAGCTACACTTACTAGTTACTTTTCACTTAAAGATTGTACATGAAAAAACATAACAAGCGCGTGAATATTTCAGCGTTTTTTGGCTTGTGACCGCTTGCATCGAGGCAGTGTGTAGTTGGCGTCCCTTGCTATATGTTTCAGATGTGTGTTGGTCGTCATCAGTTTCACCAAAGAGACATTTCCCCTCCAAACGTCTCGGATGGTTCCATTTAAATGATTGTTTCAAGCTCAGAGAGGTAAAAAAATATCCAATTTTCATTTCATTAAAACAAATAAATTAATTAATTAAAGAAAAAGGCAAAGGTGAGACAAAAGTCAGAAGAATGTATACGCATTTTATGGAGCTGAACTTTGTTTTATCTTCTTTCCAACCCCTTAAAGGATTTCAAGACCCCTCAAATATATCTTGTGACCCTTTGGAGGGAACTGGCCCCTTGGTAGTTAAGCACTGGCCTGAACCACCTAATTGCGTATATAAAATAATCAAAACAATGTACAACTTAACCAGCCACAACAGTACAATGCTGCGTACACATTGTTACATTGTAACAATCTAATAATGTCATATATACATATATACATATATACATGAGTCCTTATTTCTAGTACTTTTACTCATATTTTGCTGATAATAGAGTATTTTTACATTGCTGCACTGGTGACATGTAAAGGATGTGAGCACTTCTTCCTCCACTGATAAGTAGTATTAATACAAATAATAAGTACATGTGTGTAACAGTGTTTTCTCACGTTTAAATCCAGCAAAAGAAGCCATCTCTGACCCTCACCAAGGACTAGCCGAGGCAGAGTCTGGAGAAGGCAGTCTGATGTACTGTGTGCAGTCTGTTCTAGCAGACACTAGCTGACAAGCTGCATCACAGTGACAGTGTCTCCTCCCTCCCGCTCCTCGCTTCAGTCTCCCTCTCCTTCTCCAGTCCTGCGGGTACGTACATAGGAGGAGCGCATGTCCTATCTACCATTTGCCCTGACAAGGAGCAAAATCATTAGTTCCCTCTGTAGGACTACACTTAAGTATGTGGAACCCAGGCCCGAGGCGGGGGCGGGTGGTGGGGTTTGAAGGGTGGGAGTAGAATCTGTAGAATCTTCCTCATTAGGACACAGTGATTGTTCAAGTGATTGCCGTAAAAGCTCATCTTCAGCAGCAACTGACATATTTCCTCCTCCGCTGACAGGATAAGCAGTCCCATGCAGCCCCTGATTGAGAGTTGGCAAATGTTGGTGTGTGTGTGTGTGTGTGTGTGTGTGTGTGTGTGTGTGTATGTGCGCGCATGGGCGTGCACAACAGTGCTGGCACGTAGCAGGGGGTGCACTGCAAAGTACTGCCACAGGATACTTCTGTCAGTCGACCAACGCTTTCTGTATCATTCTGAACCGCAGCTTCAGAATACATGGATGTCGGCCTTTTCAGCAGCCAGAGTGCAGCGGCAAAGGCAAGAGTGATAATAACCCCCCCCCCCACACACCGTATGTATACACACGCTGCACTCACTGATGGCATTAGTTCCCTCTTCAGGATAGATTCTGTTTCTGTTTACATTCATACAATAATGCAGTCGCACTGTTTACTTTGGTTACGAGTAGAACGGGACTACACATGTCGGCTGTGGTACATTTCAGTGTCATTCAAGGGATTGTAAAGGTTTCCTCAGACTTTATAGCTGGGGGAAAACAGGCTATTAACAACTCTATGACCTCTGTTACGAAGATGTATGTGTCCACACAACCATCACCCCGTGTTCAGCATTGGTGTTTTGTGACTCCTGCCTGCGTTGTGGCACATAATCAACTACAGTATGTTTTTATCCATTATCTGCTTGTTTCCTGAATGCCACAGTTTTAGTTGCCCAGGCAACTCAGTTAATGACAGGGACCTGTGACAGACCCCCCCCTCCCCTCCCCTCCTTCAGTAATTGTACACTCTGATGACCATTTGTGCACTCCAGTGCGAAGGCTGTCTAAGAAGTGGGCGACCGGGCATTTAGAGGAGACATCAGCGTTGAGAACTGCAGCTGGTTGCAGCCGGTTGGGCTCAATTTTCAGGGAGTGAAGAGTTAAAGTGACAGTTTCCAGCAAAGTGGTGATTGCTTGCATTACTTTTTCTTTTTTTTTAAGAGAAAGCACACAGTGTGCCATTTATGTGAAGTGGAGGACTCATTCATCCACCTGCAATTTTTTGTTAACTTGTCAGCCAGGATGCACCCGTGGCTTGTGCTGCCTGCCTGGACAGCTACGCAATGTGGCAACGTCACATCAACTGTCCACAAGAGGAGGAATCAATCCCCTAAACAAATTCAAAGCAGTAAGCCCGTTGGGCGGTAGATGTGCATTGGCGTTGTTTTCAGTCATGTAAGCAAGTGTGCACAGAGCTTGATTGGTACATGACCATCCTGCTTGGTTTCATAGTTGTACAAGGCCTCTAAATGACCCAAGCCATGGTATGTGGATATAAAGAGCCGTGATATTACCAGTTTATAAAGCACCACACTGCCTTCTTGTCTGCCTGACCTACTTGCAATGTATGAACCATTAAGTCTTTCAGTTGCTGATATCTAACTATATAATATACTATACTTCTTCAGTTTGATTTCATATTGACATATCTTATTGGTTTCCTCGCTTCGCTTTTATCAGTTCTATCTACATCTCTTTTTGTAAGTGTCCACTGGTCCTCGATTATGTTTACATTTTCTCCTGTCTTACCATCGGCCGGTCAGTCACCTGTAAACCATTTTTGAGTTGCACTGCCCTGCATAAAGGGTGCAACGCAAGCCTGATTGAATGATTGATCAATAGAGGGCGAAGCATTCCAACTGACACCTCGAATACATTCATTAATAAACCAACACATTTTAACTGTGGTAAAGTATTGTCATTTCAAGGTGACAGTTACGAGCCTTTTTTGAGCTCACAATCGATTCATTTTTGTGCCTTTATGTGATAGTTGAAAGTAGAGAGATGACAGGAAATGAGGGGAGAGAGAGGGAGCTTTTGACTATCTCACATGGTCCTCATCAGGCAGCTTACCTTTGCACAGTTGCCCTGGAACTGTAGGTGTTCAAACGTTCCCTGACTGACTTCAGCGTTGAGCTTGGCAGTTCACTTTGACCTTGAAAAGTGGTCCGGAATGAACATATTTATGACTATTTCTACATACATATACATTTGTGCATGAGTGACCTCACCTATTAGTGCCAAGTGAAGAAGTGTCAGTGCCAAGCGCACCAGGGTTAAATCATTGATGCGTTGCTAAAAACATGTGTGATATATGGCACAACCAAAACCCATATGCAGGCTAAAATAGTCAGTTTGCACCCCTGCGAGGGAAACGTGCAGTCATACGTGCCGAGCTGCAGGCATACCACTACACACAGGAAGTCGCACATAGGATAAAAAAGCAATGACAGACCATCATTAATTTTAGCTCATTTAAAGAGTTTCTCAGTGTGCAGGATGTTGCGAGGCATTTGTGTTAATGAGCTACATCATTCATGTGAAATGATGGCACAATTAGGAAAACAAAAGTGCAAGGTGTGACAATTTAAGTGAATGTGCTTTGTCAGTGTCTGCAAACAACACCTCCGAGACAGTATATGCATAAAAGCTGGCTTATAAAAACATTGCGGGGTGGGGGGGGGGGGGGGGGGGGGGGTATAGAGGTCGTGATTTTCACCGACAGATTTTTACCTTGCTATTCTGCACCCAACTGCGCTCCCACAGGAATCTCCATTGAAACACTGTGGCAGGAAATGAAATTAAAGCTGCTGAATACAGATGTTTCGACGCATGCCCGCGCGCTCGGTTGTGTGTGTGTGTGTGTGTGTGTGTGCGTGCATGCTCGGTGTGTGTTTTTGAGATTGCGCGTACATTAACAAAAACACAAACTGCAAAAAGGAAGAGGGCTGCCAGCCGTGCCACAGCAGCACTGAGCATTGTTGGGTTTGTAAATGCTCCACTCGGTGCCGCTCTCCTCCCCTCTGGAAGTCACTCACCTTGAGGATCAAGAGGCTTATGGGAAAGGTGACTTACAGTAAAAAAAAGAAGCGCTTTTATTATCAGTGAATAAAAACAAAACTTATTTTCTCCCCTCGTGTCAAGGCCCCGGCGATTCCCTCCCTGACCTCTTTTCTTTCCGCACTCTTGCTTCCCCTAGCCCTTCCAATTTACCTTTTTAACTTGAAACGGCAGAAGGTTTTCTCTGCTCTTGTGTCCACAGATGTTTCAGCAGACTTATGTAGCATTGTCAGACTCATTAGTTATACTCAGCCCATGCGGCGAGTGGGAGCCAACCACTCAGCCTAGCACGTAACGCCACTTTGGTGAACTAATGAAACTGTAATTACCAAAATAATGAGGAACACGCCGCGTCGTCCAGTAACTTTGGGGCTAGTTATTTGCGAGCATGAATCATCATGTGCAGCGCTTCCTCTTTAATTTTTCATGGATTCTGATACTTCTCTGTTCTTGCCGTGTTATGGAAGGCACATTCAAAGCACTGCTTCGTTCTGTGGATTTCAGACTGTAGGGAGCAATATCCCCCACAATGTGTGTTTGTATGATGTATTTGCGATGTATAACGAGGAACAATGTAGGCTAAGGTCCATTTCCTGTGCTACTTATAAAGTTATTGTCCCCAGCAGGCCTCATTTAGCAAAGTGTAGGCCATGTTGAGCCACGTTTGGTATCCCTGTTACACTATGTGGCGCAAAGCACAGCAGCAAAAAAAAACAACCCATTACAGTTATACTGTACACTTATCTGCATTTACACGGTGAGAACTTCTAGAATCTGCTGAGCATATCAACTTGCATTCATTAGAGCCGACCCCGTCTCTGTTTACACAGTGGGATCAAACTGAGGACTCTCCCGCACCTTTTTAACTTTATCTTTCCTTTTCTTTTCTTTTTTCTCTCTCTCTCTTCCTTTTGATTGCAGCTACACACGGACTTGGACGTGGGTGGCAAGAGCATCAAGTACGTGCTAGCAGGTGAGGGGGCAGGCACCATCTTCGCCATCAACGAATTAACAGGCGACATCCACGCCATGAAGAGGCTGGACCGCGAGGAGAAGGCCGAGTACACGCTAACAGCCCAGGTCATTAATGCCGAGACGGACGAGCCCTTGGAGCCACCGTCCGAGTTCATCATCAAAGTCCAGGACATAAACGACAATCCGCCGCAGTTCATCGAAGGCCCGTACCGAGCCTCTGTTCCAGAAATGTCCGCTGTCGGTGAGTCACAATGAGACGGTTGATCTCTATTGGGCTATTGCATAAAAATAATGAGTGATCAAGAAGAAGAAGAGGAAATGCCTATTTGCATGCTTACTATCTATGATTATCTTGGCAAATGGAAATGACGAGAATGATGAATCGAAATCAAATCATTAGAACTTCACCCATAGCGCAACGCACACTTAGCAAAGCTGCGTAATGCTAATGTTACATCTTCTGCAAAACCAGAAAGAAAGAAAGAAGTCCAACTAACTAAGGCAAGCTCTGTCCACCATCAGGAAAGCAGAAAATGCCATGCTGAAATCCTTTCACACACAACTGGAATTACACAGAAGCCCACTTCAGACATGCTGCAACACTTGCCCTTCTGGCAAACGTGAAAAGAAAAAAAAAGCTATCCTCCACATCGCATAGGTCAAGGGCCGCGCTTCTCTTAGAATGTGGACCATTTGAGAATGTGTGGAATTGTTATTGCACTCTTTAACATTTCCATGTGTGCAGTCGGTTATGTGATATAAGCTGATGATCACCGCAATCAAATATTTATGGAAAACGTTGGAAAGCTCAGAGTGTAATATTTTACAGACGACAAAAACTGTGGAGCAGAAACCACTGTGGACTACCTTATTTTGTATCGGAGGCATTTAGCACACGGCGGTAAGGCTTAACAAACCTCACTTTAGAAAGATCTGTACATGGACAGTTTTTTTATTTATTTATTTATTTTTATTTAAGATTCAAGCGTTTTAGTGTAATCATAGAGGAAGCAAAAGAAGCCAAGTAAAAGCATAAAGAGTTTGCATTTACACTCTGTTAGCGCCACACTGTCGCTTAGCTCGACAACACTGACTGATGCTAATTGCCCCCAGCTCCCATTCTTCAGTCCCCCACAAACTGCAAACTGGTACACAAACCACTGCAAACACTTTCCATTTCACTGTATGCTAATATATTCATATATTCCCATTCTTATTCCTTCCATGCATTTCAATGACCACTGCGCGATGATCACATAATTCAAATGTATTGCTCATCTACGATTGGCAGAGGCCTGTAAAGTGGATCGGTACACTGTGTGTGTTTTTTTTTTTTTTTTTTCCTTCAGGGGAGCCTTAACACTGACCCCAGAGCAGTAGGAGTCTTGTAGAAAATGTTTCCATCAGCAGCAGAAAGAAGATCAGAGTGCGTCTTTATGCCGTTTTGACATTGGAGGAGCTCAGCGAGGGGGGTGCCGAGGGTCTGTTGCTGGGCGGTATGCGCTTGTTATTGTGTTTCCTCATCGAGCTTCCTCTTGTTACCTGTCACAAGGCTGACATAACATTCTAGGGCAGATGGCGTCCGGAATGTATTGGAATCTGTTTGGTGAATCCCATCTGTAGGGTTGCACCCTTGGCGTCGGTTCTTTGAGGTAACGGTGATTCCGCTCCAGCCTCTCAAGATCATTGCCGCCGATTCTTATTAGCTGCTTCTTCTTCTTCTTCTTCTTCTTCTTCTGCTGCTGCGGCGGCGGAAGCAAAAAGGAACAAAACACAACGCAAAAGGATTCCATGTAAACACAGAATAACAGTGAACTCTTGTTGTCTGAACTCTGTTACTTGATCCCTGCTGCTCATTGTTTTGGATCTCGGTTGAAATGTGCTGCAGCTCTCCAAGGGTTTTGTCGGTGCAGTGCAGGGACAGCCATAGTGATGGGGTAGAGAGCAAAGTGGTAGTTGACAGCACTCTGTGATTTGCCAGAGGGAATAATGCATAAGAAATGGAAATCGGCGTCTCTTTGTTGATTGTTGTTCCCTTTTGTCACTACTGATTAATTAAACATTCACGAATGCTCAGTTGTTTGCTTGAAAGGCTTTCCTTTCAGCGGCTGGTTTTTCCTCTTGTTAAGTTTTCATGTGCTGCGGCATTATGGGAAGAATCAGACGCTCCGGACAAACAAACAATAAGTCATTCATCTCTCTCGCCTCATATTCATAAATCACCGGTTTCTTTACAGTGGCGTTTCATCTTTATCGCGCCAGAAATGGGAATTTGTGCAGGACTCAGTGGATTACTGGAAGTGTGCTGAGCACTGGGTAACTAATAAAAGTCCACAGGAAAGGGAGTGGAAAATAAACGGATGTTGGTGGAGTCGACTGCACATGAGCAAATCTTCGAGTGAAACTGGGGAGCATTAACATGTAATCATGCCACATGCTAAGAGATGCCGCATTACGTCGGGTATTGAGTTCAGACAATGCTGAGTGTGCTGGTGTATTTCTGCCTCGCGAGAAGCCACCTGCGTCGAATAATCAACAAATCTAATCCGGACCATAACGGGCTAGTTCTCTTGACGATGTTATCCACTTACAGGGCTTGTCAGTTCCACTCCAGACTTCATCAATGTCTTACCGGCTGCTCGCTTATCAAGAGTGTATCCACGCCGTATCAGTGAGACCAGGGACGAATATCAACACCCACCTTTTATCTGTCAAGGACTAGGGCTAGATAGAAAAACCCCCTCGCTGAATGTCACCATCCCCCATAGGAAGCGGCCCCCTACAGCCGGATGAGATATATGTGACATGGGCCACTGGGGTCGCCATGTTTCCTGTGTGCGGAGGAGCATAGAGGTTAATGGGAAATGAAGGAGGAAGACCTTTTGTTCTTCCTTTAAAAGGGCCAGTCGGATAAGATGTGTGGCTTTCTGTGACTTTTCTCTGACTTTCATTTTCCTGAATGGATGAGAATGGAGGTGACTATACCATTTTAATTGTTTAGAGGATCGTCTCTCCGAGTACAGTGCAACAACGAGAGAAAGTCGAGAGCAAAGGTGATGGCTCTGTGCTGGAGGAGAGACGGCCAGTCAGAACGGAGTTTGATCTCATTAGCGTGAGGAGCCAGGATTAGTCTGCTGCCAGTAGAGATTCTGTGACCGCCGGGCTTGAATGGGTGTTACTAGATGCTGCTGGTGCCAAGGGGGAAGAAATGCATCTCTAAAATGTCACCTTTTGAGTAACTAGGGAAAACAGCAGCGTGTTTAAAAGCTGCATTTTTTTTTGGGCCACTTTCACGAGGGCAGTGGAACACACCATTAACACATTACCTTATGAAGTTATCATGGTGAACGTGTTAGCAAACAGTGGCATATTTAGACATTCAGCAGACACAGGGCAACATTAACTTTCGGAGTCGTGTTTCTGGCCACCTGACAGGTGTGAGTCCACTTTCACTCCTCTTCTTCTTGTTCTTTTGTCTCTGTTTTACACTCTATGCACCATCACCTGAAAAAACAAACAAAGCTAAATGGTCTACGCTTAAAAACAGCGGCCCTGCCATGGCCGTAAATGAGGTTGTGGGCTGGAAAAACCAAGACAGTGAATGAAGAGACGCTAAAGTGCGGCGGCCTGGAGAGCTCAACACACTGCAACTGTAGAAAACACACATTGATTAATATCTAGAGCACATGTTATTTTCACTTGTAACATGATATGATTCAGAGACATTAGCAATACACTCACGTATTTGCTGTTTTCAAATCAGTAGCACATAAATGTGATCCCTGGGAGACAGGGTTGTGTATTGTGGGGAACTGCAGAGTTGGATCCCTGTTGGTTCATTACTATGAGCAACCCTTTGCACGTTACACCTACTCATTTTTGATTCGCTGTTAATCTACAAATATTAGCTAGTGCAGCTTTAACCACATATGATTGACTTTGTTGTATGTGTTTTGCATTTTATGTGTCATTTCTGATGTTTTCTTTGAATTGAATGACAAACATTCTAATCATTATCAATAATAGTTATATAGTGATATACTTTATCTCTCCACATCTCCTCTATACTCTTTAGTTTTTATGGGAATATTCATGATGTAATTATGCTTCACTGTCACTTCAATTTAAAGTGAGTTCGTTGCTTATTTGTGCAAGCCTGGCCATGATTAGAGTTATAATTCATTTGCACGGATTTCACAGATCTCCCAGGATTAGTAGATCCTGTTCTCCTGTTAATGGGGTCTTCGACTTTAAGGCCAGTACAAGCTGACAAATTCCCCCCGTATGTCTGTCGACCATATGCTGGAATTATGAGGCTCTGCTACCCTTCTGCAGCTAACAAGAGGGTTGTGATGTAGTTGGGAATTACAAAGTCTGCTTGAAGTGACGCTTCAGGTAATTAGGAGGAGGTCGCTAGACCGTCCTCCCTGCACTGAGGGGGGGTGCGAATGACAATAATTGCTACACTGCGAAACAAACTTGCTGAAAGTTGTTTTGCCGGATGGAACTCATGCGAGAGATGCCCCGGGAGTGTTAGGCTGTGAGTGTGCTTCATTATCAGGGCGATTAATAAACGGGCGCGTAGACAGATGGCCCCGTCTCCTCTTCGCACGGGCCGTGCTCTCTGGAACCCGAGCAAAATGAATACCTGTATGGAAGGATGGATCCTCGCCAAATGTGTCAAGATCTGCTAAATTGGAGCGCAGACATAAAATTGAAGTGACATTAATAGATTACCTGGAGTTGATTTGCATTTTCAGAGTTATTATGGGTGTGGGTAACGGGACTAACAGGCACAGCCGTCTATGTAGGGCCTTAATGATGTTTCTGATTACGCTCTCATCACCACCGGCAGCTGGGAAAATAAGTAAAGGCTTGTCATCACAGATTTGGACGATAAATGAGCCGACTTGATCAAGGGGAGACGTATGGAAATGAGCAAGATGCAGACCTTTATCAGAGCCGATCGTCTCACGCTTCCAACATACAGCAGAAAGCTCACTGTGATCACAGATGATTTAATACCCACAGTTTTGTGAAGTGATACACTGATACATAATCCTACATGAAGGATAACACTGTGAAATACTGCTGTATGTTTCATCAAAGCACGTGTCTGTGTGTGTGGGTCTTATCTATCTATCTATCTATCTATCTATCTATCTATCTATCTATCTATCTATCTATCTATCTATCTATCTGTCTGTCTGTCTGTCTGTCTGACTGTCTGTCTATTTATCTATCTGTCTGTCTATCTATCCATCTATCTATCACTGATTCGTACTGCTCTTCACTTATTTTTCCACACGTTGGTATCTTTCAGATCAATACAGGGAAAGCTGAGCTATTTTGAGAGCATTTCATGCTCCACTTGGGCCAGATGTTCTATAAAAATCCCCTTCCTTGATATACCTAAAAATATTATTGTACCATGCTGATCTGCCAGTAAATTTTGAACATATCTTGGTCTTGAAAAGTATGAGTGTGAATGCATTAAATGCAGTTTAACTTGGATAAACCCTAGCAGCATTTCAGGGTCACAGCAACCCACATAAGTAAAAGAATCACATTTATAGTGCATCTTTTATCTGGCATTTCTCTGTTGAGCTTTGAGCAGAGAGCTAAAAGCGAGGGTGTCTGGTGTTTGTGTCTCTCTCTTCTCTGATCCCAGACTCTGGTCTGCAGCTTGGCAGATGGACTGAGTGGCAGGGGGCCCCTGGCCCTTTAACATAGTGGGCAGCTGGGCCAGAGCTGGGCCAGAGCTGGGCCAGTGCTGGCCCGGGGCACATCTGACGAGCAGGCTCCTGGGCTGGGCAGAGACGCGCCAGACCGGGGCTGTGGTGATATGGTGGTGGGCGGCTCACAGGCAGAGCTGGGGTGAGAGGGGGTCAGAGCAGTGAACCTGGCCAAGGCTCTGACTCTCTTAGGTCTGTCTAACTGCCAGGCAACGTGCATGCCAGCCTGCCCTTTTCTGTGGCCGTGCTAAATGGGGATAGGACAGGCCTCCGAGGCAGAGAGGATTTAACTGACATGCTAGAGCTTCTCTGTAAATAACCTGCTACTCCTATCTATCTCACCTCATTTGGCAACAGCATCTGCACTTGTACATCTGTGTGTGCGCGCATGCTCCCGTGTATGTGGGTTAATTCGTAGGCTTGTTCTCATTCACGTCTTTTATACTTGTCACCTGTCAATAACCCAGCAACGCCGTTTCCCATTCTTCTTCACTGCTCGTGCCTGTAGCTACACCCAGCAGATGATAGAGAGTCATTGCTAATTCAGCATCCCTTTGTTTCACACTTAGCCATTACATAGCCTCTGTAAGAAAAAGTCAGACATTCCCCAGCCAACGCATGTTGTTCAGGATTTAAAACACAACAAAACATACGCACAGTCACAGCTGCTCAATATCACATACAAATGCGTATTACTAATTCATCAAATGTTATTTATTATCCAATGTACCTCTGAATTATGTATGTAACATCATCAGTCATTGGTCCAGATACAGTAATATAAGCCCTTTAGAGCCTCCTGGGGCACGCAGGCAGGCATATGTGCACACACACTACACGCAAATGCATGTGTATCTCATGCACACGCATGCAGATCACACATGCACAACGCGCGTATAAGCATCAAGCCACCGTGCAGTTGTAAAGATGCTATTGTTCAGGTGTAATTTGTCCCTGCTCCCCCGTGTAGCCCGCCGAGACACACTCTGTTTGTAACTCACCCCCTCTCTTTCTCTCATGTACACCCTTTTTTTCTCTTTCTCTGTACTCCTTCACCCCCCGCCCCCCTCTTTTTTTTTTTTTTTTTTTTTTTTTTGCTTGCCGTCGCTCTCTTTTGCTAAGCTAATGCTCTCGCTCACTCTTCCCTTGAGGGAGAACAAAAAAAGTAGCTGGCTTCTAGGTAATGAAGCCCTTCAATGTGATCTGCATAAGATTGCCTCCCTTGCCGGCCTGGCTGCCACAAATGCCACCCTCTGTGCTGTCGCGTTGAGTGGATGTGATTAAATGGATTTCATGCAGGAGGGTCAACAGTGGTACAATGGGACATGAGGGAGGTAAAGGTTAAAAATGAAATTTATTTGGCTGAATGACTTTTTTTTTTTTTTTTTAATATATGCAAGGCTGCAGAATTGTTAGAATCAATACAGAAAAAAAGGCCTTTTGTCAAAAACGCACAACCTGTCATGTCCCACGTTACTGTCCTGTTTAATTAAGTGTTTGTAATGGAAGTTTTTGCAGCCCTGAAATGCATGTAGGACTCATCTTTCGCTGTCACACTGTCACACACTGCTGATCATTGTATCAAGGTCAGTTAATCAATCTGGGAGAGAAAACAAGGACACAGCATCCTCCCTTCAGCAGCACTGCAGGGGAGGAGAGGGACTGATCCTGGTCCAGTGTGTCAGCTGAAGACACTGCAATGCCCTCTAATGGCCACTAGTGGGCGGATGGGCTTACTGTGGGTGTGTGAGGGAGTGAGCGAGTGAGCGAATACATTTGAGGGAGTTACTTCCTGAAAACTAGTCCAAGTGTAGACAGGCTTGCGGTCAGGCTGTCTCACGCTGTCTCTGGATGCAGGATGGACTTGTACAAGCTAGCGCTGTTGAAACCAAAGCTGTCCAAAACACAATTTGAAGATGTCACATTGTGCTTTAGGACATCGTAATGGCCATTTTTTCACTATTTTCTGACCCTTTTATTATATGAACTGATGAATGGATTATTTGAGAGAATAAACAGCGGATTCATCAATAATGAAAACAATTGTGAGTTGCAGCCCTTGTAACCATCACTGGCTTTTTTTTTGGGTGTTCTTTGGTATCTATTTGGCTTTGATTTGAATCTTCTCACCTGATGTAAGGCAGTAACAGAGGCAGCTTTTGTGCGCGAGGAAAGAATCATTTCACACTATGAAGGGAACAGTTATTATGAGCACTTTTCATTTTAAATGACTCCTGCATCAATGTGGCGTTGTGCTTCCATGAAGTTGGGGGCTTGGAGACAGATTTGATTTTAAAAAGGAGTCGTGAAAATCAATGCAGGGGAGAAGGCGATATTCTCACTTAATTTGGTTCAAGCTCCGGAAAACACTGGAATCCTTAAAATTCCCATAATACAAGTCAATGGAGACTTTTGTTCCACCCACTTGACAAGTAAATGCCCACGTCTTTTGAATCTCACACCTCCCCGTAATGCAGGCCCTCTCTTCAGGCCTCGAACTCCAAACTCCTCCAGAGCCACAGAAGACATTATACAACTGTTGTCACGGGTTGTGAAGTTCTCACCGTGACAAGAGTGGGTGCGACTGCAACATGGAAGTAGACGCGGAGCGGAAACAGCCAAGAGTTGTTGTGACCAAGACATGGTGGAACATTTCTTTAAGGGATTTAATCTATTCTATGTCACCCATCTCTGCTTGTGTAGTATATATAATGCTTTTTAAACAGCACCAATATCAGTATAACCCAGATGAATTATACTAGCGCTGATCTGCAACAGCCTGCGACTCTATGGCCACCAGCGCACCAGCACCACACAATATAGCATGGCCTTGATATTGTTGTTGCTTTATGCAATATACAACAATTCACAGCCACAGATGTGGAACCTTTGTGTCCCCATGCTTTTTGTATCTCACTGCAGCACGGGAGATTAGTCACATAATTCTTAATGCTCAACAGAAGTTGCACATGTGTCGACGGCAAACACGTTGCCGTGCCTGTGATTATATATCTTTTGACGTGTCATGACAAAAAAGAAAAAAAAAAAGTCCAAATATTTATACGACACAGTGGGCTCAACAGGTGTGTGGTTGTCACTAATAAAAGCCACGTGTCATTAGAGAGCTCGGGCTGCAAACCGCACCTGCACAATAGATCAGTGGAGTTTGCTGCCAGCGCCACCAGCTGCATTCATTAGGCCAGGGTTACATAGAACGTCGTACTGGAGACGGATCGGGTGTAGCTCGGCTGAAACAGTCATCTTCTCACTCACTCAGTCCCACACTTGCTCGCTAATTGCCTGCCGGGCCCCTTCATTCTACAGATGACACACTGAGCTGGGATCATTCACTGCGCTTTCTCTCTGCCGCGCTGCCGGCCTTCACGACGCGTTCGCGTTTACACCGTTTGACAGACTTTAAAATTAAAAAAAAAAAAAAATATATGTTGTTGTCGACGTCCCCTCATTTATTTATGCGCGCACAACAGAGCTCTGTAATTTCAGAGCTTTGGTTATTAACTTCTGGAGGAATCCATTTCTGCTGATTGGGACGCAACGCATTTGTGGATGTTGTTGGTGAATCCTTCGATGTGACACTCAGGAAAAAGTTCCATTTCAGAGGTCTGTGGGAGTAGTCTAACTTTCCTGCGAGTGTGTCTGCCTGTGTGTGTGTGTGTGTGTGTGTGTGTGTGTCCTTATCAGCTGTGTCATATATCAGCCAGAAGTGACGAGGGACTGCTTGAAGTCATGCTGGTGAGTGGGAGGTCCTCGCTGCATCATCATCGCTGTAACAGGCAAAATGAGGAGGGCTCCAGTTCGCCGACTTGGCAAATGCTTACTCATGTCTGCTAAGATGCCAAGGACACTTTCTAACACGCATACTTCAGCGCACAGCCGTGGCTCACCTATTACTTATTCAGGAGGAGAGTTGTGGATATTTAATGTTGTGTTGTTGGGCCTTTTTTTTTGTTTATTGTCTTCTTCCTGCTCGGCATTCATCCCTCTTTGCTCCTTTGCGTCGCCTTCATGCTGCATCTTGTGTTGTGCAGCACGTCATTCCCACTCACTCGTTGCTTTTTTTGTTTTTTTTTTGCAAAAAAAGCAAGAACCTTTGCTCTGTGGCTGTGCGGCCAAAAGTCAACATAAGTGTGTGTGTGTGTGTGTGTGTGTGTGTGTGCTCCCTTTTCATGCTTCAGGTGATTTTACAGTGTCGAGCAGCGAGAACAGGATACCCTGTACTCTCATCCCTCCATGTCTGCATTATTAATTGTCTGTGGTACCAACCATAACTATTTGGACGCTGCAGGCACCCGGTACCTAAAATTAAAAGCAGTGATTGCATCCCATTTGAAAGACATAATAACACTCTTCAAAGTTACGTTTTGCTCCCACAAAAGACTGTGTAGACTTGATTTAACTGCAAGAGAAACGAAGCAAAAATGAGGGCTTAGCAAATATCTTTATTAGCTTTTTTGTCGTGTGTGTGTGTGTGTGTGTGTGTGTGTGTGTGTGTGAGAGTACACCTTCAAGATTCATGTGCCATACTGTAGCTGGTGGCGGGAGGGGGTTGGGTGGGGGGGGGGGGGGGGGGGATTGGTCAAAGCAACATAAATGAGGGTGGAACACATTCATCAAGGTGGCAGAGATTTGAGACTGGAGAGGCCCATCCAATCACCGGCGGAGAATAAAGGGGGAGAGGCATAAAAGTCCACACAGCAAGGTCATTTGAAAAAGAGGCTGATAAGACGAAGGGATCAAATCTCCAGTACGGACGAGGCCCTCCTCTTGATGTCTGTCCCCATTAACTAAAGCCCTCGCCTGGCTGGTACACTCACTGCCACGCCTCAGCTGTCTGATACAATGAAGGGAAAGTAAAAAAAGAAGAAGAAGAAGAAGAAGAAGACTCGCCCGCCGTGCTTTTACTGCTTTTATTTTGTCACCAAAATTTATGGGTCTGCTTGTAATTTAGTTTTTTAACCTTTCCTTCTTTCTTTTTTTTTGGGGGGGTCTTATTTCTTGTTCAGACATTACTTTAAACGCTCTGGTTTTTATTGTATTTTATCACAGGGCCCGACACCAAATCCAGGCCTGGTTACTGTGTGTTTTACCCTCCTGTCTTGCTTGTCATGCGGGCCCGTCTGATTTGTGGCATCACACAGCCTTCCCCCTGCTCCGGCTGTTTGTGTATTTGTATATTGGAGCATTGGCAGCTGTATTGCTCTCTCTCTCTCTCTCTCTCTCTCTCACACACACACACACACACACACACACACACACACACACACTGCAGTATGGATTTAGTCAGTTTGTGGTTTTACCGCAGTCACAGTCTGGTGTCCACACACACACACACACACACACACACACACACACACATAAAGCCCACGTGTACAAACACACACACAGTCAATCCTACAGCAGGTTTACTATGTCACACTGGGGGCTGCTGTGTAATTGGGTGAATCTGCTCTCCGGCACGCTACAGAGATAGCCCTTTAAAATTTCACTTCACTTCTGGGAGTGTAAACAAACCTTGGGATTACTAGGGGTGTAAATCCACATTCCACCATTGCTCTCCTTCTCTAACAACCCCCCCCCCCCCCCTTTTTTTTTTTTCTTTTTTCCTGCTGGCCACCTACTTTGACAGTTTAGGGGTCGGTTAGGTGTTTGCTCAGTATTTGGACTGTGTTCGGACATCTGTCTGTCTTCCTGTGTTTTATGACTGTCAGCATGTTTAACAGTGAGCGTGTCCATCTCGTCGTGGGTATGCGTGCGTGCATGCGTCAGTGAGGTGCTCGCTGTAGGCGTGTACTTTAGCGTGTCTGTCGCGTGGCGGCGTGCAGCTTTCGGCCTGTGTGTTCTCCGTGATGGATTGCTTGTCAGGCGGCGGCATAGCACCGCTCTCACCGGCTGACGGAGGCATTAAGTCACCGGTCACGTAGCGGGTTTTTTCGACATTCCTCTGGGGAAAAAAAAAAAAAAAAACACTTTAACCCTTGTCAATCCAGGACGGCTGTCAGATGACAGAGAATGTTACTTAGAAGGTGCTCGGCGCTGAAACAAACCACATGGCCGGATTCATTGGAGTTCAGTGTCTTAATGCAGTTGTGTGGGAGGCGGAGGACCTCATGTCACGCCTTGCTTTTAGATAGGCCAAACGCTGGGGTTACAGGCTACAGACTGTGTGCTACCGCTGTCATAGAGTGACTGTGTGTGTGTGTGTGTATGTGTTTTTTTGTTTTTTTTTTAATCTCTGCAGGCTGTAAGAATGGAAAACATGTAATTTACTGAGAACATCTTCTTGCACTGCAGCAGCCTGGGGGAGTCGTCGATGAGGATGAGGGACGGCGATGTTTCGTCCTTTGTTTTTAATGCAACGTCATCCCCAGGGCTGCTGCTGCTGCTGCCCCCAGAATATGAAAATAGCACACTGAATGTTCACACTGGCACCTAAAGCAAATTTACTTTTCTGTTACAGACAGCTGACGGACTCCCCTGACTATTACCTGTAGGCTCAGGCTATACATTTGGAGAGGACTGTGGATCATTATATGATGTAATATGGACATTACAGTGTTCATTTTGCAACAAGTTGTAATGCTCAATTTATGTTAAAACATACTCATTTATTTCATATACACACCTAATTAGGTCAAGTGACTCAGACCTTATGTTTCCTCATTGTATTGGTGATCCAGTATTTAAGTTTTTCACAATAACATTAAATATTAATGTCTAAATAAGCAACAAATAAATAAGTAAAAAAACTACATCTCTAGTTTTTTTTTGTTTTTATGAAGAGTATAACACTGAAAGACTGACAGTTCCTGGTAACATGAGCAAACAACCCACCAACAGTCATCAGAATTAGATTCAAATATTTCTACATTTTGATCGGCGCAGGGCAACGATGACATCACCTTTTTTTTATAATTGAGCCCCGCCCACTTCAAACCAGTAATAAGAGGACAGAAACTCAAACGCAGAAAGTCTCTCACACGAAATCCCCCAAAACTGCTCCAACTTTTGTTTCCACCTAGGACGCCAAAACTCACACTTAGAAGCCCATTGGAGAAAAAAAACAGGGTCTCTTTAAAGGGTCTTTAAAAACAACATCAACACTGCAATTGAAAATGTACTGACTTAGTCGACTTCCGACAGGGCCTCTTCCCCGTCCATGCAGTGCGGTCTGTTTTTCCTGTCCAGGTATCAAGGAAGGCCTGATGGTTTCGCAGGGGGATTCGATGCTGGGGACATTTGCTGCGAGAAGCTTGGACTTGAAAAGCCGCACGATTTGGGGTTAAAAAATAGGAAGGTGAAGTGGGCCGGACGTGGCGTTTTATTATCAGTCCATTCATCCCAATTCCCTTCTTGTTCTATGTCGCTGTCTGTTACGGGGCGTTTTATTATTTTCGCCTAGTTGTGTTATTCCGTGGTGCACAGCAGCTCTCCACTCACACAGAAACACTGTATATAAACACACGCACTGGGAGTTGTCTGCTGTTGGCCACTGAGCAGCTCAGCTGGAACCGCATTGGGCTACACGCCTCGTTAAGGGCATTTTGGCAACAGCGTATACATAAGTAATTCATTTCTGGTATTAAGTAATAACTTTGATCTCTGGTTTACTACTCTCAGGAGCTAGTGCTGATGTAGTGCGGCAAAAAATATTAACCGCAAGTTCATTTCCCACCACAGTTTTGCATTATGCTGAAACTTGTTTTTTTTTTTTTTTTCTTTTTTGTTTTTTTTGTTGTTTTTTTTTTTTTTATTGAAGAGGCATAATTCACATTAAACACCCTCGCCCCCGTGGCAGACTTCTCAAATTAAGCTGCATTTTGTTCATTTAGCCATGATAAAGTTGTTCATTAGACAATATGCTTTGCCTTATTCTTTGTTATTACCTTGCCATTGTAAATGCCTTGGGAGCAATTAAACATGTGAAGTGCCCAATTTTCCGTCCTCGACTTCCAGTCCTGAACTCTATCTGCGTGTTGCACACATTTCCCATGAACTAATTAAAGTGAATCAATGACACAACCCTTTAAAATGGCGGCATATGTTACGGCCATCAGTGGGGAACAAAGGACCCTCTTAATTATTT
This sequence comes from Enoplosus armatus, assembly GCF_043641665.1. Lineage (NCBI taxonomy): Eukaryota > Metazoa > Chordata > Actinopteri > Centrarchiformes > Enoplosidae > Enoplosus > Enoplosus armatus. The sequence continues at coordinate 26,502,503 of NC_092180.1, read as the reverse complement.
TGTTCCTGCCGTTCCTGTAAACGGCTTGTCAAGGCGGCGGACTCAGTAGCCCGACTCCTTGAAATAGGGATGTCATGTTCACACACACACACACACACACACACACACACACAGACACGTATTGTATACACACGCAAACATAGGCAAGCACATGAACACACACACACACACAAACACTGTCCCCAGTTTCTCTGTGACGGCTCCCCCTCTGTCTTATAAAAGACTAGTAATTGTACTACAACAATGACAATATAAGTGCTTAAGTGTGACGGTCCCTTACTCCTCAAAAGCGCAGCGTCCCTTATCCATCATTGGCTCTGGGGAACAATTTCTTGGATGCTGACAACCATATCTTGATATTTCTTCCTGTTGTAAAGCCCTCCTCTGGCCCATGTTGTCTTTGGTCAAGTCCAATTTTGAAAAGTGTGTTACAGCCTGAAATAAACACACGTATATCCCGATCCTTTCAGCCTCCGCAGGGTGTTCCTCATTCATTTGCCCTGTTCCTCCGCTGCGTTCGGCGGCCCTGCTGAAACAGGCAGTTTAGCATGGGTATGCTTTAGTCCCGTTATGAAGACTGATGGGCTTAGGGAGACCACGTTTATTTATTTAGTTATTTTTTCTCCTGCCTCGCAATTATTCACCGCGCCTCTCTGTAATCTGAAATGCTTACATCTGATACAAATATAAAGCATCATGGTAGAGGACAGCCACCAGTTTTAGTCACAGCCTGGGCTGTAGATCATATGAGAGTTTGGTGGAAAATGGTGACAAATGAAGAGATGGGAGGTTTGAGGCTGCACTGGCAAATGACAAAAAAGTTCCCACATGCCAGTTGTTTATGAGCGTGCTTATTTGTTTAAGGGTTTCCCTCAATGCCCATCTGCGGTGTTGCCATAAATGCCCATCTGCAGCCCAGGAATCTAAAACTGGCTTTGACTACTGTAGGAAAATCAACTGGCGGTGCTCCAAGTATGTCATCTTCTCCTCTGAGAGAATAGACGGACGGGGATGGATGGACGGATGAAAGGATGCCTCGACACGCTTGTTTCTCCACCTCGTTACAACCGTTTCTGTGTTATCAAGAGCTTTTGGCCTGCCACACTACAGCACAGCGCTACACTTTGTGTTTGACAATACTCTGCCTCACAGCGCTAATCGCCTCTTAATTCTTGCGTTATACCCCCATCCGTGCGCGTGCATTTCAATCAAATAGGTGGCACTGTCCAAAAATAGTGCTGGTGGTACTGCCTGGAGAGATGGGCTGTCAGTCTCCCCGTCTGATCATGAGCTATTATCCTCTCTGCCCACAGACAGGAGGGAGAGCTACACCAGTGTCTATGTGATCATGATCAATACATAATCACTTTGCTGTCACTGCAATGGCGCTATCAGGGGACAGACCAGCCATTTTAGAAAAAGGGTTTGGCACGCCATCTTTCTGACCTAGAAAAGCGGGAGGGAGGATGAGCAGTGGCTAAGTGAAGGCTGGACTCATTTAAACAGTCATTGCCATGGGATGCATTATTACATTGTCACTACGCTTGGGTTCATTACATTAGTTTGCAATGTGCCGTTGTAGAAGTGACAGTTATGAGAGCAGAAAAAAATATTTACTGGCCAACAGACAGACGGACGACTGTCTAATTCTTAATGACAGGGGGAGCAGCTACAGCGAGCACGCCGTTAACATCATTTGTTCCGTGGCTTAGTTGAACAGTTGTCTAATTGGCTGGTGAGTTGCAATTTCTGAATATTGAACCACCTTTTCACATTCATTTATCACAGTCAAGAAGTCTATTTCTGTTGATACTAGCCAAATTGGTTGTGAAGAGTTTACCTGATTCAAAGATTTGCCTGAGCGCATGAGAGACGTTATAACGGCAGTCAGAGGCTCAGCAGTCTTTCTCTAGACTTTGAAATGTCGGGGATAGGGCCAGCACAGCATCACAGGATGTTGTGAAGTAAGACATTTATAAAACCGTGTGAGAATGTGAGAGGAAAGGGATTGGTGAACGATCCCAATAAATGCAGCATTAACGCCACGTTGGACGCAGGTATGGTGCACCACGACTGCGTCTACTTTGCATATTCTAAGACAAATCAGCATCCACTACAGCAGTCCCTGTGAGAAAAGTGACACCTTTCTGGTTTTAATAAAGTCAAACAGTGATTCCAATGATTCCATTTATTTTTTTTGTTGTGATCTCGGCTGTCTAAAAAGCTTTACAGCGTTCAGTCCTCTCTGCCAGAGGCCCCTTGACATGGACTCGCCTCATTTGTCGAGTTGTGACGTTTAGCCCACAAAGGTGTAGGGCTTATGGGAAATGTTCGCCAATATTAAAGAAACCCGCCATATTAGATGATTTTTCAACAAATGAAGCTCAGCGTAAGTCCAGTCAGGAAGACTATCTTTTGCTCATTCGTTCACAATCCCTCTCTCCCTCTTCCTGTTTCTCTAATCAGCTGATCATGGGCGTTTACTCTCTCACTACCCAATGAGATTTTGCCGCAATCTCCATCAGCCAATCACATTGCTGCTGCCAAAACCTAAATCTGTTCTCCTGTCGCTCGCTGTCAGCTGTCATCACGTGAGCTCATCAGATGACCACTCCTCACCACATGCAGATCTTCAGCATCCTTTCACCCCCACCACCATGGTCTAGTCTCCATCGGGGGGGGGGGGGGGACTAAAACATGATGCCGTCATGATGGGGCCTAATCGCCAGACTTTTCGCATGTCTTATCTTTATCATGCATGTGTGAAAGAAATATTTGTTCAGTCTCTCCCGATTGAGCTGCCCCTGCGTAGACATCTGAAGCGGGCCACAGGACACGCTGTTGAGAGAGGCTCTGCTCCAAGGCGGTGCAAGTGTCGCTGCAAATGTCAGTGGGATTTTGAATGAGCTTTTCTTACTTCTGGAACAAATCCCGGGAGGTTTTGGCTTCGGCTCTCTATCAAAGCTAACTGCCAGTGTTTTAGCTGCTCGCTTTTAGCGGCTAGTTAGTGTGCAATTTTGTTTGCAGCATGTAGCTTTATAGCTAACAGGCTGACGTTTCATAAAACTTTTTTTTTTTTTTTTTTTACTGTAAAGAAAATATCAAAAACAGCCATATCTGTTAAGTTCTTCTGAGACGGCAGCATTTTACTTTGTCAGTTGACTAGCTGTAGACCTCAAACATGGCTGCTAAAAGAGTGCGGCGTGTTCTAATATAAGAAAACGTTCTAATATGTAATATTTGCTTTGTGCATACCTTATTGTTGCAAAAAACCAGCAAAAGTAAAGTATGTGCTGTCATGCACACTTCTGCCCCTCTATTTATCCCTGCATTTCTCCCTCTCTCTCTCGACCCCCACGGTGTAAAGCCAGTCAGACATAAACAGTATTGTTTTACCCGGGTAGGGCTCACAGCAGGGCACTGTTAGCCCCACGCCTCATGCAGCCCACAGCTCTCCCCATGCCTCAGTGATATCCCTTCTCTATGGCTCAGTGCCTGCATACATATGAATGCCCCCTGTCTTCTACCCTTCACGCTTCTGAGCCGGTCCAAGCCGAGCAGAGCTGAGATGTTACGCAGCTGTCATGCTTGTTGGACGGAGGGATGTGGAGGAGAAGTCTAGCAATCCCAGCAATGGTAAATGAACTGTAATGACACATTCTTTTCGAGTGATTATAGGTATGATGGTACTTGCGCTGAGAGTGCTTCCCTGTGGCGCGGTTTGCTGAGTTGTGCTAAGCATGCTGAGGGTGAATTCTGGGCAACAGGGGGTGGAGGGGGGGGGGGGGGGGGGGGGGGGGGGCAGCTCATATTCTTGTGAGATCAACTGGAAAATAGAGCCTCTGCGCATATAAACATTGTAAAAAAGGCGTAGTAATAGTTTTGTGCAATGCAGTGTTTTTCACTTTTGCGGAATATCTCATAAAGTGAGCTATACAGTTGTACAATAGTCTGATGGGGTTTTTTTTGTCATCCAGTTTGTTCAAGACACTTAATTGTGAGTCCCATCACACACAGTTTCAAACAATGGTGTTCATTTATCAAGAATATACAATATTCCTCATTTTCACGTCATCGCCCAGCAGCTGTCTTTGATGCCCTTAGCTGGGGGTAAATGAACATCTTACTTTTGAACACTGTGGACACTTCATTGCTTACGTGTTTCCTTTATGTCACCTGAAATGTCTGAATGGTGGACATACTCCTGACAAGTCCCCCCCCCCAAAAAAAAATCAAAAAAATGAAAAATCCCTATTTGTAGACAAAGCTGCAGACAAGTGCTACGTTTCATTTTCAAATTCATTTCCTGTTCCTGCCACCCTGCAGTGTCCAGTAAGTGTCTGCAAACGAGCATCTCGTGATGGCTCAAAGCCACATCTTCATGACCCGCCACTGTCTGATTATCTTTGCAATACTTCCAAGGAAATAAGCAGGCCACACGGACGGAGCCGTGTTGCGGGATAATGTGTTACATAAATAAGCTGCAATGTCCTTCCACAGCCATTGTGTGTCACATCGGGGCTGTACCCCCGCCCCCTTCCCCCCAATTTATCCTCTCTCTGGTTCAAGGAAGATTCCTATTGATTTCCTATCACTGAGCCAGTGTACAGAGTAAATAGGAAGTGGGTGCCCTATTATTTCTGTCGGTTGATAAAACAGGAGGCTAGACCCCCATGTCTTTATTCTGAGGCCCTTTTAGAAACTGCGCGCCCTTCAACCAAAAAAAACAACAGCTGTAAATTTGACGGAAATGCCTCATACGCAGTAATGGCATCCTTTGAAATGAGTGAAGCGTTTAAATTATTGGTGTGGTTTTAAATCCTGTGAACTTTGGGACGTGATTAATGAGATTACACTCAGCGTGGGAAAACAACCGTTAATGCGGGCCGTATTTTCCTACATGCTTAATGCGTGTCACTCTGTGGGCTACTGCCCAAACCAACAGAGGGAGATTTGCTTTCCCAGGGAAAGGTTATACGCAATCCTTCAGTGTCTGGGCATCTGCTAGACAGCGGGAGAAAAGTGAGACTAATCCATTTAGACAGGAAGTAGCATGATTGCACCCACTTGCACATTTCAAACAGGTTTGACAAAGAGTGGTGCGTAAGAAACAGTTTTGTAGGTAGAAAGTTGCCACAGCAGTGGAGTGCACAGGACATCAGTTGCATATTTTTTTTTTCCGTTGTAGGCTTTTTACATGCCTAATTCCTCCCCGGCTGGTTTTTGTTTCTTGCAGCCATTCAGCTTCTTTTTTTTTTTTCCATCCCTGGAAGTTTATAGGTGTTGTGTTGCTATTATTGTAATCGCCACAATGCTACAGGCTTCAAATGAAAGCCGGAGACAATATTCCTCCTACAATCGAGTTTCTGTGCCCATCGCCTGGCCTACAGCTGCATCCATTTCTGCAGTGTCCCTGAAATTTCTGCGCATTATCAAGGGGAAGGACGAGCTAATCTGCACTGATTTGAAACAGGACCAAAACACTGGCTTTCCTAATCCCTCATTTTTTTTTATCAGGGGTGGTGAGGAGCATTTTACCCTGTGGGAGGGAAAGAAAGAGGAGCTATTTCATGCTTCACCGGTTCCACTGTTTTTATGAAGATTTTTTTTCCCCTACCCTCTGCTTCCCTCCACTTCAATCCATAGTGTAACTGAATTTATAAAACCTGTTTGCAATAGTCAGACACCTTTTTAAAAGTACGAAGGTACTTTTCATAATTAGGCATGTGTAGATGGCTGCCTTCTCCCTCTGTAGTAGTAGTAATTTAACTTTAAGGCAGATAAGGCTCTGTATCTCTGAAAAAAAGGAGGTGCAATTTCCTTAGCTGTCTCTCATTTTATTCATTTGACAATTGGCAAACACCTATGGCACACGGGATATAATTTGCTTCCCAGCATTACTGCATGAGCGCACCAATTTGGGTTATTGCACACATCTGTGGAATATAATTCATATAATTATGTTTCCTTACATTCTGTCAACCAATTTATTTGATGTTTTATTTCCTTACCAAGCGCGTTTGTTTCCCACATAATGCCGGGTTTGTAGGCAGAACTGTGAATAGCACACAGGGATAGCCTCATGCTAATGATGTTATCCTATATGGTGTGTAGATTTGAGGTAATGTGAGCATTTTCAACATCTCACATTCAGTCTACGGAGAGTAGACTCAATGCAATGATGAGTGTTAATAGCCATTGAAATGTGATAACTGGAATATCACGCTCACCGTTTATTTCATTTAAATTGGGAGTAAGTGACCTGAGCGGCAGCACCAGTGGATTCAAGTAGACACAATTTCGAGTCTATCAGCAGCTGACATCAAGTTATAACATGCTGTTTTAGTTGTTGTTGTTGTTTTGTTTTTTTGTTTTTTTTGCTAGTGCTATCACAGCAAGCAGAAACACAGACAGAAAGAGAGCTCATTGATCTGCTGTGATCTAAAAACTGCAAAAAGACATGGGGTGTAACAAGCAGTGTGAAATTTACAAGGTAAGCTTTGGCAACACAACAGCGTGGGTCATCATAAGACTATGAATTACTAGAACACCTCTGTCTCAGAGGACCACTTGAGGCTCTCTCACTGTGAAATAATTGGGTTGCAACAGTGGAACTGCTACTCTAGTTGTGAGTGCAAAGGTGGCTTTTGCTTTGTTTTGCTGTTACAAGACCACAGGCACGGCGGTGACCATTAATCAACGCTTGACACGTGTGGCTGACGTCATGAAGGAGATGCAGGAGATAAAAAACTGGATCTCAAAAAAAAAAAACATGAAAAGCTATTTATGAAAAGGCCCCTTTTCTGCTTTTGCAGTGGTTATGCTGAATTGGTTTTGGTTTGGAGATAAAATATGTATTCCCAGAGTTTTGTTTTGAACTTCTTGTAGGTCAGATGTATCTTAAGTCATCTCTGTGCTGCACATTGGTCAGTTGGAGATTGCTTCAGTCCCTGCAGTGGCAGCGAAAGACAACATGCCAGCAGAATACAGATGTCTGATTTGCAGGTTACACCCTGTAGACGCTGCAGGGACACAACAAATCTGGCGGGTTTTTTTTTTTTATGTTTTTAATTCATGACCGAAAAACCTCTGAATCACCACGCTCGCACTCGGCGCGGGTCTTCACGACAAGCCTCTCCGTCTGCAGTGGACAGACTGAGGTGCCCGTGGCGGGACCTGAGCCGTCTGCGACGAGGGACGCCTCCCTTTGTTGTCGCAATACCTCTTTAACATCTTTCACAGAAACAATTACCATACCATCTGTAGCTTCCTGCCAGCGTGTTGCTCACTGTCAGCATGTCAGCCTCTTCTCCCTCCGTCTTCCTCTCTCGCACACACACACTCCCTCACGCTGAGACTGATGAGGAGCTAGGTCACTGTGAATTAAAATGGATGAGTTTAATTGCGTTAATAGTCTCTTTATATTCCCTTTCTCAGTGCGTTTTTCCCTGATACCTTCTAATAGAGCTATGAATGGCGGATTGAATTGTCACTAATCTATTCTCTGATTGGCCTTGAGCGTTTGGCAGAGTTGGTGTATTGATGAAGGTCTTTGCGTACTTTTTCTGCAAACCTCATTTAATAAAGGACTTAATTTCTGCGACATTGAGTATTGTTGGGGTGAAGGTAATGGCACATTGCTCCAGTGTTAAAGGAATAGTGATATAGCATTTTAAAATATACTCGGGCCAACAGTTACATTAATGTAGCCAAACTTTTAATTGGGCAAACTCATTTGAGAAGGTTAAGCGTTTCCTTCCTGTTTGTTAGACTCTTTAAGTGATACATTTGATTATCTTATAATATCTATCTAAGTGTTTGCGACGCACATTTTGGTCTGCATTTTTTTTAGGGACCAATAAAAAGCATGGTAAAGTAAAGTTTGGCCACCGGCACATACATTTACTTTCTCCTGCTGTGTTACAATGAGCATGCGACGCATCCGTCACTGTCATGTTGATTTGCACTCGAGCTAACATATCCAGCAGACGCTAGCATCACAAGAGGCTAAACGACTAATCCACACTGACACGGCTGGTTTGCTCAGTTGGGCCAAACACCCTTTATAACATATTTCATCTGTAGTCACGTCACATTTGCCTAAAGTAATTGGCATTTTGATGGCAGAACTGCGCACGCACACACACACACACACACACACACACACACACGGTCAGGAGGCAAATTAAGGGCATGTGGTTGCACAGTACAAGATAGAGTTGTGTGCATGTGTACCTGCATGCTTGTTCAAATATCATGTTGTTTTTGAGTTCAGACCCCGAAAACACTACATTTGTTTATTATTTCACTGCAGATTGGTGGGGTCAAAAGGGGTGGGGGTCTTTTTTTTCCCTGTCTGCTGAAGAGAGTGCAACATGTTTTGAAGAGCAGGGGAGGGCAAATATCAAGCATGTCTGATACAGATGGGACCGGATTTTCCAGCAAATCAACCCCACATAGGGCAGAATAGTTTCATCCTGATTGGCTCAGCACTTCCAGATTTCTTAGCACAGAGCTCTGTCGAGATGATTGCCTATGGAGTTTTAGTTCATAACTCTGTCTTTCCTGCCCCACAGGTACCCCAGTTACCCGGGTAACAGCCACAGATGCCGACGATCCAGTGTACGGGAACAGCGCTAAACTAGTCTACAGCATACTGGAGGGACAACCATATTTCTCCATAGACCCCAACTCAGGTAAATGCGGTTCTGTGCTTGTTGGTGTTTTAGGATTTTGAGCTTAATCTCTATTCCGTGGGCACACACGCTGTGAGGGTTGTGTTCCTCCACCACAAATGTAATTCGAAGACAAAGCAACACACACTGGAGGCCATTTCGGAGCACGTTTGACACATCGGATTCAAGGGGCACCTGTGCGGGATGGCCGCCTCGAGTTGCTTAAGTATTACACTACAAATAGCATGCAGATCTGTACAAAGTAAAATGCACAATAATTTGGAGGTCCGGTTGTGATCACCATGACTTAAAGAGAAAAGGAGACATAAAAGGAGGACACCTCTGTTAGGCAGACAAAGCCCTTTGTGCTGTTATTCATTGTTTGCCTTGACAAAGCCTGACATGAAGATTTCTGTGAGATCGAAAACGTTGCGTCATTAATTTTAATGGGAGCTATTAATACAGTGTGCAAATCCTTTGTCTGTTTCCAACCAATGGAGAGCACAGTGTATTACAAAATGTAATGAATGAACGCCACGCCCATCACGGGACAAAAAGGAAAGAAACAGGCTTTACAGTGCAACAGAGATCACATCTAAGGTTTATTCCAATAGCCTTTTTCCTCTAGACGGGGGCCAGCCACATCAGGCCAGGGCCTTTTAGTATTTTAACATTGTCCCTTTTTCATTACCTGCTTCAACTTAGATAAATGAGCTCACAAAGTCACCTCACGTCAAGTAGTGGGCTATCGCTATCAGACTGAGTCTCCAGGTAAGTACGTCCAACTGAATGTGAGGAATATCTTTACCTTAGAAAGGTCCGACTTATTGTACATCGACAGGCTGACAAAGCTATTCTAGTGGAGTCCTAGAATAAAAATATAGAGCTGAAATGAGGATAATATGGGACCTTTAAATGGAAAAAGAAAGACGTGGTGAGGTGACAGCTGTAAGTGAGAAGTGTATTTAATGTACATGCAGGTGCTACAGGTTGAACAGTTTCCAGCAAGTGGAGTTGCAACAGCTTCCCCACCTGCTGGCCCATCTGAGAAAATCTCACTCTGTTGCTGTGCATTATGCTTAGAATGCAAACATTTTCTGAAAGGACAAAAAAAATGGATTTATAGTAAAAAAAGAAAAAAGAAAAAGGAACCTCCTCAGCAGACCTCATGGCAACTATGTTAACGAGTGTGCTGTTCACCACTATGTAAATGTCTGTTATTATGTAACCTCGCCTCTTTCCAGCAAGCCCGTGAGGGACAACATTAGCAAATGCACGCTAAAAGGGAGCTGACAGTGTTGGTTAATGCTTAAAAAGTTGTGTAACAACAAAAGGACTGCAGGTAACTCAGCCCATCTGTTTTCTGAAATGCTTGTAGATCATCGCTGCATGGGGCTGCTGTTAACTCAGGCTCCCAGGCTCGCTCCCTTCCTCTACCACTTCCCTCTGCAGCTGCGCACTCATGCACATGAACAGCACGCTGGGGCTTAAAAAAATATGTATAAGTGGGGGGGTTCCATAACTAAAATGAGGGGTGTATAGCTTAAATTTAAATAATGCAGCCACACGGTGAGAAAAATGAGCAAAAAAAAGCACCCACACAGCTGACAGGCTGAGTGAAACAGAAATAAGATCCTCACCTTCATCAGGCTTGTCAGATCAGTTAATGACATCACAAATGGAAAGTATTATATATACACACACACACACAATATTACTTCATAAAAATCACCCTGGCCCTAAATAAAGCTGATACTCACGACAGGAAGTACAGGCCACACATGTAGGTGGGTGAGGACAAAAAGTATGCCTCTATCAGTGGGACGCATCAACACACATGCAGTGGTTTCTCTATTATGTTTGTCCTGGTTTAGCCAGGTCAACTGATGCGAGTGATACAATGTAAGGTTCAACAATGGGCTGCATGAAAGTCCTTATTAAAACTACAAAACCATAAGATCCGTATGAGCAGAGCTGGACATCACTGAGCGGCATGTTTCATTTAGCTCATCGGTCGTCCTAAAATGCTAAATGGGCCAGCGCTCATACGCTGCTGCGTAACATCATTGCGTTATGAATTCAAAATAACAATAATTACTTCTTCCTTTCACAAGGCAAACTCTTCGGCAGCGTCATCATGCATAAAGTTATCTCAAAACAGATTCCAGATTGGATCTTTAATTGCTTTTCCAGCTGACTTTTTAACATGTGTCTGTAAGCAATATGATTAAATAATGGTGAAATGACATTAATAAGAAATGAGATGGAAATCGACTGCTCACAATTTGGAAAACAGCGCACAATAAACAAGCTTCAAGAAAGGGAGTCTCAAAATTTATGTGCATAATTAGGGCGAACGCTCACTTCGACACATAGACACGGGGCCCGTCCTCGCCCGCCATAGGCGTCACAAACTCGGAGCATCTGCAGCGGAACGTGGCTATAGACGACACACTGAACGGACAATTTAAGGATTAGCATTCATGCTTTCTGCGAGTGCAGATGGCTCATTCAAGTGAGCCAGATGTTTTAATGAATGTTAATGAAAAATAAAAGGTGAGGGGGGAAAACAACCATTAGAATGCGTTTGACACTTGCAACGGCACATTGGAAACGAAAAAGCATTCAATAAATAAATAAACATCATGCCCCAATTCATCACTTGGTTAATAGTTGTTGAGAAAAAAAAAAAAAAAAAAAAAGCAACAACAAAAAAACGTTGAGGCAAATATCTATGGAAATGAGTGTTTGTCTATCCTCCCTTTTCAGTGATTAGGAATTAATTTGAATAATTAACGATGATCAACAGAGATGAGAGTGTTGCTTCTAGCAGGATGACTGAAGTATGTTTATGTGTGTGTGTGTGTGTGTGTGTGTGTGTGTGTGTGTGTGTGGGAGAGGGAGTATGAGTGACTTGTTTGTGTTGCTCTTTTTATTTATCGATTCATTTGTCAGCGTGACTAGAGGAGAGGCAGGCTTACCTTTCTGATGCCAGTCGGAGCTCGCACTAAAATCACACTCAGCAGGCACTTTTTTTTTTTTTTTACTGCGTGGACCAGTGACATAATACAGTGTACAGTAGAGTACTTCCATGAGCAGACATTAGAATCAGAATGAGTTGTATTCATATCCTTAATTTGATTGGACATGTTCATGGTCTAAAACGGTGGCCGATTTCTTGTTTTAAGGCGTATCTGTGCTCGCTCACTCTGTCCTTCAGACGCTCTTTGTGTGTTCCATGTGCATTTACAAGGACAAGTGAGTCAATATACTACATACTGCATGTGGTGCTCTGTGGTGCAGTGCTCTATTAAATGACATTATTGTAATTATTATTATTATTGGTCGCAGGAGTAGAAGTCGTAAAATCGGTCAAATTAAAAATATGCTAAACTATCCCTGTGTTAACACTGCATTGCCTTTTGAATGAGGACGTTCATTTATCATTTTAAATAAAATGGGTCACTGTGTTTTGGGATTCCTTACCTATTACTGCACTCACAATGTTATGCAATCGGTCCCAGCATCTATTCATCTACGTGACATTCAAATAACCTGGGTACAAAAATTGAGCATCATGTAAGTGAACATCCTCCGAAAACAAAATCTCAACCCCTAAAATAATTTCGTTAGATTTTTCTTCTCTCCTTATTGATATTGAATGGCTTTTTCCTAAATGTATGCCAATAACACCTGATTTTGTCTGACATAACATAAATGGGAAATGATCTCACTTATATAGCGCTTTTCAACCTTCACGGTTCCCAAAGCGCTTTACAGCTAAGTCTCATTCACCCATTCACTCACACATTCACACACCGATGGCGACCGAGCTGCCACGCAAGGTGCTGGTCTCCATCGGGAGCGACTTAGGGTTTAGTGTCTTGCTCAAGGGAACCCCCAACCCGCTCTAACCAGCTTTCCCTCCCGTGCGACAGTGCTAACCACTGCGCCGCATGCAATTTCTTTATCAGTGAATGCCTTTGTGGCAAACAAAGGATATATATATTTGTCCACGTATAGCCCATACAACATATTAAACAGGAAATATTGACTTTTTTGGTGAAATATCAATGCTTTATAGGTTTATGGTCATTCCTTTCCATATTTCATCATCTACACGAACGTACGCAACAAGCCCAGTTCGTGGCAAACTGAAAAGGTTACCATTTTAACACTTACATACTCATTCTTATTGTTATTTAAATGCGTATAGCGGTGAGGCCTGTGGGACCCCGAACAATGAGGAAGTAAAGCCAGTGTCAACAATAAACTAGGGTCAAACACGGACATCACACTCGGTAGACAGTGGATGGTAGGAGTACCAGTCTACGGCACTAATGTGACCAACTGGTCCAAATCGATTTGTTGTGCTGTTCCCATGGTCACCAAATGCACTGTGTGTTTGTCTGGAAAGTTTCCTGCTCAGTCGTTACTGTGAAGGCGTTTAATAATTCACATTGGGCTAGGGGAATGATGGTAACAGCAACGTGTATTGCTTGAGGTGGAGGACAAAATGCCCCAAAAAAAAGCTTGTTGCAGTTGATATACCGATTCATTAAATGATCTCAACAACAAGATTATTGCTCCTTCCTTCAATGCAGTTTTTGCTGATGAGGTCAGGTAGCAATTTTGTTTAGCTTCTGCTTCACATGCTCTAGTTGTTTAGATCATCAGTGTTTGTGTGTGACCTCCAAAAAGCAAAACTGACCCTGAAACTGTGCTACATCTCTAAGGTAAATCTATCTCAAGAATAGAAAATGCAGGCACAGACAACATCCTAACCCCTCCCACATTTTTCATCACAGCGAAGCATATTCTCATTGTCTGAGGCGGCTCAGGACCAAGGCAGGGTGTCATGCCAAAGCCTGGCTTTTATGAGGGGTTTTATATTCATTTGATGATCCTGCGGGCCTCTGTTTCCTGAGTGGATTATCCCTATATGCCGGTGCTGAGCCCTTTTTATATTCAGCGCCGTGGCAGAGTCAATAAGGTCCATTCTGCATACAATATTCAAGATTATACAAGACAGACAGCATAATTCACACTCAATCAGAATACAAATGACTGCAGACGGCGGAACAACACATTCCAAAACAAACACAGTGCTGGTACTGGCTCAGTCATGACCACCTTGCCATGCTCACACAGACTGTGCTGCAGGGAAGTCTTTACCTCTGCTTGGTATGGAGTCCTTGTTTTGTAAAGTCATGGTCTAAAATAATGCGCGTAGCAAACTGTGTGTGTGTGTGTGTGTGTGTGTGTGGGGGGGGTGGGTGGGTGGGTATGGTGGGCGTGAAGGTTACCTCGCATGCCTCGCTTTTTCTTGTGCTTGCTGGTGCATAGTCGCATGAGTGTCATTAAAATGATGTGCAGAGTATATCAGTCATGTTTATAATTGCACTAATGTGTTATGAACTGTTTCAACCTGCAGCGACCATAAAAGTTGCTCTCCACGGGATGGATCGGGAGATGAGAGAGGAGTACCTGGTGGTCATTCAGGCTAAGGACATGGGAGGTCACATGGGGGGTTTGTCTGGAACCACGACCGTCACCGTCACGCTAACGGACATCAACGACAATCCGCCGAAGTTCTCCAAAAGTAAGGAACTTCACGACCTTGAACATCCCAAATCGAATTAAGAAGAGAAACAAATGACTGCTGCTCTAAATAAGTGTTTCTCTGATTGGTAATAATTGGGAAAAAATAAATGTTATTTAGCACATTTCATCAAACAGGCTGCTCAGAAACGAATGCCTCGAACTGTTGTAATGGCTAATGATGATGCAGTGCTTTAATATGCTCCCATCATTTTGTTTAATTCGATCAGCATTTCTGGAAACCAAAAAGAGAGCTATGTCTGTCCCTCCCCAGGTTTGTATGAGTTTGTGATCCCTGAAGACCTACCGATGGGGAAAATGGGTGGCAAGGTGAAAGCAAACGACAGAGACATCGGCGAGAATTCCAAGTCGACGTACAACATCGTGGAGGGGGATGACCAAGGCATGTTTGAGATTGTTACGGACACGCAGACGCAAGAAGGCATTCTTCGACTGAAAAGGGTAAGACCTGGAAACTCGCAGGAAATGTCAACTCTTTGCACTCTTTCTCGCAGTCAAACACAACAAGGCCAAGGACGGTAATGGATGGAAATAGCTCGGGTAACTGTGTCCTGAGTCTGACACTTTGTAGCTAACATTTTATTAAAATTTCCCTTCAACTAATAATATAAATGATCTTGTAATGTTTTCAGTTAATCCAATGGTTTAAAAGTAAAGTCTAACTTCTTACCTTTCTAACTGAATATCGTCGTAGCCATTTACTTCAGCTTTGTCCTTACCAGAGATGGCAAAAGGACGCGAACGCCTGTGATTTATCCGTGCCCAAGGGTCCTGAGTCAGACCCCCCCAAATCAACAGCAATGCTGTCAGCACATCCCTGAATGTACGTCTGTCCTTCACAATATGATAACATGCTTCCAATTGATGCAGTAAAAACTTTGGCAGCGCAGCGATGCCCAAGCGCAATTTAAGCATTCCCACTGCTTTCTTTCCTCAAAGGCAATGCCAATGCTCAAGTACACATATGAAATCTGACATGTAGAATCTTGAAACATGTAATAATAATAATAATAATAATAGTAATACATTTTATATATAAAAATGCCTTTCAAATCACCCAAGGACACTTTACAGTTTAAAGGCCAGCTCTTATGCTCTGAAAGTCAGTTATATACACAACAATATAACAACTGGTGACCTCACCATAGTGTTACAGTTGGCAGCACATATTGTGTGTGCTCAGATTGTGTGTCTACGAACGCAAAGTCTTGGACATTAAAATGTCTCTGAAAGACCCAACAGATGCACTTTGTCCCTGGTAATGATGATAATGATGATCCTACATAACGTAGAGTACGTAACATCACCCAGTTTGTTCGTCCAGTGGCAGCTAATAATAACCGTTCACGCATTAGCTCTTGTTTCAAACACAAAGTGGCTGGAATGTCTGTGCAAAGCTGGATGGAGCATTTAGTATGTGTAAGTATGTTTGCCATGAAATTGTGGTGGCCACTTGATTAGGATGCAATCACTGCAACAACTCAGCCCTTAATTCTACCTATACAAATATAATGTTTGATTAATGTTGTCAGAGAGGTATTCATTTAGCAGTTTAGTAATAATGATAATAGTAATAATAATAATAACCATTTATTGATATAGCAATTATTGATATTGCAATATGTATCGATCAACGCATGACCCCAGATTGATTCAAAGATTTCAGCCTTGACTAAGATCTCCATTGACCCTAGAACTGCATCAAGCTGCTACAGCTCATTTCTTGAACACATAAGTGGAAAGTGTATTAAAAAAAAATTGCGTTTTCAAAATTTAAATGGCGTGCTAACATGAGGCCAGATTGCTCTGCCTCTTCTGTACCACTTCTAGTGAAATTCAGCGCTTTTCCCTGTCAAATATTTGAGTTTAAGTTTACAGTAAAGCACTGGCTGCTGTTTTCTTTACTTTCAGCAACGCACTGTTCCATTTTCACAGTAAAAATCACAGCTGTATGCTGTGACTTTGCAGTCAGCTATGCCATTAATTAATAGAGCTGTGAGAGAGCAGTATAATGCTCATCACTGTATTGAACTTTACTGGAAACTCTTTTTAATAGACTAATTGAAGGAACTGGTGGGATTGCATATGCTACAATTGTACCTTGTATGATTGCATGTGACAAATAAATTGATTGATTGATTGAAAAATGTCATACAATACATCTGAAAAATGTCATACAATACATCATACAGTACATCACATTAATGTGATGTAACGGCATGCTGTTGTAGAATTACAGCACGCTGTAAAAGTTGCGTGAGTTGAATCAGTGGCCAGTAATTTACTGTAAAGTTACACTTAAAACAGCATTGTAAAATGCTGCAAATTTAACCTTTTCACCGTTTTTATCTGTTAACCAATAGCAAACCTGCAATATAAAATAGGTGAAATACAAACTATACAGGTAAGGGCAAATACTGCCTTCATTTTTTAAGTTAAGTAGTATGACTATTAAATATTAAATATTAACACTGGGGCCTGCCCCCTGAGTACCTTGAAGGCTAAAGGAGCATTTGGTTTTTTGTATATATTGCTAAGTTTTCTAGCTGGACTTTCTTTCTTTCTTTTTTTTTTTTTTTACCATCACCATGATTGCAGATGGACTGAACGCAAAGTTGCCTGATGTTCTTCTCAATGCCAACACATCCACATATGAGAGCCGCCGTGTTCTACCGCTGGCCCCAAAGCAGTGGAGCACTTGCTGGTTAATTGCCTTGCTCAAGGGAACATTAGCAGTCGCTGTTGAGAGAAGACAAGACAATGCTCATTAAGCTCGTTCATCAAGATATTCCCATGCGTATGGTCCTGTGGAAAGCAAGCTAACGACATTACCGCCACAAAACCTGAATCTCTAACACAATGGCATATAGCGGCATGCTACAGTGTGACGTTGGTGAAGCAAGTGCTCGTATCAATAGCATAGTATTCACCAGCTAACATGGAAGTATGGCAAAGGCTGGCCACATGCTTTGCTGTTGACAGTATCCCAGGATCTCAGTGGTTTTCACACAATGTAATATGTTTCTAGATATGCAGTGCAAATGCAGTATTAATAAGTCCTCCAGGATAAAAGCTGTAGAGGTTTGAGCCTGGATATCATTTCTTGCCTGTAGACATTTGGAGAACCAAATCCCATATTTTGCTCAATACGGAAAGTGTGAAATTTTTCCACTTGAAAACCGCAATGCATTTTAATAACACTGTGACCTGCAAGCAAGTTTGGGCGCAGCCGTATCTCAAGGACATCTGTTGAAAATCAAACGGAGATTTCAACACATGGTATCAAAGATGCCAAAGCACATGCTATTTATATATGTATGTATTCCACAGTCTTTAGTCTGTAGATGCTCTGCTTGGTGGAATATGCTCGCATATATTGAATCATACACATGATTGATGGATGGGCGTTCTTGAGTCTTGAGTCACGGTTGGCTCAGTGTTCGCGGAGAAACGCTATACATCACTCAAATGCGGAATGCCATTGTGTCGTGATGTAAAATGACATTACCCCAAGGACATGTGGTGTGACTTTGTCAAAGTGTGAACAATGAACTGCGTGGGAGGTGGAATGTATAAGAGCTAAGGCAATCTGCGGGGACTACAATTCACTGCCACTAAAGACAACATCAGTGCTGGAGAACAAACTCGACACAAAGTCATAAAATCTCCAACTGTTGACAAAGCAAATGTCAAATGTGTTAGTCTTTTAGGCAACCTCCGCAGGCCCCACTCGCGCTTCCCATGTCTGCTCAGCCTTCTCTCTGTGGTCCTGGGTCGGTTGCCTACATCACTAAAGCAAGAAAGATGATAATGTGCCGGGAAAGTAGCAAGGCACTCGCACACTTACTGTTTTTGCATCCCTCCAGACGGCAGCGTCTCCAGTCAGGATGAGTTAAAAGAAGCAGTTGTTGTGCTTTTTCCTCGTTTGTTCTGTATCCTCACCGGTGTTATCCTCCAACCGGGGTGACAGAATAAAAGATTCGGTGTAACTCCCCCCCCCACCCCTACCCCAACGCACCCTGTCCCTGTCAACAGCTGTACGGGTCTATAAACTGCCATCTGACGCGGAATTCAAATGATATGAAATTCTTTGCGGCAAGGTTAAAACACATTGATCTATCTGAGGCTGGAGAGGCACAAACCAGGGGAGAGATCCTTTGCTGTTTGGGTTTTTAAGCTTTTTATCTGTCAGCCCCCAGGCCTGTCGAGGGATGTTAGTGGGATGCTGAGCTTTCACCCCTGCAGCCAACGCTGAACTTTGAAGTCTCTAAATGGCCTGTGTGTACATACTGATTTGATGCTAACGCTTGAGAGAGACCCCGAAAAATGACACAGCGGGGTTATGGGGGTGGGGGTGAACACAGGAGACACAAGGACGTCTCTTTGTTGCCTAGTTTAAGTCTGCTGTCCCCCGTTTAGAAATTCAGCCTCACTCAGGTAAGCCATGTTGTCCAGCAGGAATAGTGTAAACGGGCCGTGCAACCTTGACTCCAAAATGTCTGGTACAGAGCTCTACTGTTTTCCTTCTGCACTCTTGAATCTCTTAATAATCAACAGTAGCCGTACAACAGCACCACCATGCATACTAATAAAAATCAAAGTGGCTCTCCCTGGATTACTCAGTCAAAGCGCTGTGTGCGCTTATTGAATTGATAATTTGAACGGGTCAAAATTGGCTTGCGTTCTGATTCCATGGCTAGGATGTTATACAGTATTTAAAAAGAGCAGCTTGCACGGATGCTTGTTTTTGATTTTGTAATTGATATTGCAAATATTGAATCAAACTTAACTAGGCTAATCAGTGTGGCTGTTTACCAAACCATAGAAATGGATTTGGTGTAATTGAATATGCCAGCAACAGTGTTCGGACACCGGAAACAAATATAATAAGTTGTTTTTTTACATGCTGTCGAGTGGGAATGATACTGGCATATTTTGATGAGGGAGAAGCAAAGCAATGTGAGCCAGTTTTCCTGGATGAAGTGGATGTGGCGTGCTATATCTGCTGTGTAACTAATGTACAGGTGAAAGGCAGGTCACCAAAAAAAATACTAGTACTCTTAATGCTGCGTTCATCTATATATCTTGATATGAACTATTTTAATATTTAGCGTGCGGCTCTGAATCTCCCCTCAGCTATGGAACATTTTAGCATCTTTCAGTTCATTGTTTTAGGGCACACAACCTTTCATTCAGCAGCCACAGAGACAGAGGTCACAAGGCAAAGCTAAAAAAAGAGACTGTTGGACTTAAATTGATCAGGTTGCCTCAACGAGACTCCAAGCGAATGCTAATGTTTCTCCGTGTCTGCTGGATGTAACTGCTAACACATTCCCCGTAACAATTTAATGATAGTATTTTAAATGTTGTATCCACTGCCCCTGAAATGGCCCCCCCAAAAAGAATCTTGTTTTGATATGCCAGTGCATTCATTTGTTTCCTGTGATTATGCACAATGTTGTACAATTTCCAGTATCCCATGCCCGGTATTGGTTCATATCAATAAGCCAAGGGAATGGGCTAGAATTACAATATTCAGATGTAAATGGCAAATTTAATTTACATACTTAAAAAAAGTCATTACATTACAGTAAAGTTAGCCCAGTGTTTGTACCACTAAATGACTTTCAAATAATAATTCACATTAAAACTCAGGCCTTTCCTTTTTCTCCATTTCCATATAAAAATGTTAAATATCCAGCCACAGTCTTACACAGGCTCTTACTCCACCGTACCCTCTGAATTAAAGTGTAATCTGTTGGCTCGTGCTCCAGCCACACTATGTACTTTCTCAGCACAGACGGTAGGATCAGAGAGAGAGAAAAGGAAGGAATGGAGGAGGGGTTTGGTGTCAGGAGTGAAGAGGAGGAGGAGGAGGAGGAGGAGGAGGGGAGGTTAATAATGAAAGTGTTCCAAATAGCTTCTCTGTCCACGGAGGAGTGGGGCTTGGAGAGGCTTCAGGGGCCTCGGTCTGTCTACTCGTGCCCTGATGCCAGGAGTGTAGGAATGTGGACGTCAAAGCCCCAGGTCACCCCCCCCCCTCGCTACTGTCTCACCCCTCCACCCACCTGCCCCCAGAGCTCTCAACACTGGCCCTGTCTGACCTCAGGGACAGTTCCTCTCACTCTCTCCCCCTTTTCTCAAACTGAATACATTTCTCGTTTTGTTCATTCCCTTCTTCTTAGCCCTGCTCCTCTCCCCAAGCCAGCTCCTATCCCCTCAAGCGGCAAGGCCCAGTTTTGATTTCCCTATAAATCCTGGTTATGGAGCGAGGAAGTGACTTGATCCCATTATTCGACCAGAGGTGATTCAGAATGAAATTGTGACAGTCTGGGGTGTCCTCGGAGATGCCAAGAGAGTGAAATTGTGACTCTCCTCTTCTTTTTAAATATTAATGACGAGCCATCTGTAAAGGAAATGCTGTATAGCCGCTGAAAGTAGCGCTTAAACAGACCTGTCAGTCACACAACGACATGTCATGTGCAAAATGTTTTTTGTTCCTCTTAGGAAAATTACACCTTGCGTTGATAGTCTTGAATAAGCACCGGTTTTGCCATTTATTTAATGTGATCTGGTTGTGATAGCAGTACGTAAGCTCTAATAATCTGCTGTCACTGAGAGCATTAGCAGGGAGATTTATGTTCTTTCATGCCGATAAAGGTTGGGAAATATTTTCAGGTTGTCCAACTTTGAAAATTACACTTCTATTGATTTAAGTCAAAATGATGATCAAGTAAATTCTGGGGGAGGGGGTTGTGTGTTGCGCAGTAGACAGACACCATAGACATTATCACAGTCACTCACAAACGATCTCTTCAAATCAACAAGCTCCCTGTAGGTGTAATATGTGTGCGATTGCAGCGTCTTTTTTTTATGATGGAATGAATCATTTTAGTAGAAAAATGACAAAACTAGTCAACCAGTATGGACGCTCACTGAGCTCAGAGTCTGCTGTCAGACAGCGTTTCCATACTACCACTGGGGGCGCCAGAGTTAGACATTTTCAAATCTACGCATAGGGGCTTTAAGTGTGGACTTTAATTGTGGCCGTTCACACAATCAATTCACTTCTTGGTGTAGCATCTATTAAAAATGAATGAAATATTCAGATATGTACATAACAACACAATAATTCTGACTTACAATTAAAAATCCTTTGTTTCCAATTGTTTTGAATAAAAGTACAGAAGCATTTTCGTCAATATACACCTAAAGTATCGAAAGTAAACGCGTTCATTACGCAGAATGGCCATTTTTAGGTTGTCGTATTGTCGTCAGTCAAGCTCTAAAAACACTGGAACCTACATACCCCCGCAATGAAACCCCTTTAATCTATAACAGTGCATCTTAATATGATAAGTTGCTCATTTGGATGGGTGTTATCCTGGCAATGAAGCTTGACCACGTCTCTCTTTGTCCTCCCCGCAGCCTTTAGACCACGAGAGCAAGAGAGCCTACACCCTGAAAGTTGAAGCCACCAACGTCCGCTCTGAGCCCAGCAGCGGAGGGCCCTTCAAGGATACCGCCACAGTTAAGATTGTGGTCGAAGACTCCGACGAACCTCCTGTTTTCTCCAAACCAGTGTACTTACTGGAGGTGAACGAGAATGCCCCCATCAACACGGTCATAGGGACCGTCACCGCCAGGGATCCGGATTTGACTGGGAGCCTTGTCAGGTAAGAGAGTGGCTGCAGTAAACAGTGAGCTGCTGAGGAAAAACCTCATCCTTTACTGCTTAACCATCTGCTGCTGACTGACCAGAGCAGTTCAGTAACAAAACTCAAAAAAAGAAAGACGCTCTTTAGTGTAACTTCAAGAAGTGATGGAGAGTATAGGTTAACAAATGAGTCTTTTCAGGCTATAATGAGTTGTTTTAATAAAAGGGTTGACACTGAGGCATGCAATTAAATCCTTTCATGCCTGTGACCTTTGGAGACTGCGGTAGCGCTGTTGGCAGTGAGGAAGCAATCCGATGATTGCTCTCATTTCCACAGATGTACAAAAAAAAAAAAAAAGTAGATTATGAGTTGAAGACAGCACAACTTTCTCTTTCAATGTGTGACCGGCGCTGCTATATTTTCTCCTCTTGTGTGACTTAATCTTGGAAATACCACAAGGGCACCTTGAGGATAGGTTATACAGGCAATTTCTCTCCCTCCATCTTGGCATTTCATTAATTCTCCAGCGACTTGCTGACCGCATTCCCGGGACAACACTCAACAGGTTGTGTGTAATTGCATGGCGGGCGGAGAGCAGGCTGGGTTTCATAGATTGGCTGAGGCTATAGAGCAGGGCCGGTTCATTTTACTTCTTTTTTTCCCCCCCTTTTCTGGTGGCATCCTCATGTTTAGTGATGAGATTGCCAGGAGGAATTGAGCCCTGAGGTTGCATGATGTCCCTCCCCTGGTAGAAAGAGAAGTATATTTCACGTATAATGGCATCTTTTGCCTCTGTCTGTCCTTATTTCGTGTCATGTTGAGCAAGTCTTTGTTTTATATGTGGATTAGAGGGAGATAGAGAGACAAAGTCAGAGACCAGTTTTGTAAATTACTGATTTCTTTTTACATCGTAAGTGCATAGAAGTCCATTGGATTTGATAATCTCAAAATAGCATTTTCCTCTGAATTATTTGCAGCTGTTAGAGCTAGTTATGTTTGCCTACTTCCTTGTTATTCGCCCCCCTTCAGTGCATCATTATTGAAAGAAAAAGTGACTAAATAATGAATGAGTGTGCATGCAAATGGCAGCACCCTGCTGGTATGATCTCTTCACACATTTGCTGCTATGAAACTGTCCAGAAATCAACATCCTGTCTTGGCACTTGTTAAATGTTTTGTGCGCCCCCCTCAGGTCATTCACTTACACTCGCAGCGTTCTTTATGCTTTTAATCACCCATTTTACAATTTTCGCCAAGAAGTAATTTTCGTTATTTTCAGAATGGATTGTTGCTCAAGGGCTTTGTGTGACTGTCAGGCCAAAAAAAAGAAAATAATAAAAATAAAAAAAATCCACTGCAGTCAGAGAGAAACAGAATGGAGCCTTTTGAAAATGTTCTCAAGAGCTGTTAGATTTTTTAATAAAGCTCATTCTCAAACTTTCAATTTAATTCTCCGGGAGAAAGAAGAAGAAGCAGTAAGTGGCTATTAGAGTACAGTATTAATCATCTGCCAAACTCCTGTAAGGCCACTGATCATCCGGGGGGGGGGGGTAACTGCTCAAAGATTACATACACCACCAGACGCTTTCTTGCCAGTTTGCATTTTGTCGCTAAACAAATTGATGCACCGCAGCATGTGATTTTCTTTGAAGTCCAAATGTACATTTTTACGCACCCCCCCCCCCCCCAACACACACACACACACAAATCCTCAAGATGAGCGTGATCTGTCACAGACGTCTAGTGTTTTCTTTTAGGTGGTGGGGGGGGGGTGAGATGAAACAAACTATTGTCATGGAGGGCTTAATATGATGCATCACCCCCTCACCAAAGACCATTTGATGTTACTTCCAGCCAGGGTCGGTGTTAGCCTGTGACTCTGCGCTCTGGGCTGATAGAATGATTACAGCATGGACGCTTTTAATCCCTCCAGATATTCTGGCTGACAGAAGGCTGGAGCCTCAGTAATGCCTCTTACAAGATCAGAGGTATGTTCTAAATAGTGGGAAATCTGGAGAAAAAACCTCACTCGCCGATGGGCTCGATAATTAGACTTTGAAACTTAGTTTGTTCGCAATGCATGCAGGGCCGCAAGTAACAATTGTTTTCATTATTGATTAATCTGCCAATTCTTTTTTGGATGAATAGATGAATCATTTGGCCTTTAAAACATGTGAAAATGCCTGTCACAATTACCTAATCCAAGGTGGCATCTTGTTCAACCAACCATCCAAAGCCCAAAAGATGTTCAGTTTACAATGATATACAACAGAGAAAGGCTGTAAGTTGCTCGAGTTTGTGGTTGAAAACTGATTTAAATAATTAATACATTATCAAAATAGCTGCTGATTATTTTTCTAATGTCACTTATCGCTTAATCAGCTGACGGGGAAGGAACCAGACATGGACAGGGCTTTGAAGGTGATTTAAAATACATAAGCAGTTAGTATTCCTGTGAAAACGATAATGTAACACATGCAGCTTTACACTTGAAATAAGTGTAAAGCCCCCCCCCACACACACTTTCTGTCTCCTCTTCTCTCCCCCTCGCAGTCTCTTGTTCTTTCTGTTTCAAAAATTGTTTGAGGGGAGAGGCGCCCTGAAAGAAAGCTGCATTTAGTGAAGGTGGATCTGTAGCAGTGGAGGGGACTTTCTCCTGACCACCATCTGAACGAGCTCTCCAGTCGACCCCTTTGATTAAAATTTGCTCTCCGTCTCAATCCCCCCCCCCCCCCTCCAGCCAGACCAGACTAAACTAGTCTGAGTCTGAACCACTTGGGGCGAGTGCTCTGGTGGGCTGCCATGTCCTCTGCACTCAGGAGACAAACAACCCCTTAGCTGTACTTAATGCACCCAACCAACAACATTTCAGGTGCACTCCATGAAAAAATGCCTCAGTATTGCTTCTCTCTGGAGCCTGTGCTCTGTTGTTTTCTACCTGACTGATCACAGATAAGAAGCAATGTGACATCTGGCAGTCACTGTGGCTGTCTGACACGAACTGCTGGATTTCATAGAATAGCTGTGACTGTATTTTACTCCAGTAAGTACTGATGCTGTGACAAGCATTCGCAAAATGTGCTTTGGATTTTAAGCTTAAGTTTGGTTAACATTTTTTTTTTTTTTTTTTTGTCTTCATTCTCCTTTTCTTCTTTTATTGTTGAGGGAAATTGCAGGGACATAGCGGCCTTCTGTAAAGCTTGTTTTCTTTCTGCAGGCTTCCTTATGTTGTTTTAGCACAGCTGACAGCTGACGTGCTGCATATGGTAATACGAGCAGTCGTTTTAAAATGAATGGGAATTTAACGCCAGGAAGGCCTATTCGGGCAGGACGGATTTACTTTATTTTTTTGTTCGTTTTTTTTTTGATACTTTGATGTTTGACTCTCAAAGAAAAATCACCTTCCCGGTTAAAAGGGCCTGGGATCCAACCTGAATAAAATGCAGTGTTAAAACACAACTGGTCAGCATTCAGGGGACGGCAAAAAATTAGTTCTACATCTGTGATCCTCCCAGTGGAATCACCGACCTAATAACAAGCAGGAATGTCACAGAGGCATTTTGTTCTCTGCGGAAAAGCCCTTCTCTTTCCAACTTGCAGGCACTCAGTCACTCAGACGCACACACTCACACTCTGAGGGAGATAAAACACACACATACGCAGAAACCTTTCCTTGGGCTGCTTAACCTTTCGGCCTCTAATTTTGGGATGATGCATACCTTGCAGCAATGCCAACCAAAGCATGATACACTGGCATGGTCAATATTGTACATCTGTCACATATATGCCATTTGACTTACGACATATACTATATCACAATGTCCCTCTTACAAATGAAAGCTTGAATTCGCAAGCAGTAAAACACACCATTAATCCATTAAACGCACTCGCGCTAATACCGCCTCCCTGCGTGACTGACATCGCTGCGTCCATTTCCTGGCTTCACAGTGTTTAACATTTATTCATATCATGTAATTGTCACTTGTGGCCACAGTGATGTTAATCAAAAGTCACATAGTCTCAAATGTATAATTGTCAGAACTCTCAAATATCGATATTGGCCCTCGCAAATCTAGTATTGGTATTGTGGTCATGCAGCACAGTGCAGTTTTTTTTTTTTTTTTTTTTACATCAGTGGGGTACTCCAGCGATTTAGTATTGCACTTTCATAAAGTTTGGGAATCACAAGAATGTTCAAAACTGACGAAGCAGAGACTGAGATATCCTTACTTTGAATCCCTAGTATGGGTCAAGATTAGTCAAAAACACCAGATCCCACATCTCCCAAAACGTTTTCATTAGACCCGATGACCCTGGTGATGTCATGAGGGTTGTTTTCCCCCCAGAGTGACAGAGCACATTAACAATAAACGGACAAGCTTCATTTGTAAAATCTGTGGAGTGCCGCTCCTGTCTCCCTCACATAGACATGCATACGTACAATTCAATTTGATGCTGAATGCACTAGCAATTGTACTTGCCTATTTCCTGGAAATAAGGAACCACTCAACAAGAGTGTCTCTTGTTGACAATAATCCATGTTCCTGGAGGTCACAGAGGATTTCTTGGATAATTCACTGTTTTTCTGTTGGATTCCATCATCAGTCTGTTTGCACCGTCTCATTGTGATACAGAAGCCACACTGTAGCAACATGGCTCGAGGTTAGATGGTGACAGATGTGGATTGCCACAGTGAGTGTGTTCCCACCTTGGATCATTGTCTGCTCCCACTGAGGTTTCAAGATCAATCACAAAAACATTTTTGATTCAATATGTTTTGCTCTTAATTGTAACGTCACGTTTAAGATAAAAGTCTGCGTTGCTGGCGCCTGTAACCGACTGAGCTATTGTTGTACATTGAGTTGATGAAGCCTTTTACACTCGCTGCCCAGTGTCTGGTACATCTTTCCTGGAGAAAAAGGCGCCTGACACGCATCAAGTGAAGGAAAAGAGAAATCACTGGGTAGTTAGCGTGAGTAATGAGAGCCGGCGTGGCTGAGGAGACAAAAGATTGCCACCCACAGAAACTCTCACAGAGAACATGGCCGTACCGGTTTTGACTGACAGGTGATCTGTGAGGCATGCAGCGCAGAGACGCCTCACCAATGCACCAAAAGGACCATAAATGAATGCTCTCACTGATTACATCTTATATTTTTCTTTTTTTTTGTGTGTGTGTGCGCACAGAACAGCTTCTGCCACACTGATGAATTTTGATTAGCGTTTAACATATCTGGTTGTAGATGTTGCGTCAGTTGTACGAATGCTTCACAGCTCCAAAGTACTTGGCACGAACAGCCTGCACGTGATGTTTAACTGTTAGACCGAGGTCAGCCCGGTGGCGCTTAAAGGCCCGCGATAAAGTAAAGCGAAGCATTCCCACATCACACTCAGGAAAACGGCGCACACATAACGCTGGATATCTTCCCTTTTTTTTTTTTTTTTTTTTTATTATTTGCTTTTAATTCTTTTCACATCACGGTGTCAGCTTGAGTGACAGGTGGCAGAACATTTCAGGGTCTGTCTCCTCGCTTCCACGTGAGGCTGTCAGAGTTTGACTGGGAATCCACTCAGTCTGCGGGAGAGAGGCTGCTCCCAGGTGGCTCGCTGCTGTCTGCCTGTCTTGAAAGTGCTCTGCGTCTGCAGGGCAAGAGAGAAAGAGAGAGAGAGAGGGGGGGGCGGGGGGGTTGGGAGGGGGTCCTCATGGACCTCTCCCAGCCCGGCGTCTAGAGGATTTTACACCATTTCATCTCAAAAATGGAAATGTCACGGCTCGGTACATCTCCCCAACAATTGGAATCTGGGCCAGTGGTTTATTTATTTCATTTCCCACCATTCTTGTATAAGCAGCATCCTCCTTCATATAAATTGTTGTTGTTGTTGTTGCGACTTTGTCTTTTTTTCTGGTGCACTCTCTCCATTTCTCTTTCCCTCCGTCTGTATCCCTCCATTTCCACCCTCTCCCTTCTCTCTCTCGTACAAACACCGTAGGGTTCCTGCCGACAGGTCTGGACTGGTAGGGATGAGCGCTTCCACTGCGAGATGGTTACAAGACCCAGGGTTAGGAAGGAAGGGAGACAGGGTGAGCGGGGCGCCTGGTGGCCGAGGGATGTCTGTGCGGGGTATGGGGTCTGCGAAGAATTGTATAGGGGAATTGGATTAAGAAGAGCTTTCGAGACCCAGCTTTCTGACTGTTAGTGGGTGAGAGATTGTGAGGGAAGATGTGAGAGCGAGACAGAGAGAGAGAGAGAGAGAAAGGGGACGCGGGGACAGTTTGTCCTGGAGCCACGGAAACACTTGTGCAGTACATGGTGTAATTAGCTCACGTGAATCACTGCGGGCCTTGGGTTTTGGGTGAGTAGGATGTTTGCGACAGTCACACATGATGGCAAGTTAAGCATGTGAAACCAAAGATGACCCATAATGACAGATTCTTTTTCAGTCCGTTTCGTGTGGGCTCGTCCCATGGATTGGCGCCGCGCTCGTCGCTACTTGAAAGAGCGATTTCACAGCTTCAAGTGGCATCGGAAAATTCTCTTTTATGTGCATTCCAATTTCGTAACCACAGCTGGAGTTTTTCCTGGTGAGTTTTATGTCTTGCCACTGTATTTTGAAGACTGTACAAATCTGGAAAAAGTCAGTGTGTCACAGGGAAAGGAACGTTTCACAAGTGTATCGTTTAATTCATTTGAAAAGTGTGCTGCTTTACAAGGACCAAAAAGTGGCTACTGGTTTGAAAGGAAAACAAAATCATTTTGCCTAAGATCAGACAAGGTCACACATAACAGGCCGGTCATTGGTTCATCTCCATTACATCCATTACCCCCCCCCCCCCCATTGTTAGATCTCATGTGTGACACAATGCTGTCCTAACTCATTAATGCAAAGCCTTTGGGAGCCATTGAGTGTTGACAGATCCCAAACAGGGTTAACAACACCCCATCTCTTACCCTGACACAACATGTGCTAATGGTCTTTTTTCGCAGGAGGGAGGCGTCGCCGTGATTGGTTGGGAGGAGGGCTTCTCAGACCTTATTGGGCTTTAATGCCCCCTGCCGCTCGTGTGAAGGCCGTAATTATTCCTCAGATCATTATTGATTCCCCACTGTTTATAATGTGCATTAATCTGCCGCTTTCTCTTGACGGGTAAGGCCCTGTTAGCCAACGACACACAACGGATTGTGAAAAGATGCTGCAGTGGTGGGGTCGCTTCAGAGTTGTGGCTCAAACTTTCTGACAATCGACTGTCTCTGCAGGTACTTCATCGATCGGCACACAGACCTGGAGAGGCAGTTCAACATCAACGTGGACGATGGGAAGATCACCCTGGCCAAACCGCTGGACCGGGAGACGGACATGTGGCACAACATCACAGTAACCGCCACAGAAGTCAGTAAGTGACCTCTCCTGGCTCTGTTCCCCACTTCCTCATGAATTGTAATGTCCCCTTTCCGAAATCAACACACTATTAGGCTTTCATTGGCATGCAAGTTTTACTAACTCAGAACTGGAGGGAGACACGTTCCGTATCTTCTCCCTCTGAGCGACTTCGCCGTCCCAGTCAAAGGAATCACTGACCTGCTACACGCAATCCTCTGTTCAACAGCATAAACCGGTGCTTTTAATCGCTCCGAGAGTATGGCACAAACAATTAGCATTTGAATCCACGGAGGCATTAAATACGTTGATTTGCTGAGTTTTGATTGAATTAAACAGCTCAGTAGTCAATTTGTGGAAGTGCAAGAACATTAAGACGTATCAAATAAACAGTTTTAAAGACATGCTCCAGAGTGGATTGCTCCAACGCCAGCATCCATTACAGATTAAAGAACATCTGCGAGACCGCAAGAACTCACTGACTACGTAGAAAATCTTGCCGGCAGAGCTACAAACAGCTCAAACCATATGTAAGGCTTTATTTGCATACAGATTGTTTCAGGGGGGCTGTATGTTGTGATAAAGCTTAATGTACCCCTTAAAGCTATTGGAATAGAAATTTACACAGCTTGTAACTTTTTTTTTTTTCCCCCTGTCCTCTATCTCTCTCTCCTTCTCTCCCTGTCTCACCCTCTATCTGTCCCTTTCTTTCCTTAATCAAAGGGAACACATTAATTGTCAGAATAAATGAAAGCCCAAACGCTGTCATAATGTTTTGGCCGTGCAGCACAGACAAATCCCACCGTCATAGCAGCCCGTTGGAGGAATTGAATGTGTCTCATTTGATAAGCCGGTTGCCTTGTCATTTCTTGCACCCATATATTTAAAGTGTGCCTTCATGCCTCTTGGCAAAGTAACTGTGGCTCGAGATAGTGGCATCTCTGAAAACACCTAATAGGAATTTGCCAAAATAAATATGGCAGTTTTGCTATTCTTCACGGATGGGGAGGGGAAAGCCGGTGTCTTCTCTGGCGTGAAGAGGAATAGATGTGTTCCCAGTTCTATCCCGATGCCATTTGCCACCCAAACGGAGGCGCGTTCTGCCGCCTCGCACCGGTTGACATCTGACTAATCAGATTCTATTCCCTGTCTGCTGCTGGGGGAAAGTCACTTTTGTAGGGGTGGGGGTGGGGGGGGGGCGGCTGGGCTCTGTCTCCCTCTCTCCCTCTGCTCTAATCCATCTATCACTGTCTATCAGACTGTCAATTTCCACTCTCCTCACTGCTTACCTCTTTTTCAACTCGTCTCCTTTGCCTGTCTGCTGGCCTTGGATTTCTGGGGCATCCTGTCCACTGCTCTCTATGTTTCATCAAAAATACGTCAAAATGAAGAGAGGCTATATTGATATATTTGCCTGTAAAAGAAATCCTATGACATTTTCATGCAAATAAATGCATATTTTGTTACTCTTCTCAGGCAATTGTTCAATTTCATAATACCAGTGAAAGTGAGACTATGTCATTTTTTAAAGAAGACATACCACAATCTTTAATTCAGGTGCAATGAAATGCAGCCTAGCTTCATGACACTCAGGGTGTTTGCTGCTACAGCTTCACATGGTCTGGTATGACCAGTAGCTTGTGGTAGCTAACTGTAGATATGTGCTTTCTGGCCAACATTAACCAGCACATTTGCTGACTGTATGACTCTTTTTTTTTTTTCTGCTTGTGTTCCTGTCCCACAACATCAAGACAATGCACTCACCGTTGTCGTCACATAGCGTCATTCTTCTTATGAGGTGAAGAGGGGGCAAACTGCATGGCCCTGAATAAAATTAAAAAAATAAAAACATACCAGTGTCATTGGCCACAGTGACACAGCCCTCTGGGGCCCACATTAAAAGATAATTGCTTTAAAAGTTGGCATTTGCACTACTGATTAATAAATATAACCGTTTGTGGGGACTCTCGAAAGGGACTGTCAATTGCCAGTGATGAATAATTCCAATCAAAATCTAATCTAATTAAACTGCCTTTTATTGTCTTTTTAGACTTCAGTTACCAGTGACTCATTAATATGCATGTTTTAACCCTCATGTTTTAAACATTACAGTGTACAGGGGATTTTCAAAAGCACGTAGAATGGGAGGGTTTTTTTTTTTTCTTTCTTTCTTTTCTGTTGCCTAGAATCCTGTTTTGCATCACTGATGCCGGCTGAAATGTAGATTGATGTGGCTTATCATCTGTCCTCCCATCAGCTCAGGAAATTAAGGGAGAAATAAAGACGGAAAACAAAGGAAATTAAAACTAGGTCACAGAATTTACCTGGGATTTCATGTGTAACCTTGTTTTTTTTTTTCCAGTTTTCAATTTTGCTCATCGTCTTTTCTTATTGATCTGCTCTTGTCCCTCCTTTTATCTCTTTTTTTTTTTGATTTCCTTACTCTCTCTCTCTCTCTCTCTCTCTCTCTCTCTCTCTCTCTACCTATCCTTAATTCACACCGTATATTAGGAAACCACAGTCAGATATCCAGGGCAATTGTGGCCATCAGAGTCATGGACATTAATGACAATGCCCCTGAATTTGCCACCGAATACGAGGCCTTTCTGTGTGAAAATGGAAAACCTGGACAGGTAAGGAAAGAAGTGGCTCATTCATCAAACCAGTGATCTATCTCTCTCTCTCCATCTCTCTCTCTCTCCTCCCCTGTAATGATTGGCCACAGTGAATTATAGCCTATTTATTTCACTGGGAAACTACAGAGGTGGGAGTACGGCCCTTTTTTCCCTGCAACAGTCCTCCCTTGACACAGTGTGTGCAGAGCAAAGGGGAAATGAGAGCAGTCAGGATTGATCAGAGTGGATCATAATTCAAGACTGTCTTTCATGTCCTCCTCCAGATGGCACAATGCTTCCCCCAGCCAAAAACTCTGGACAAGTACTTAGCATTCTCCTTCTCATCAATCGACCTCATTCAGGGGACCTGCTTGCGTACAATAGGGAGCTTTATTGAAAGAAGGGGGGGGGGGGGTACTGAAATAAAAAAAAGGGAAACTGTCCTGCAGGGCCTGAATTCTAATTTCCAATCAATCATAAGACATACAGCACGATAAGACCCATGATGACAGATTAACAGATAGAGCCAGGAGCCTGAAAGTGTGCCAGACTAGACAGGACCTCATTGATAATAATCTCAAACTCCAGGAATGAATAGGGCCTATATTTCATCAGGTGTGATCCAGCCAGTATTAGACTGAGGCAATCTGCGGTGGCAAAAACAGAGTAATGAATAGGCTGCCTCCTCTAATGGCTTCGAGCCCTCCTCTGTATATCTTCTTGTCTCTCTGTTTTCAACACAGGTGATCCAGACTGTCAGCGCGGTGGACAAAGACGACCCGATCCAGGGCCACTACTTTGACTATCGCCTCGTCCCGGAGATGCTCAACAACCCCAATTTCACCATCAAAAACAACCAAGGTGAGTAACGGAAGAAATCACAGAGAAGTAACTCTTCCGTGGCAGGGTGAGTGAAGTTTCTGCAAATTTCTCCAATGGCTTTCCAGTCTAATCTCTAACCCGCGGCATGTTAGCCATACTCGAGATGAAATCTGGTGGATCAGTGTAGCTCACAATTAGCAGATGTGAAATTGTCTGGACACCAGCTTCTTTTTACTCCCCAGTGCGTTTTGAGAGAAACTAAATGAATGGGATCCAAATGGCTTTTCCTGGTAGTCTTGCAGCTCAATGTAGGGTGACTCCTCAGGAGCTGTTGCCGCATGGCAGATGGTACTAAATTCATTTGCTAAATACTCTGATTGGTTTATTTGCTGTTTTTCTCCGTCTTTATTCCATTCCTCTTCTCCTGCCTCCCCTCCATAACTGGCTCTGAACAGGCTGTGTTCATGATGACATTGTGTAATGCTTTCAGCTTGGGGCAAAAAAATCTTCATATGGTACTGGCCTTCTGTTTCGACGCAGAGGCTGCAGGCTAACTTACTGCAACCTCTCTCCGACGGAGGAAGAGTCCATAAAAATCAGGTCATCAAATGGACTAGCCGTCTTTTGACAAAAATAAAAACCTTTTACTTTTGAAACAGGTACATTAGCAAACACGAGACGCCAG
Source organism: Enoplosus armatus (assembly GCF_043641665.1). Lineage (NCBI taxonomy): Eukaryota > Metazoa > Chordata > Actinopteri > Centrarchiformes > Enoplosidae > Enoplosus > Enoplosus armatus. The sequence continues at coordinate 26,469,049 of NC_092180.1, read as the reverse complement.
TGTTATAATCACAGGCAACAGAAAAATAGCCTTGGCAAATTATTTCATATCTCTTTTGACAACATTAAGCAATAACTAAAGGAAGGAAATATATATTTTTCCTGTCACATACTGTATGTGCAAAAATCCTGTCTGAATCAAAAGTGAAGAGCTGTTTAACATGCGGGTTCCTGAACCCTGCCCTTTTGTTAAGAGGAGATTTAATAGTTTCTTAAGATGATATAACAGATATATAACCCCTCACTAGGAATGTTTCACCACCTTAAGCACAGCTCTGCGTTAGTCCAAACAACATAAAGGTCTGCATTCTTCTCACTTGTCTGAAACCAAAGTAAATGTGTTGTGGCTCGGCTCTATGTATGACATACCGCACCAGCCACTTGTCTATGGTATTGCTAATTCCGAAGAGAGAAAAGAAGCCCATCGCACCATATCCTCCAGCACTTCAGTGGCTATTTCTATCTGAATCGGCAGCTGTGGGAGACACTTCAGTGAAGAGCGTCAGGCTCCTGTGAGCCTCTGTGTGCTGCTTTTGTTTGCGATGATGAGTCTAATTGTAGGGATTGAACAGTGAAGAGGTTAGGGGTTGTCCACACTGTGGAAAATGGCTAAGGTTCTGACCGGCTGTATGCAAGATATCGAGCACTCTGTGCTCAGGAGGCGGGGTTGCAACAGAGCAGAGCATCCCATTCTCCGTAATTGAGACAACACACATTCACCACACTGCCAAAAATGAAATTATGCTGATAGAAACTCTTTTCAGACTCCATGCTTAACGTTATAATTGTGTTAAGAAATTACACAGCCTACCTCTTACAAATGTAGTTAAAGTGATGTTAAACTCATTAGCAAAATGCACCCTTGCTCAATTCAATACACTCTGGGGTTTTGCAGCTACAGCCTTACTTGGTCTGGTGTGACCAGTACCTTGTGGTGGCTAATGTTAGCAAATTTCTAATAGCTATTACAGAGTCAGTTCAGTGACCTTATGACGCCTCTCTACTGATGCTAATGTTAGACTATGTTTTGTGTAATCCCATCCCGTCATGTTATCCCATAATTGTAATTTGTGGCTGCTGTTTAGGAAAAATCCCACAATTCAATTTCAGTTGGACTTTAAAATGAGTCTGTTACAGCCTATAGGTCTGGGATCTGTACCCAAGGAGGGAGAAATTAATCTTTCACATTTATTGGTTTCATGACGGGGCCACCGTGGTATACAGTGAGCCAGTCAGTTTGCTGCTGGAAACAACACCGAATGCCTTCTTCATATAGTCATAAGGCACTACCCGTCATTGTTCAATTACTGGTTGACAGCGACACTGACTAATAGCGAGTCAACAGCTGCGACACAACACAAAAATAGCCGCAGACACAGAACCGCAACTGTCTGCTTTGTAGCAAATGCCTCCCAATCACGGAGATGTGTCTTGTGTTGGCTTGCTGAACGAGCGACCAGACAAACAGCCATCTAGGGAAAGGGGATCGCTAATGCTAGGCCAGTTAGCTAAGAGCACACTGAACAGCTTAAAATCCTACTAAAAATGCAAAATGTCAGCATCCGTCACTTTTACATGCAACAACACTGTATTTATTTATTTAGTATGCAGGGTGAAGAAATCAGACACGCTTAATGTGGCCAGTGGTGGGAAAGTTCCTCCATCAGTAGGACAGGAGCGATACAAATTGTCATCTTTACAATAGCGAGTATTTGTGTCTATACAAAATTGGATCTACCAACATGACCTCTTTTGCTTCTTCCAGTCCTTTGGTATTATGTTACTGTCAAGCATTCAAGTCCTGCTGGTTTGACGTTGATGAATGTGCTGCGTGTAGTTGCTCATCTTAAGAGACTTCAGAAGTTCAGAAAGTTAGCGACTGTAAGTGTCACTTCTGCTGTCACTTCTGCCATTTGGAACCTCCCACATTCAATTATTTATAGCTAATAATGAATTCAAATGAGCTTTTGTTTTTGTTACAGTGACAATTAATATTTCAATGGACACCGCTTTTTATCATAACCCATCAGCCGCTTGGTGAAACACTTGATGAAGCACGATAATGTGCCCTAATATATAAAAGATAATAAAAATGGCATTCGGAGTTCAATCTGTTTGAAGGTTATCTGTACAGCTGTCTTTCTCTTTGAGTCACAGTTTTTTTTTTTTTGTAGATGGGCTGACGGGCAGGAAATGTTTAGTTCTATTTTTACCATCAATAGTTGCCAAGAAAATGAAAATGACCTGTATACGAGGACAAGCCCTGATGGTTTACTACAGTACATTAGATACTTGCATACTCACTATGCACTGCTGAATGATCCAAATGAAATAGGACATGTTGGTGCTCACAAAGCACAGCGTACCACTTTGTGGCAGCACTCGTAAGAAAATAAATCTGAGCATATGTTCACATCAATTACAGATTGTACAAAGCAAATAATTCTATCATGATGCATTCCATCTTTTGATTAAGTTTGCTCTGTCAACACGAATGTTTCAACATGGCCCGTCTCTCTATGGCGTATATATATATATATATATATATATATATATATATATATATAAAAATCTATATAAATATATCTCCATTTCCCCCCACTCTTCAGTGCACCCTCAAGCAAAGAGGCAAAGGTTAGGCTATCAAAAATCTTGTACGTTTTCCATATGATCAGCAGGAGTAGATTCTTATGGGAATGCAAGTGTTTGATAATGTGAGCAGGGTAAGGAGAGGCAGCTAATGAGCAGACAGCTTCACAGAAGTGTCATCAAAGAGCAGCTGGCACCTTTCTGGGTCGACATGTGCCATCTTCTAAGTCAGTGTCGCCTGCCGTGGTCCCTTCATTTCCTCAGCTTTCAAAGGGGGACAGCAAACTCGGGCTTGCCTTCCTTCAGAATTCCCAAATTGGACAGTCGAGAAAAGGGAAGGTGGCTGAAATCCATCTGCAAGCATTGGAATGTGAGAGTGCTAGAAAGCCTAGTGACGATTGATGCGAAATTAGTTTACCCTCATGCTGCACTGATCTTCACACAATTTAATAATAGAACTTCAGTCTGTTGCCACCATGAATAATAATGGTCTTTTCACACAAAAAAAATCATCTCTGGCTTTACCTCTCTCTGACAGACAATTCAATCAGCGTTCTAGCCAAGCATGATACATTCCGACGACAGAAACAGGAGATGTACTTCCTGCCAATCATCGTGACGGACAATGGGAATCCACCGATGAGCAGCACCAACACCTTGACCATCCGAGTCTGCGGGTGCAGTAAAGACGGCATTGTCCAGTCCTGCAACGTGGAGGCCTACGTCTTACCCATCGGCCTTAGTATGGGAGCTCTCATTGCTATCCTGGCGTGCATTATAATACTGTTAGGTGAGGTATTTCTTTTTTGCATTGTGACATTGTTGCAATGAAGTTGTATAACAGATGTAGATGGAAACTTAAAAAACGAATGAATGATAAAACAATAATAATAATAATCTGAACTCGATGAATGATCTGCTTTTACTGACAGAAAATCCACTTCAAATCCACGTCAAAGCTTGACCTAGACTTCTTCTTTCTTTCCTTCTTCCTTTCTTTCCATGTTTCTTTCTGACAGTAATAGTAGTACTATTTGTGACCCTGAGGAGACACAAGAATGAGCCCCTGATTATAAAGGATGACGAAGACGTGAGGGAGAATATCATCCGTTACGACGACGAAGGAGGCGGCGAGGAGGACACGGAGGCTTTCGACATCGCAACGCTGCAGAACCCGGATGGCATCAATGGTTATCTGCCACGCAAGGACATCAAGCCTGACCTGCAGTTCATGCCCCGGGCGGGCCAGCACTCTGGCCCAAACGGCGTGGACGTAGACGAATTCATCAACGTACGGCTCCATGAGGCAGACAATGACCCCACAGCGCCGCCTTACGACTCCATCCAGATCTACGGATACGAGGGCCGGGGATCCATTGCCGGCTCCCTCAGCTCACTGGAGACGGCGTCATCAGACTCGGACCAGAACTATGACTATCTCAGAGAGTGGGGCCCACGCTTCAGAAGACTTGGGGAGCTCTACTCAGTGGGTGAGAGCGACCGCGAGACCTGACCTTTGGTTTGTTAGAAAAAAAGACCTTTCTGATTTTTGTTTTTCCGTCCACATAATTGTGTATTAAACACTAGGGGGTTTGCTGGCTTTTAGAAACAGGTGTTTAAAAAGAAAAAACTGTTAATAACAAGAGAGGCCACCTTTTTGTATTCTTCTTAGAGTGAGGTATAGCAGTCGTCATCCACTACGTCAAGCGCATTGTAATTGTTGAGCCAAACAATGTCTTTATTAGGAGATCTATGATTCTTGTGGAGTGTAACTTAGATTCCGTTGTGGAGTGTCTAGCAGTATTTTGGGTGTTAGTCATTTGCTGTGACTGCCAGTAGCAGAAAAACCCTGGGATTACCGGTAGTTGTCCGATGAAAGGCGTTAATGAATATCGTTGGGTTTTCTGAGCGGACAACATACTCCATGGACAGCAAGCTGGACCTCAGAAGCTGCAGAGGGACTCTTGTTTCATGTGTCCCTAAGCCACCCAGCTGATTGGTGATCTGAGACAAAATGACAATGAAAAAGCAATATATGGTCTACATTACAACGATGAATGTATGTATGATTTGAAAAAAGCAAAAAGACAACCCAGTATTGGCTTTAAGTTGAATTTGTTATATCTTCTCTGGTGGCCACATTTATAAACTATCTAAAGCCCTGGACGGCTTGCTTTATACAACTCTTTGTATTTACACGCTACACGTGTGGGTCGCAAGTGTTACTAGCCTATAAAAGACTGACATGAAGACAAAAAAGAGAAATGTAGAAACTCTGAGGCCTTCTTTTTACAGAAGCAACATTAAATACAATTGTAATCTACTGTTTTTTGACAAGAGACGTGTTGAGATCTTCATTATTGTTCTATGAGTTTTTGTATTTTTTGTTCTTAAATCATTTTTTTCTGTGCTGACAATTTGAAGTGAGTGTGTTTAGATTATTTCACATTCAGCCGTTTTTTCAACCACTTGAACACTACTTCGTAACAGCCAAACCATACCATGAATTTATTGCAGATGATATGATATAGACTAGATGTAAGCAGGCAAACAAGAGCTCTACGTTACTTTAACAATATAGATGATCTAATTAATTGGGACTGCAGGAATGGGACCTTTCTGACACATGCTAATTCTGTGTAAAGTATATCTCATAATATATTCTGAGGTACAGCCAGTGGGCGTCTGAGCACAATAGTCCAATTGATACCTGAGTACATGACTCCCTCCAAACATCAAGTCTCATTTAGGGAACACAGTTCGCATTAGCCCAAGAAAAATGAAGATACAAATCCAGACCATGTGCATATTGCATATTGTGCTTACACTGTATGATATCAATAAAAAAAGACTTGTACTGTACATAGAGTTACTGCTAACGTCATTAGCTTTCAATGAGGTGGTAGGTTTTGTCTCTGCACGTTAGCTCTTGCACATAATGAGAATTTCAATGGCACTACAGCTGCGTGCATACTCAGTTTGTACTGATACAGTATTATGGCAGTTCTCGGTAGACTAAACAATATATATGGAATAGTCCTACATGCAGATCATATTTTCTACTGTGCTTTAATGCTTATAAATGTGTATGTTCAATTATTTACTCCCTGTACTGTAATCTAAGATACCCTGTATTGTTTCCTACTTTGTGAAATATATTTTTATAAATATTGCTGAATTGGTGTGCTTTTCTTATGCAGATGAGAGGTCTGTTAAAGGGGCCAATTTTACACATGAGAGTCAGTTTACTTGCTATGAGGAGTGCCTCTCAGCCTGTGAAAATGGTTTTCCAATGTCTTCTGTAGCTCTGGAGGGAGATTTCTAAAGTTTGAGAAAATAACTCAGATGAAGACACAGGAGTTTACCAGGCATGGAGAGACCAACAAAATGTCCTATTGGTTGCATTATGGGAAATGTAGGATCCAGTGCTTTTGGAGCTTGACCCATACTAGGGATAAAACCTCCGATACCTCTGCCTCTGCTGCTTGAATTCTTTTTTTATATTTGTGTCTTGCAATTCCCTCAACTTTATAGAAGTGCAATACTACTGTAAATTGCCCCTTTAAAAAAGCTGTTAGCAGTGTGCCCTGCAATGGATTCCTGGGTCTGTTTTGGTGTTTGGTGATCTGTTTCTTCTTATAGAAAAGTGAAAGCAGTTTGACTGAGTGGATACACCAAATAGGTACAATACAACATTTTAGTCACGGCCACTGGAAAGCCTCGAACAACACACGATAATATCCAACAACAGAAAAAAAGCAGGAACCACAACTGGACCGATCCTCCAAACAACAGGGCGGTTGTGCTGAATCTCTAAAAGTGCTTCTGGAAGGTTTATGCGTCATCAAACAGTGTGATAAAGACAAAAGCAGCCCTGTAGCATTATATTTCCCAGACTGTTCTTCACTTAGTCACCTAGCATATTCTGGCCCTGCACTCCTTGTATGCTATAAAAGTCTGTTTCACTGTCTTTCCTGATGCTGCGGAAAGCAAAAAATGGACTTTTAACCCACTTGACTCAACATTCTATTATTACAGCTTTACACTGAACCTGCACCCTAAAAAACAGCAACAAGATAGGAAAACACATCAACAGGGAGAGGAAAAAAAAGTCAAATGCTTATCATTCTCCCCTTCCAGCAGCTTTTCCTTGGCTTGAAAATGTTTCTGATGTTAAAGGCAACCTTTCATCCCTAAAAGTTGCCGTTTTGCTTGTTCAGAAAATATGCTGTCTTAAGAATATGTCTTATCAGTTTGACATTATGAAGTTGGGACAATTCAACTTTTCGAGGGATATAGCCGACAGTGCTGTTCAAATAGCTTTCAGGATTGGACGTTGCGCGGCTCTGTCAAACTGATTAGAACATCGCAGCCCTTTAAAATATGGTCCGAAAAATAAATCCACAAGCATTGTACATGTGTGTATTCTTGTCACTTAGTTTGTCCCCATCTAAGACAGCATATGTCATTCTGAACATTCGTTTAACACACTGTATAATTAGATTAATACAACCTAATCTGCTGCCTATCATTATTAATGTCTTATCAAAGGGAAAAAATAAGGATTGGAGACCACTGTGTATTAATCCTGATTTATTATTCCCATCTCAGAGAGTATGTACCCAGGGAGATAAAAGTTTTGCACGAGAAAGGCTCTCATTATATTAATTAGTCTGGGATGTAAATTGTGGTGTTGTGTTACAGTAATACTCTGTCCCTGTTATTTATTTTATTTTTCTTATGAGCAAAGGAGATTAGATATAATGCAATTTCCCCTTTTTCTTGCCTTTTCTTATTTATTTATTTTTTATTCAAATCTTTCTGAACATTGTCTCCTCTTTGTTAATCTTGTTGAAAGATTAGACTTTTGTTCAGCTTTATCTGATATTGAGGTTTCTCATGAATATCAAAAGCTTTTGATCGTATCAATTAACGGCTGTGCCTCGCTGAACTGAAAGGCACACAATCACACAAATCCACTTGCACATATGCCTATATATAGAGCTTGTAGTACACATACACATGATTAAGACAGGGAGCTGCTCTACTTGATAATGTTCTTGTAATAAAAACAATATGGATACTAGTCACAAAGATTAGATATATTTGATGTAAAAAAAAAGAAAGAAACAGAAATCAGAAATATCAGTCGTCTTATCGTCTGATTCCACATTGCAACGTGCATGTGCCTTTTCCAAACTTGCCAAAGTGGTGTTGGTGTTTCAGATGCCTTTGCCCTCTGGGATTGGGTGTGATGTTAAACCTGGAGGCTGCTATCTTTATGCACCTGATCCATTAGTCAAAAATCAGCCACGGAACACATTTTACCAACTGATATCTCCCGCTAAATGATAGCACAAATTGTTTACCGGAATGTGCGACCCCGGCAGGTCAGCAGACTCATTTGTAGTCAATCTTCGTGCACCCCCACTACTGTGTATGGCTGCGGGTCTGACAGAGGTTGCCTAACTAAACAGTGAATCAAATTATCTTCCCACTTTTGTCACGTAATGGAAGTGTCCCTCGGGTGACAACCTTGCACTCGTTGTTCCCTGCTGATATGTGCCAGATTTCATAAGGCAGGCCTGTGGCTCCGGCTCGCGTGGTGTAGAAACTGTAATTACTGTTGCCTGGCAGAGATGCCATCAATTACAAACAAACTTTGGTGCATACAAATTAAGAAAGTCGCTTTCTGTTCTGGATTTTGAGATATGGATATCATGGGTTGCTATGTCGCACCCCATGTTGTATTTTTTTCATATTTACCATTGTACTGTTTTCATGGCTGGATGATTAACCCCTTTATGGGCTGCGAGGGCAAAATGAGCAGTGGACCCCCTCATGAACCCTTGTCTCTACCAGTCTGTGTATTACATATTTACTCAGACCCCTTCAACTACACATGACAGATTAAGTATATTTTGCCTAAAGCTCCAGAAACCGACCGAGTCCCCCTCTACTGGAAACCTACCTGGCCCCAGGTTTGCTGTGCTCCAATTAGTTTGTGGGAATTTGATTAAACCCTAATTTATTTAGCAATATGCACCATGTAAGCACAGCATCACCAAAGTAATAAATGTTGCAAAACTAGATGGGCCCTCTACACATAAGAGCCCCCAGTTTAGTTAATAATGCAGTATTTGGATATTTTACCACTTACCTCCAGTGATATCCAGCAGTTCCAGTTTTTGCATTTCAAGTTTTGGCCGGAGTGAATTTGATTTGTTCATCAAAGCATTAAAACATTACATTAGCAAAGTGAATCAAAAGCAGAGCTGATCCAGAAACAATGTGGCAGTTACTCAGGACAATTCACCAACCTCCCTGTTAACTGTTTAATCAACTACAGAACAGTTGATAATAATGTTTTATTTTTATTGACAAAAAGCTGCCAAAATAACCCTTTTTTTTTTAAAAGGAGTTTGTGCATGCAATGAAAATGAAGATAGTTTGATTACATTTTTGGCACAACTGCATCATCTGCATCTGTACAGACAACAATCCCCTGGGTTACTCTGGTACAGAAGAAAAAGTTGTCTGAGCGTGATGATTATGTGACAAGATCTGATGAAGGTGTGACTTATTATCATAATATTTATTAATATCTATCCTTGATGGACATCTGTGACCCGTTGACAGTTTCACTGATGGTAACAAGGTGTGTATGATGTCGGTATGTTTTGCTTTGACTTAGTTATGACTCTCAGAAAAAGCTGTGTTCCCTGTGTTCACCCACTCCTCCCGTGTCTTCCTTGTCCCCGGTTTGCCTCTCTGTGTTTTGTGTGTGTGTGTGTGTGCGTGTTGCCGCTCACCTGCTGCCCGTCTATCTGCAAACCTGTCTACAGTCAAGCCCATCTACTCACAGTATATGAACCCCGGCTTTCCAGGTAGTCTGCCCGCTAGTCCGTTCCCTCTTCTTCCTCTGCCGCCACGCCGACCAGCCACTCTCCCTCCCTCCCTACCCTCCTTCCTGCCGCTGACCAGCCATTCACTCATCAACCATGTTTGCTTACTGGTTGTGGTAAAGATAATCAACATAGTCCTCTGAAAAGATATTGTATTTGTACTAAGTACTCCCAGTGTAACACTTAAATAGCTCATATTCAGTGTAATATTCCCATATCTCAATGATAAAAATCTCAAAGCCACAGCAAATGAAGTTCAGTTCTCTATGACTAGATACCATTTGTGGTGAGGGGGACAATATACATCTTTTTGTGATTTGAGTTAACTGTTCTTTTAAGGTCCTTATCATTTTAGTTGCAATTGTGAATACATGATGCATATTACCAAACGCGTTTGCACAAATTAAATGGACACTGAATTGAACCATACAGATCTGCAAGCTGATGTCTGGCCGCCCTGATTCAGGTTGGGCCAATCGCAACCGTTTATCTAATATGGGGCGATGTAAGTGCCATTGAGGCGTTTTTCATAAATAACCAAGATGGCTGCTGCTGATGCGGAACGTTCTGAATCAGCTGTCGCGTCAGTATTAAACCAGCTGGATGGTAGTTCACGTTTTGTACAAATGGTAAGCGTTGCCTTCTAAATCATGTCATGACAAACGTCTGTGTATTACGTTGAACTAGAAGCCATATGAATTGGATGTTGGAACTAGCTACCAAGCCTAGCAGCCTACCGCTACGTCACATGTTTCGTTGCTCTGATTGGTCGTAGTGTCCAGAGGCATTTTGGTCTGGGCCCGTTGATAATGCTCCTTGGAAACTGCAAATGAACTGAGAGGTTCCAGATGTCATAGAAGTCATATTTGGGCCTGGGGGGTCAAGGGTCCTTCTATAGGAAAATGTATTACAACATATCCCACTCTGGTGTTCTAGAATTCAGAAATGGCTATAATTATAGATCTGTAATCTAATTCACAGCACACAAAAAGGCTTTGTATTAGTTAAAACTAGTTCATTAGCCTCTACAAACACATACATATAACTGTATTAAAAAAAAATAAGCCCAGTGCAATTTCTCTTAGACAAATAGTCTTCTTACCTTTCCTCTCAATAACAAAGTCCCAACAGAATTCACAAATAAACCCATTTCTTTATTATATGAATTTATTCCCTCATTATGATTGAACTTATTCAGGCAGAATAACCTTAACTGTAACTTTTTAATTAAGTTCCATCAAACAGTGTTTACATGTCTAATTTAGTCCACTTTCATCTTCTGAGGTTGCTGCAAGGAGTGTTCCGCAGCATCACTACAAAAGAAAATCAAAGTACACACAGTGATCAGGTGCAGCTATATGTAGTGGAGTAAGTGGACTCGAAACAAAGGATAATGAAAATCATCAAAGATTAAAGGCAGGCTTTCTCAAAGTTTGTTTGTGAAGTGGGCAAAGAATTTGGGGGCCCATTAAATGTCCTGCACTGGAAAAGAATCACACAAATGGTCTAACCAATCTTGTGTTTTCACCATTGGTCACTGAACCGCCAAACCACGTAAACACCATATGGTCGCAGCTGCTGCTCTAATTCATTCTGCTAGCAGTTTTCATATTTTCGTTGACATGAAGGACTGCATGGCCAAAGCTAATCCTGCAAACTTTGCCATCCAGTCAAGCCATAGTTAGAACTTTACTTCTCTCGCATCCCTCGCTTGACCTATTGGCAACCCGTATTTAAAAGGTCATAAAGCCATGGTTTTCATAATGCAGAGGTGAAAAGAAGCCAGCTACACCAGAAATCCAAAAGAAGTGTCTAGTAGAAAGACAATGTGTCTGCATGCTGAATCTTTGTCCCAGCATCCTCAGCTTCCAAGCAGGTGGAAATGCAGGTGGGCTGGGGCCAGTAGGAACTTCACTGTTGGCATTGCAGTGCGTGTAAAGTTATTGTTCCAAGCCACACGAGTACAGGCTGCAAAGTACGTTTTGAAAGCCAGCAATCTGTGCACAAATCCAAGTAATTGTTAAATAACTGGGTTCAAGTTACATTTCTATCCTTCCAGGAGAGGAAATCCCTCTTATTATACCTTTAATTCAACACCAATATGTTTTTGCGTTCTGGTTTCAGCGGAGGAGAGGATAGCTGTTGTTTTGATTCATTGGTCGCTAACACGGTGGTCCTAATCATGCACCATGGAGTGTATAATTGACCCCCTCTAGCAATTAGCATTAATTAGCACCTCTGTTGGTAGACAGCACAGCCAGCAGAATTGCACCATAACTGTCCTGCCGTTTCTGCGGTGCACCGCTGTCTCGGTTTCAGCCAAATAACTGCTGAGACCTAAATCAGTTCCTGAGCCAGCCGGTACCCTCACAGCAGCTCATGGGATGAAGGAAGTTTGGCCCTGCTGGACTACAGGGCGAATCTTATGAGCAGATGCATGGGGCTGTGTTTGGATTATCTTTGTTTGACACTACTCTGTTGGAAGTTATTACAGCTGGTTACTTTACAGCAACATCATGAGTTTCTTTTTTTCATTATCTTTTCAGAGAAAACCCCGAGAATATGAGGCTTTATACAGTGACGTGATTATGTTGTGTTATTTCTATTTGAATCCAATTGCTTTGTTTGCTCAAAAATGTCCAACATGCTATAAATGGACGAGAATATTTCATATTACTGGACACGGCAGATTAATGGTATACACATAAATGCTGGTGCTATAGTAACCACAAACACACCCTCATCCTTATTTTTTGGTTTTCTGACCAACGCTTGTACCACTGCAGGCAGCCAAAGTGTTCTTAAAAAAAATAAAAAAAATAAAACCCACTGTATGCTTATTGTCTAGCACAGAACACCAGACAAACAAAGTAAGCAACTAGCTGGTGGAGAGAGTGGATCATCTAGCAGCCGAAGAGTCATATACTCCGTCAGGAGTTGGTGGAAATCAAAACACAGCTAAAAGCAGAAGGAATGCCGGACTTACGTTGCTTCGCATCTGCTGGACGTGTACACAGGTGTGTGCTAACACGTTGGCCATATCAACATAAAAGGTACACCTCTGACGGAGGTGCCCTGACCTCATTGAAACTACATGTTGGTGACAAAGCAAAACACTTCAGTAGACTCATAATCGTTGTGGCTACACATTATGATGCCCCATTTAGTATAAAATGCAATTCTGCATGGAAGTGAGGCTTAGCTTAGAGTGTCTCTAAAAATCTTTTTCGAGACGCTCTGCATGGCCAGGGTGGAAGCTTTACTTGCATTGTGCCATATTGTAAATGAATAAACAAATGAATTTACTAACTATGTAAGGGAAATATATCAGTTGCTTTGGATAAAAACGTTTTTTTATTTTATTTTATGAATGGCTCTGACCTCATAATGTTGTGAAATAGTAGAAGCAGTAAGCTGTGGTACAGTTTTCCAGTGCTTTCCGATTTTGTTAACCGGCAGGCTTCCCTATTTAATGGGCTAAATTACAATTACCACACACAAATGTTTAACACTCCCAATCATGTGTTAATCAGTCTTCATTTTAAGACTGCCTTTCTGAGCCTCAACCAATATTTTCATTTCTGTCCTTCATCTAACAAACCTGAGACAAGGACCCCTTGGTATCATTATGAGCCTTAATTGGATTTTAAAATGGTAATCTTGCGAGTTTCCACACAAACAAACGTTAGTCTTTATCGCTAAAGTGATACTGTGGCAATAGAGTTAGGGCCTTTACAGCTGCAGTCTAAACTCATGGTGTCTGGTAGGTTGTTTGAGGGAACAATACCGTGGTGCATGATGGGTGCATGTGGGTTATCACTTTTATATTTCAATTTTTTTGGTAACACTTCATATTAAAGTGCATAGGAACGAGTGTGGGTGGCACTCTTGAGGGGTAGCAAATACGGTAAGTAATGATAAGGTAATCATGAAGACACTTTGCCAGTACAGCGCAGTACAATGCACCACTTTACTGAAGGGTACGCACACAAAAAAGTAACTAAAGGAAGCAAAGATTAGTTATTGTTTTAATGTTTTGATTGTATTAATATTCAGGAAAGATTCATGGCCAGCAGTAGATACACAGATGTATAGGGACTAGTCATGTGACACTGGTTCATTAACATAGTATGTAGTCTTCAGAGTTATTCAGGAACAAGTGGCTTCTAACATCCTGTATATGCAACATGTTGTCGTTTTACTAGGATCTGAAGTTAGAATAGACTAAATGAAGCCACTTCGGACCCACATTGTCACTTCAAACTGTGATGTCCTGTGTTTGGAGTGTCTGTTTGTGTGAAGCTCTTTGCCAGAGAACTATTTAGAAACGCCTTATGCTTTTAGTTTAACGTACTTATGTGACAGATGGGTTCAGTTTGCTGTATGGGGCAACATGTCTGTAGTGGTATAAACTACTTTAAAATTCAATCTTTGCACTCGCATAAAGCAGTCGGACTATTCTTCAGTAGAACATGTTACGGATTGGATAACTCGTTTACATTCATTCAGACTTAGGCTGGAAAGCAGAATATAACAGTGTTACAGTGTTATCTCAGGAATGCACTTTTTATAATAATCAGTTTTGTAACAGGCTTGATCAGATCAGAAGTGAGGGAGAAAGAGAAAGGGAGGGTGTGTGTGTGTTTGAGAAAGAAAGAAAGGGGGGGGGGAATAAGAGGGGACCTGTCCAGTCTCTTCTTTGACTTGATTTCCAGCAAAAAATAATCCAAAGAGTCATTTTATTGTCTTCACATCTTGCTGTTACTTCGTTATCTTGACAAGACATATTTCTCAGGGGTGGCAAGTCCTGGTGTCGTGTCTGGCAAGTGTCCGATTGACACTTTTACTATTAAGAAGTGAGAAGTCAGTTTACAGATCCGGAGGAGTCTCAGAAAAAAAAAAAAGGTTTATTCAACCCCCACCCATTCCTCAAAGTGAAGAATCAGCTCTGCAGGATGTCTGTGAATGTCTGGGAGACAGTCGCCCCATTGTGCTCACTACACCTCCACAGCGAGAGAGTGAACATATCAAAAATGCCTCTTCTGCATGGTGACTTATGTGACACTATTAAACTAGAGTAGCTGAACAATAATAAGTATCAAATACAGTCATGGATGTGTATATCCAACAAAGTGTCTGTATTCAAGCACACATCAAAGGATCATAATGGTTCTGTTGTTGGGGGTTTTTGAGGGTTAGAAATGTTCCACGACTTTTGTTCAGACTGAAATGTACAGACATTCATGGTCGCCAGAGGATGACTTCTCCTGACTTCAGTGATCCCGTCATTTCCTCCCGCTCCGCCATCAGTTTGCCATCTTTGATTGACTTTTTTTATTGAAATGCCCCAACAACTATTGGATGGATTGGCGTGAGATGTAGTACAGATATCCATGGTGCCCAGAGGATGAGTCCTAATGACTTTGGGGATCTTCTTACTTTTCATCATCGTCAGCTCATTTTAATTTGTTCAATACTTGACCAAATACCTTTGCCTGCAAAACTAATGACATCGGCTCATCGGCCTCAGCTGTACAAAATGTTAGCATGCTACATGGTGAAGATGGTAAACATTATACCTGCCAAACATCCGCATGTTACCATGGTCACTGTGAGCATGTTATCATGCTAACATTAGCATTAAGCTCAAAGCACCAGTGTAGGCAGTAAACTCTTAGTATTATTCCTTAATAAACTGCTTAAATCTCGCCTGAACATTCTGTACACGTATTAAGTTTTGAAAAAGGGATATGAACTATTATGGTAAATCTGTCTTTACATGTCAACTCTTGTATACTAAATTGTAGAAACTATTTTCACAAGCTTTATGTATATATTGATGTTCCCTGGCTTGTAATCCTGTTGGTTTAAACCTAATATGCTCTCCCCCAAATGTATTATTCATCCTGTGAGATGTTTTGATGTGGGAAATGAAAGAGTTGGCAGGCTTCTCCATCCAAAGCCTCAGGTAAAAAAAAAAAGATGACTGGAACTAAACTCCAGCTGAGCTCTGTTAAAAAACGATCAATACCATTAAATCAAAATCAGAATCAGAGTATCCAGATCCAAAGCGTTACGCACATGTGTATGGGTAAAGTAGATCAATTCATTGCCTCTTTCTCTCTTTCACATGTCACCTTCCGCGCACACGAGCCCTCACACGTCCATCCACTCCAATGATCTTTTTATTTTTATAAGTAATTTACTCGTAACATTGCGGCTTTGCACAACGCGATCCGCCCCTAACCCTAACCCTCCACTTATGGTCTCAAGGAGCACATCAAATCCAGGTTGTGAGCTTTTGTAGAGATGCCATCTCTCCCGCCATCACCTTTGATCGTGATATACATATTTCATGACCAATGTAATGTCAATGAGTCCTAGACTAATCCACCTCGGAGCCAGGGGGAGCTCACCCAATGATAAGGGTGAGTGAACTCAAACAGACTGAGATAAATATTGTATTCCACGAGAAGGAGAGAGAAAGACGCGACAGGGCCGAGGGACACGGAGTCAGCGGGAGGTGAGATATCGGGAAGGATAGCGAGGAAGAGGAGTATTTGAAGAAGGAGAGAATGAGGCAGACACGAAGAGATAGCGGGGAAAAAGGGAATAGGACTAAGGTTGTTTCAGGCCAAATGTTGTTGTCTAGAGACTCTGAATGTTGGTTGAGCTGAATTTCTGTCAAATCTACACTTCTCTTGCTATGTTGACCCCCCGACGGCATACAGTATTCAGGTCAACAGCAGCTCGTTTTATTATTGACTAATCTCCGATCCATGCATCATTAAAATCAATGAATTCCTTCAAACAACCTTGGATTGACGAAACAGATTGAAAGTTCCCAAATTTTGTTTGAATCTTTTATAACCGCTGCATGTTTTAATCATTACAAATATGTTCTCGCCCCGAGATCATTTATTTCCCCATATGGCCATTGGGAGACAGATCTAAAGACACCCCGGTGAGCTGGCAAATGGCTGATACCTACCACGCATCGGAACAGCGGGGGAGCGCAGGAACCGAAACGGCGGCCAGATATAAAACTCATTCATAGGAAGACAGAACATATGAGGCCTCCTAATTTGCCAGGCATATAGGGTTCTCCTTCCTTTCTCTCTCACTCTTTCTCCATCCCCCCCCCCCCCCTCTCTAATAGCTGGAGCTCGGAAAGAAAGAAAGAGCACTTCAGTTACGCATTCCCATGGAAATGCATTTGATTCTTGGAAGCTTTTGATGCAGATGAATTTTGCCTCAAAGCGCCTTGTCCCAGCCCTCCGCACAGTGCTCTTTGGAAGTGATGTGACACCGGATAAATGATTATGGGGTCCTCCATCCCCCCTGGCAGTGAAGTGGGAGGTTATGTGTTAATACAGGAAGAGAGGTTGTATTTTATGTCCAATGATTAGCCTTCTTAGACCTAATTATGTCCCTGGGGACAACGGCACTCCTCTCCTCCTCTTCGCTCAAAACCTTTTTCCCTTTTCTCCTCTGTCCTCTCATTTTTTTCTCCCATGCTCCGCTCCTCCTCCTTTCTTACTCTACCCCCCACCCTCACCCCCAGGCTCTTTCTTTCTCTCTCTCAGGTAATAGACACTAGATTCATTTTTCTTTTGACATGAGCCGCATGCATTTACAGACCATTTTCCCCAAGTAACCTGAGTCAGAGAGAGAGGGAGAGGTAAGGACAGGCAGACACGCAGTAGGAAACTACATGGACATTGCCGATTTTTGAAACAGAGATGAATAAAGGGGGAAAAAAAGAAAGACGGAAAGGGAGACCAAAATAGAGAAAGAAATGATTTCCACTACATTGAAACCGTCCTCCCTTGATTGTGCATCAATCCCCGGCTATCTCTCAGCTGCAGATGAAAATGAAGGGAACCTGATTCCACCTCAGCCTGAAATCTGAATAAAACATGCTCTCTTCTTCGCAGTTCAAGGCAGCAATAAAGGCACACAGGGCCCCTCTAAACTTCGAGAAGTGGCGCTCACACTCAACAGACGCCAATTTGGCGTGCTGTTATGAGTAATAGGAGTGTGAGATGGTGATCGTCGTGTGTAAACATGACACCTTTGTGATGATACGCTGTGTCCATCTGTAACACATTCCCTACTTTGTTCTTGGTTTCTGCAAGTTGAAAAGACTCTCCATCCAGGATCTAAGTCAGATTTGAAAAGAGTTTAAACGAAGCAGAAGCTTATCTATTTGGGAAAATAACAGAACTCAACTTGTATTCCAAAAGCAAAATATGGTATTGATGTTGGTGCCACTTACAGTACTTATTGCGGATATTAGGTATTTACACACTGATTTAATCTAAAATAAAAATAAAAAAATAAATGTAACAGTTAACATGCTGCATGCATACAGCCACTTGCAGCTTTTGATGGCTGCCTCTGTAGCCTCAGCCAGGAAACCCTGCGTCTTTTAAAAGTCACATTCACATCTATTCTGCATCAGCGATTATGTTTTGGGCAAACAGCCAGCCACAACATTCAGTGCCAATGCGGGAATTAGTGTGACCATCATAGGTGAATAGAGTCGGTGTTTTCTGCAGGCCGTAAGCATTCAAGTTCAGCACCAGCATCCGTTGTTTTACTACTGTTATATTATTATCTTGTTACACTATATACACTACTACTTCGTATGGTTTTAGTATGCCTCCGGGTTATAATCCTTACAATTTACATCATATCGAACCCCATTTGTGATTCTATTATAGTTCTGCATTTCTCCAAACATTGCGAAACACGGATTTGTATCTATGTGGATCTCATATCAACTCCCTTTCATGACTTAACGTTTATTAGGTTCATTTGCGACGGAGAAGAATTATAACCTTAACCGTTCAATCATTACTTTAGTTGGGTATGGTGCTGATGTCGCAGAAATAACCGAATAAAAAGCAACGCAATAAAAATGTGAATGCTGATTAAAAAAAAACAAAACAACATCCAGATAAACCATGATGTTGCCGGACCTGCTTCAGTTTGTTCTACTGCAGCCACAGCATCCGTTTATTGCTGCTCCCCGCAGTTACATTACTTCACAGACCAAAACATAAAGAAGAAGAAATCAACCAAAAAAAAACACCACATAGCGTGTGTGGACAGAGGAAATACATGCCATCTAACATAGAGGAAACTACTAAATACCACGTAGCAATGCAACAACTGTACCAAGGTTCTTAGTGTATTTTCATATACTCTCCTAATATGAAACTAGTTGATGGTACTGTTCGCTCAGCGTTTTTGGATATTAGCTTTAATATTTGCACAAAACATTTAGAAGCTAAACTTCGGCGCGTTCGTATCTCCGTGGATTTCCTGTCAACTATCGACTCCCTATCAGTGCCCTGTCACCACTAACATGACATGAAGCTGTGATAATTGCAGTTTGATTGCTTTTTAGAGGAAATCTGATGAATTCCATGATTTGTCCAAAGCTGGGGGGGGGGGGGATACTCTAGCAAACACTGATTTCAGACTAGATTACAATGTTCATCACTGTGATCATTGCACAAGACTAAGTGACACATAAGGAAGCACAAAGAGTTTAGCTTCACATTTAAATTGTAATTGTGTTCTTCAGAGTCTAAATGGCACACTCTCTCTAAATACAGCTCTGGGAGAGTGTGGAGGCAGGGGGTTTGGTTTGGGGGGGGGGGGGGTACTAACTGATTACTTAGATGACTGCAGAATGTGCCATGAATTGGTGTGCCAGGCGGCAGAGCAGAACTGAAGTGAGCGTCCACTGATTGGCTAAGTGTGCAAAGTGCTCCTGTCTCTGCAGTGTGCTGCTCTCCGTACACACTGCTTTTCAGAACAGAATCAGTTTTCACGCTGTCCTGTGAAGAATGTATCTGTGTGTGTGTGTGTGTGTGTGTGTTTCACAAGGTCTAGTAAGTATGATTTAATGTTGAGCACTATTATTAGTGCTATCGTTTGGAGCATGTTATTGATGAGCGTGCTTCTGCAGTATGTCATTTCCACTGGTGACCAAAGGAAAATGCATAGGATATTATTTTTAACTATTCATTTAAATTACTATATTTGCCTTGAAATAAAATCCAACAACCCCCCCCCCCCCCCCCCCCCCCATGTATAAATAACCACATCCGCTGTTTATTGTTCTAGCCGCCATACAGAGACAGGATTGTTTTGTATATGGCAGAATTCACCTTTATTCACCATATTCAGGCCATATTTCAAGGTAAAGCAACATATTTGACAATGCATGAGCTAACGTTATAGACAACAGCTAACGTTAGCATTCAACCACTGCTTTTGCCTAACGGTAATCAAGAGCCTATGTTGGTTTATGACCCGATGTCCGTCCGGATTTTCACTATCCATTGTCTTTTCAGTTGCTGATCAATCGGGAAGCGGTGAAATGATAAAGATCTGTCAGATTCCCTACGTCTGTATGACTTGCCACCTCAGAGGTGTGACCTCAGAGGAAGGTGGCGGCCCCGTGAATATGGGGAATAGCACACATAAAAAGGCATTTTTGGACGTAACTATTTGTGATGATGTATGTTTTAAATACATAAACTCTGCACTGACAGAAAGAGACTCATTCACATCAACTCAAATCCGATCAAATATATACAGATGAAGAATGGTGGAGGGAAAAGCAGACACATTAACCCTGAATAATCCTTGATTATTCATCAGTCATTATTGATCACCACGTCAAAGCTTTTTCTTTAATGATTAGATTGTGCTAATATATTAGCTTGAGACATTATAAATGCAAAAGCTTCGTCCGCCAGTGTGCGATTGGCCCAACATAAATGATAGTGACATCATAGAGATCAAGCAGAGTATTTAGTCTTAATTTCCCACAGCATTGTTAAATTAAAAAAACAGTAATTATTAATATTCCTCTGTAAGCACACTCTAAATGTCTTTATGCTCTCTCTCTCTCTCTCTCTCTCTGTCCTCCTCTGCTGTCTCTAATTAAATGGGGTGAAACAGCCTTGTGTTTCACTTTTATGTGTTTCAATTTTGTCAGCAAGTTTCCCCATAATGCACCCATCTGAATTTCAAATGATGAATGAAAATCCTGCTCTTAGTGAAGTAATTCCATTAAAGGCCCACATTAAGGAAATAAAGACAAAAACCTACAGTATGTAATTAAATTTTCTGCGTTTTGTTTCGCATAGGGACCACAGTGGATAGGACCATCTATCGAATTTACCAATATTTAAGTGCCTCATCTTCCCTGAAAACCACATTACTCTGCGCATAAATGAAACATTTGCACTGAGCCATTCCTCTAAAATGTATTTCCTTTTTACTTTACTTAGCCTGCATGAATTAGATATTTGGAATTTATTTCCACAATAACTAAATCGCTGCCTCTACTCGACAACATGTTCTTTGTACCCAAAGTTAACATGCTTATCAGGCTCCAGGAAGTCGAGTTTAGGGCGTTTCAAGCTAACCAACAACCCCTCCATCACTGGGAAGATTGATGAAGCCCACAGTGCATGTTTGAATAATGTGTAAGACATGACAGAGGCCACTGCCAGGGGTTATTTTCTTGCTCCTGGCATGTGTTTGGCTGCAGCAGTAGCAGCCTTAACAGGGATATGGATCCCGGCCTGGGGAGATGTCTCAGCCTTGCTGTGGGATCATTATTCCGATGGACAAAGCCTCAGTTATAAATAGGTTCATGGAGTTCTTGGGCGGCACACTCTTTGTTTTCAGACCGTCCCTATTTGTCTTATTGATCTGAATATGTGTGGCCACAAAGCTGCTGTTGGGAGACACAGGTGAAAAGATGGTGTGGTGCTGTTTTTACTTCCAGTCTGAAACACTTAGGCGCTCTATGTCAAATGAATTTCGTCTTTCGTCAGCTAACATATCAACTTAAAGGTGGCATGTCAGTGTTGCGTTCACAGCTTCTTTCCACTGCCCCTGAAGTGGACATAAAGTCAGGGATTACAGGCTTAAAGGAAACTGTACTTTTTCTCTCACAACCTCTATAGATCACAGTCGTCGATCAATAAATATTGCAATACAAATGATTTCTATATTAAAAATCAATTATTATTATCATTATTATTACTTCAAACACACTGTTTGCAGCTCTTGCCTCCTTTAATATACACTCTCTGGCCACTTATACTATTTAATGCAATCCAATACAACAGATCTGCCTCAGTTTTTTTGTTAATTCGATTATATGTTTACTATGTTTGATGTCGTAGTTAGTGGTGGTGTCAGACTGTACCGCATTATGCTGAAATGTGTTTATAATACACCCCCCTCCCATGTTCGTCAATGTGGTGGGCAAAACATTAGCGACACCTCTCCATATCATACTGTCCAGTTCAACACTGCTGCAAACTACAACCTCCATATTAAACAAATGGTTAAATGAACACTTCTCTGACAGTGTGAAACTGGACATTATCTTTTTATGGGGAGAATTTATGGTTGTATTCGATTGCATTAGATGTCACAGGTGCACCAAACGAAGAGGCCACGTGAAGCCAATTAAAACAAAGCTATATTTTAAACGGTGTATAAGGAACTCATCCTATGTAATCTGACTGAACTGCCTTTTTAATTTCACTTCGGTGCAATAGGTGGGCTAGTAGAAAAAAAGTAAAACTAGCATCTGCCAAATTTAATGGCAAACATAACAAAATGCTCCATCCAGTTTTGAGCAAATATTTCCACGTTCCATTCCATCTGCACTTCGCTCCGACCATTCCGTTTAAAACACAGCCACGATCTGGGTTTAGTGCAAAAATACCAGGTGTGATGAACAGCAGGGCTTTGCTGGAACCATTCAGAAAACCAACCATGCCATAGATCTGAGGGGAACTGTAGAGCCAGGTGGTAACTCTCTGTTGGTTCATCGCTACGAGTGAGCCCTCTCACATTTGATTAATGTTTCTATAAAAACATTGATTTGTTTCAAACTGTCCACAGTCACCAGTCTATATGGTGCATTATTTAAACTAAGTTAAGTTAAACTAAAAGCAGTCTTAAAGTCATTACCCAAACTGTACATTTCTGTATGATCATGCATAGCTGCTTGGCTCGGTTTTGAGCTACTGCACTTACTGTAGTTATGTGCACATGCAGTTTGATGGTGAAAGGGATGATGAGGCAAGACTTGACTAAGTGCAGCTTTAAAAATGAATAATTATTATAATGATACTTAACATAATATTTCTGAAAAATGTACTTCCTATTCGAGCCTTCCGCCAGTGTGTACAAGAGGAGGTAATTTCTGCTGCGCTGCATGGTCTCAGTGAGGGCTGAAATCACAGATGTGCTCTACAGGGCTCCACATTGTTACACCAGCGTCAGCAACTTTCCCTACCACCTAGCATATGTGGAAACTCAGCCTGGAATGCATCCATGAGGAAGAGAGCAAAGGAAGCTTTGCTGACCCCAGACAAAATCAAATGGAGGGAGGTGAGGGATGAAGAGAGGGAAGGAGAATGGAGAGCATTGACGTGTGTGTGTGTGTGTGTGTGTGTGTGTGTGTGTGGAGGGGGTGGAGGCTTCCATTTTCAGAGGATTAAAATGTGGCTGTAAAACTTTAATGATTCCCTGTCTATTGACACAACGACCACGTTACTGTCCACTATACTTACCCACATTCCACATATCAGAGTGCACATTGTGCAGAGCACAGTTAAAGAGAAAACTACGTAAATCTATAAATGCTGTATAATGTATCTATAAGTCTGTATGCTTTTGCTGAGAAAATTCTCCAACATTTTAAACAAAATAAACTAGGCATTGGATAAGCTGAAACATGCATTGTCACAAAGCAGAAAACAGCTGTGTTTCTAGCTCGTGAAAAGCTGACTTTATGGAGACACACGTTTTTTACAGGACAGTGACAATCTGTTCTTTTCTATCTATCTGCTCTGGAGAGACGATAGCATAAATACGTCAGTCACTGTTTAGTGTTGTATACAACTGTGTGCAAAGTAATTCACTGACAGGCTTAACATATATATATATATATATATATGTGTGTGTGTGTGTGTGTGTGTTTGTGAAATCAATTCACTTTACAATGTAGAAAGCCACCTTAATTTTAAGCACCAGGCACCAGCCTCCGGGTCTGAAAAGTGAAGCCAATGCATTCTTTCTAATGGCCAGCAGTATATATAGATATCTATATATGTATAGAAGTCTATGAGAAAATGACCCGACGTCTCACTTGATTTATTACCTCAGTAAACATTTTCCTCATGAGTTTATGGTCTCAATCGCTAGTTTCAAGTCTTCTTCAATACAGTGTGTAAATTATGGTCCCATTTACAGTAAAATAGACGAAGCAGGGCATGCTTTAGGGCGGGGCTACCTTGTGATTGACAATCAGGATAGAGGCGTTCGCTTGTACTAAAAGACACTCTAGGAGTCGGCTGTTCATTTTTTCCGTTAAGTATATTTATAAGCTAACTTTGTTAGCAGCTACTTCACTCGGCGTAGCCAGGAGCCAGGTGCAGTCAGGTTGCCGGTATAGGTGGACGGGCATGTTGTCTTCGGGTTCTCAGACCCCCAGCTCCACCCTCTCAACCAAATATGGTCACTTCTGGTTCCAAAAAGGCAAGATGCCAAACTCAAGGCTTTAAAACGGTGGTCCACAAACCAATGGGTGCCAATATGGTGGCTATGTCCACTTCTTTTACACAGTCTATGCTCGGCACTCATTAAAGACTCTGGTGTTTTAATTATTTTGGCTGATTAAAACTCGTCTCAGGACTGTGTGGGTGTGCACAGACTGAGTTTAATTAACATCTCCCAGACTGTCCTGTTTGCTTTGCACCAAATGATACCTTTGTCATTGTTGTTACTACATGTGGTCATGTGACCTCATATAATATCCAGCATAGCTCCGGCCACCTTCAACCCGAGCAGTGGTCCAATCAGCCATAACTGAAAACAGGGCATTGAAAAAGACATCTCCACTTTATTTAGACTGATATCACACTAAGTGTAGGCAACAGACGCAAGCATTTCTGAATTATAAAACTAGATTTTTAAAGGGATAGCTAAACATTTTCTGAAATATGCGTATATATGCCAACTTCAGTGTTCAGTGTCTTGCTCAAGGACACACGACAGGGGGAGGCTGGGATCGAACCCCAAACCAACAGAGGACATTTTGACTTAAACTGGTGTAACTAATAACATTTACAATGACTCCTTTACATTTAGGTGTCCCTGTAAGCCACGACGGTGAGCCAGCATGAGCAAAACCAGGGTCCTGGCATTCGCACATCTAAATGGAATGCACTCCTTATGAATGTTATTAGCTTTACATGTGAGTAGCTTCAAAATGGCCATTGCGAGAAAGGTCTTTCTTTTCAAAAACACAATCAATGCACTGACCCCTTAATGCACACGGTAAACTTGTCACTTCAATGTCTGAGTGACCATTCTGCTGCAGCTTGTTACAGAGTTAATGTCAGTCGGATCAAGCAGCTCCACCAATTAGAGGTAATGTAACTCTACAGAAACGCCAAGTCTGCTGCCAAGCCAATATTTGCATTACCTTACGCTTGCTCTGCCTACAAGTTAAAAACCCTCTGTAATGAAATGTCGGTTTTTAGATTACCCCACCCCCACCCCCTCCTCCTGCATTAAAGGAGAAATGTGTCTTTCCAGTCACAACCTCGGATATTGCCCTTAAGCTTACATCTTTTACAGCAGCCAATCAGACTCATTTTCATTTTCATTTCATGTCCATGCCTGCACTCTAGGCAGGAAATTGTCTTGTGCTCTAATGATGCCGCGAAATGAACCAGTGCATTGAAGTTTAACACACATTGTAATATCAATGGAAAGGGGGGTAACTAATAAAAGTGTACACGGATTCAAAAGCACGAGTTCATCAGCATCTGCCTTTGTGCTGCATCTACATTTGGCGAATAAGTGTGTTTGGGAGTGTGTGTGTGTGTGTGTGTGTGTGTGTGTACGCTGCTTTCTGTGTATGAATGTGAGGGTGCAGTGGGGGAGACTGGCTGACCTTTCAGGGGACCTCCCTCACTGAAGCTGTCCTGTAGTGGTATTTACATTACCATTTCAATACACTGCCAGGCCAGGCTGGCAATAAAATATTCAGCTGACCTTTAAGGCAAAAAAGACTTAGTTAGAGACTGTCATATCATTTAACCTTAAGACTGTACAGTGTAAGTGTGAGCTGTGTCTCTGTGTGCCCCTCATTACTGGCCACACTCTGACAGAGTGGTCTCTTTAACTGAGAGCAAGCCTGTGGCAAAGCGACTAACCTACTGTTCCCACTGAGAGCCATTTCGTCCATCCCGGCCTCTGAACGCATGGCCGGCAAAATTGAAGACTTATGGCTGATAACCCTTTGACTTATTGTCATTCATCTGAGCACTTGCCTTTTAAGTATGCATGGCATTTGTATACGTATACATATGTAGAGCACATGCAGCACTTGTGTACACTGCATCGACCTCTTCGTAGATAAGTGGGGGGGGGTTCTTCATCCAGCCTTCAGGTCGCAGTTATTTGATTGCAATGTTTATTTGTCCTTAACCACATGTGAACTCACTTGATCTGAAAGTGAAAAAACTAAACGCTTCTCAGAAAATGAAATACATTCGTTTGGATATAGTTGGAATAATCTGAGCAAGAAATGGCTGGTTAACGTGACATCCAACTTGAATAAACACAGAGTGGCGCCCACAGAAGCAGAGAATCCAAGGAATAAGACATCACACTCAACTGTTTGATTGACAAGTGATCTTTAGGAAGTGCAGTGAAAAAAAAAAAAAAAAAAAAGCATTAACAAGAGATAAACAGACGCAGCAAAAGCTATAATGGTTTTAGTCCTTTTTGTTCCTGTTTAGGCCGGGCTGACACTGAGGACAAAGCAATAATAAAGTGAAGTCAATAACCAGTTTGTTACGCAGCCGTCAGAGTCAAACAACCAAGATGGTTCTCTCAGACGGTCCTCTCGAGAACTTGAGTAACAAGGGCAAACCAATGAATTGTAAGCATAGAATAGTAAAGTTCTTAAAATTGTATGCATTTTCATTCAATAAACAGACAGGGATGCCCACCATCATCATCATCATCAAATGTCAGAAAGGGAATCGGTGACTTTTAGTTTGTACTGCTCATGTTGCAACAGACAGAAGTGTAATGGAAAGCACGCAAGAGAATAAACCGATCCGTCCAGTAAAAAAAAAAAAATAGAATCAACCATCAATCAAGTGATTGATGAGGGGGGGATTATAAATGTTTATAAATTAGGTTTCTTTTTTTCTGAAACTGAGCGGCAGTGCCGGCCAGCTAACTGTTATAACATTAGCTAGCTAGTCACGTTAAATACCAATATTAAACCATCCTGGAACACTGCCAGCATCTTGTGTTGACGGCCTCCCTCCCTCTGATTGGTTTCATTCTCGCCCCTCTCATTTCTCTTTTGGTAAACTTTCTTTGTTACATGATTGCTTCAAAAGTCCATCTGAAGTCCTCAAATGACTCTTGTTGGAGACAAATGGTTTTTGTCCACCCTACTGCAGGAGAGGAAGAAGATGTTCTAACATTTCAAAATTACAGATAAAAACAAACTTCCAGGTTTTTTTTCTTTCGGGCCCTCGCCATGTTGGCGCCCTGGGTACCAACACCTCTCATCACCTGTACAATCCAGTCCACTACCCCTACAGCTAATCTTCTCACTGTGCGACCAGTGTCTACTCTGTGGTAATTATTGGAGCCCCTACTGCATTGTTGTACTGGACCTGCATTTTGTTATCAGGTATTAACAATCCTCCAGTGTGTTCCAATCCTAGCCACGCCTCTGCTGAAACCATCCTGACATATCGTTCAGTTTACCCTCCGGTTTGAGGGCGACCTCGCTCTTTCTGCACTGTGCAAATGGACCCATGCATACAAACACATGCGGATGCAGAGGCCCGTTATAATCTAAACTTGCATTCTTTGGCACACAGACACACATGCTGATGTGTGCACACCGCAAACACAAACACACAACATATGCATAAAGAAAGGCACATATCAACATGGCGCTAACACTGTTACACACACATACACAGAGAGAGAGAGAGAGAGAGAGAGAGAGAGAGAGAGAGAACCCATCTGCTTGGAACAAACAAAATGGATGCATGCCCTTTGGGAGTCCTGGCAAATGAATACTGTTGACAGAACAATTAGCATCTTAGAGACAGGATAACCTTTACTCAATACATCATCTTTATTATTCTCGACCTTCATTCTCACTCCATTTTATAGTAGCCCTTCGTTTGTGTGTGCGCGTGTATTTACGAAGAGGCCTTTTTTTTTCCGAGGCTGTGTTTATGAGTGTAAAGAACAGTGTGGAGCTGGGACCCCGAGGAACATGTGAAGTGTTTAATGCGGTGAAACAGGTGCAGCGAGACAGAAAGGGCAGCCCAGG
The DNA here is from genome assembly GCF_043641665.1 of Enoplosus armatus. Taxonomy (NCBI): domain Eukaryota; kingdom Metazoa; phylum Chordata; class Actinopteri; order Centrarchiformes; family Enoplosidae; genus Enoplosus; species Enoplosus armatus. The sequence continues at coordinate 26,441,120 of NC_092180.1, read as the reverse complement.
CAGAGCTGGTAGGTTAGTTACACTCTGACCCTCACATCACAGAGCTGGCAGCGCTGTGGGCGGAGATGTACAAATTACTTTGCTTTCCCTCTCCTTTTTCTCCTCCCATTCTCCCACTCTGTCTCTCCTCCACTCTCTCTCTCTCTGTCACTCACTCACACATTGGAATTGCTCAACAACACCTCCTCCCTGAATCATTTTTCACTTACACTAATGTATGAGTTTGCTGATGATGTCCTCTTATGGAAATTCTGCTGTCGGCCAAAAATTGAGGTTCTTCGATCACAGTGTGACCAAGTGTTTTCACTTTAATTGCTGTGGGAGGTGGTTAGGTCAGCCTCCGAGGGCAAGTTCCAAGTTGCCACACCTTATACCCAGAATGTGACTTCAATTGGTGACGGTACGCCCATATAAACCTCTAAAATCACACAAACCCCTGTAGTCATGTTTTGTTTGTCTTTCCACTTTCATTCTACATTCAGTTATTCATTATCTTCAACCAGCTGCTATGTGATCAATGCCAGCCAGGCAGGATAAAGATTAATGAGTGATTCTTACCAGCTTTGTAATCCACTACAGTTAGTGGCCTACCGGAGGCCTTCCCTTTACTCTGGCGACTCTCTTCACAGCCATCAGAAGGCAGCAGGTATCTGTTCCATCTGCAGCCTCTTAGTGGAGTGATGTTGTGCACTTTCAAGGCGCGTACGAATGGCAGATCGGCTGGTTAAATTGACTGTTGCAAAATGTCCGTTCTGCAGTTTGTAATGCAGCGTAGATCAACAGGCGTGTTGGAGAGGGACACACTGAACACAGTCCCAGTTAAACTTCTCTCTCGGCTAATAACTCCCTCAGAACCGTCCATTCACACCAACTCCTCCAAAGAGAAATAAGTAAATTCAACGTGCAAAAAAAAGAATGCATTTTCAATTCCATTTTCATTTCATTTATGACAGTACGGTGATATCTAACTGCACATGGTCATAAATAAAATTGTGCACTATTACGCGCAGAATATGTGGTGACAGAAGGATCTTTAACAAGTCCAGAAACATGAATTCAACTTAAAAAGAGTCATGTATATTCAAATATATTCATAGTTCATAGCTCTGCAGGTGCCAGATAACAATACGTTTCTTGTAAGGAAAATTTTCCACAGAATTCCTAGAAACTATCAGGGAAGGGGGAAAGTCCTGATTTTAAAGGAGATAAAAGTAGCCTATGTGATTGGCCATGATTGGCACAGCCTCTTACAAGCCAACCTATAATGTATGATAATGTATTCCTTCTGATCCCACCCTTTATCCAAGTGAGCACCAGGTGCGACAGGCAATCCGGCACTCGAAATTACCAAAAGTGCGCTTGGCACGCCCCCAAGGACCGTAAACTGCGCTATGATGCCAGGTTCACCGAAACAGAGCTCTAAATCTAATCCTGCAAAGCTGCTGGATTAGTACAAAACAGCATTAGTACAACATAAAATGCATGTCCTTTTAATGGCAGAATATCTCTTTTATTGACACTTGATGACAATGAGTTGTTTTAGCAGGCAAAGAAAAGGCCAGCCAGAGTTTTGCGTTGCTGGTGAACTGATTTTATCTGCTCTACTTAAAATAAAAACATCTGCCAATTTTGGATTACTACTGCTTATAACAAATGATTACTTAGTATGTGCCAAACCTTTAGCATGCTCACCACGCAGAATGGAGACACATCAATCATTTGGGACCAGAATGGGGTATAGTAAACCAATACAAACATCCAAAACAAAGATAAAACAGTTAAAAGTTAAGGCTTTGTCGGTTAAGATGCTGGCCATGATTTGCAAAAGTCCTTTGTTTGAATCCAGCTGGGGACCTTGGTTGTATCTCTCTCTCCGTTCCTGTCATCTCTCTACTATCGACTTATTGTCTATTAAAGGCATAAAATGCCCACAATAATAATAATTCTTGGAAAGAAAACTGTTTATATTTGCTCAGCATACACATTATTTACTTGAAGGCATAGTGAAGTAAAAAAAATACCTTTTTGAAGTTCTAACCCTGTGTCCCTGTGTTTACTTTTCAGTTTTATATATGTATATATATATATATATATATATATATATATATATATATATATATATATGCCAAATATACGTATATATCTTGAACTCAAGCGTGTATACATAAATGTATCCAATCCCACCGTCCATCATCATGGGACAGAGGCCATTTTGAGCAATTCGATCAAATCTTAAGGGTTTAACTTAAATCCCTCTTGTAACTATAAACCATATATTCCATTTCCCTCAGAAGTATGTGACGCTACAGAAGCGAAGGCGCTTCAACTGCTGTTTGACTTTCACAGCAAAGCTTATTACAACATGGATTTTATTTTCACAGCTCTGGCCATGGGTTCTATCCAATATGATGACATTTTACTCATCAATTATCTGTAATCAATAAATCATAGTAGAGATCATGGTAATGAATATAGGTCCAACAGGGCAACAAAGCTGTGCGCCCAAACAAGCTGCAAACAAACCCCCAGGTTAGTCAAACTGATTTTGCAAGAGAAAACAAAGGGGAACAGTCAAATTATTACCCAAATTTAGCTACATAACGTGTTCACTCACTTTCAGTTTAACCTCCAAATGAAGGCGTGTAAATCATCTGTCAGAAGTGTCTGGCCGCGTGTGTTTCTTGCCCCGTCTGATTTATATGTAACAAACCTCGGACCAGGTTCAGCTGTCATAGATCATGCAAGTCTCTGAAACCCTCCTGGAGAGGTCGACACCATTCTTCCCCCATTTGTTTTTTTTTTTTTGGTGATGATGTGGCATCACTCCGACATCTCCAACAGGTGTCAAGTTCAGTTAGGCTTATCCTCAAACCTTTCGTTGACCCTTCCCGCTCTGCAAGGAAGCATTCATTATATTCTTAACTTTAATCTGTTACCCGTCTCTATGTAGTAGTTGTTTATACACTCTTTCTGATCCACGTAAGTCTCTGTATTAACATCTCGTATATTCATTTAAGGGTGACTTTCCTCTGCTGCTCAGTAGTCAGATTTGTTCAGATGCTGAGGTGTTGGCACCTTTGATATAACCTTTCAAAATAAAGTTGTTTGAAATTGATTTTCAAAGTCAAACAGCCGTCGTGTGCAGTAATAGGAGGATTGTAGCTGAATAAATGTATTGCATCAGATCCTTCTCTCAGCGTCCCACATGAAGAAGTATATGCTATCAAGGCGAGCATGCTAGGAAGTACACAAAATGATTCAATTCATGGCTCCATCAGGGAATTATTCAACATTATTCACAGTTTGATTAGTTTTTCCTTTTATTCAGACTGATCAATCAAATGAATTGTATATTCACAGCACTACATGGGGTTCCCAGAGGAAACTGGGCCTATAATCACTGTTTATTGCACTGCATTAATCTAGGAAGTGCAGATGTATGATTTCAATTTTTGAAATTTAGTTTTCTTGGGGAAGAGATACATAGCTGCCAATGAAATAGTTATTGAGCTGTCTCCTTGTTGGAGCTGTATAGCACCGTCTTTCCTTCAGTGTCATTCTTTTTTGGGGGGTATGAGGCTATTTTTTGTCCTTTAAGGTTTTGTCCTAATGAGACTGGCTTTAAGAACTGGTAAAGGACATGTCTTAAAAGCACTCTCTCAACCTTTGGACACCATTTCATTGGCAGAAAAAGTCGGAGAGACTCATAATGTGTAAGATTCTTCAGAGGATATTGATTTTATCTACCACTCCAGGCAATTATTTGATTTACTTGTGAAGGCTTGCCTAGCACCTTGTGCCATTTATGCAGCATTTAACTACTTGAATGTATTGGAGCCAGTGATTTACATTTCCTCATGTTTAACCACCCACAGGATGACTTCAGCGTATGAGGGTTGAAACTCGGGTGCCAGTTGCACTCAAGATGTTGAATTGGCAATGAAAGCTGAAAGGCATTGTTAAAAAAACCCCGGAAAAAACACTCCCCCGGAAGGTTCGAGTGATGAGTGTGCTCTCGCCACCTCAAATAGAAAATGGAGCTTATGAAAATAGTTGGACTGCTTGAAGTTCAAGGCAGTTTGATTGTGGCTGGCAACGTCTAAGGGCAGAAAAAGCCGATCCAGACTTGGAAATGTGACTAACTCCTAAAATGGATTGGAAACCAGGAGAAGTTGGCATGTAAGTGGCTCGGCTTGTGATGCATACAGGGAACTGCGAGCTCCTCAGAAACCATGCCCGTCCTCTGATGAGATTTAAACGCGGTGTGCCTAACCTGTTTATCATCTTCAACTTATCATTGATATAAAAATGTACTTTAAGGGGATTTGTGACTTGTTTCAATCACAACCCTCCTTCAGCCTGTTGATGGAGTGGTATATCACTGCCAATAGAGAACTACTTACCCCATATCTCCTTGGGCGCTGCCTCCACACAGAAATGCGGAACCACCCAGACATGAAATGTCACAAACTCATTTGTGATATTTCTCTCTCTTAAACTGAACATGCAATAAAAATACTAAGTAAATATGGTCAGGATAAATCCAGGGCCTGTAAAGCTGTCCTTTTTTGTGTATTTAATTTCACACATATTTGCACAAGGAAATTACATTTTACTTATCTTATATAGTCGAGGACCACAGGTAAATACCACATCCCTGGATTTTCCCTTGGATATTGAAACATGAACATGACCCAGGACATTTTCTGCCTATCCTTTTCACTGGTCTGCTGCTCACACAGACAGAAACTGTATTTTAGTGGCCAAAAAAAAAGAATCCTATGTCACATTCATGCTATTTTTTTCACACTAGCAAAATACTTGTTGGGTAAATTGTTACCTTGCCTTGATTATGTTCTCTTCATTCTATCACACAGGGAGGTCATATTTAGACAGTACTGCCATTTTGTTTTCTATAGGATACTCTTCAATATTTGTAAACCAAGTTCTCCAACATGTACTATCATTGCCTTACAAAATGTACCATATGAGTGTCCTCTGATCTGTAGCCTTACTGGGAAAATGACGTCAGTATCTTCCAAAATTGATCAAATGACCACAACAAAAGTGAGTCATATCATCATTTTCTGATTTGCCACCTTCACGATTTAAGTTTTGATTAGGTTGAGACACAACAACGGCTTGGGTAAGGTTTGAGAACAGTCGTGGTCATGGTGAAACGAATGTCATATCTTTGCGCCAGGCTAGCTGTTGGCCCTTGCTTCCAGTCTTTGCTAAGCTAAGATGATCGACTCCCAGCTCTAGCTCCATAGTTAATGCAGAGACGTCATAGTTGTATCAATTGTAAAACCATTCCTTTTAAAGACTAAGAGACTAAGGCTGGTCCTTTTAAAGGAATAGTCCAACATTGTTGGACATACCCTTATTCCAAAATGATTTGACTATCGCTTTAAAAGGAATCAATTTTCCAATGACCAACAGCGGTCTACTGTGTCGCATGCTTCTCCTCCTCCCTCAGAGGTCTTGTGGTGGTACAACAACATCACACTATGCTTCTAACAGACAACAAACAATACATAACTTTGTTAAAGTTGGATAGCAGTGGTGGTCTTGGTTGGAAAAAGAAAATATCGCCATATTCTGTAGGGTTGCCCATTGCCATCGTGGCCTTAACACACTTTCTTTTCTCTGCACCACATGAAATATGCCACTGAGTGCAATAGCAGCATGTATACATCATTAGTTGGCGCTTGGTGTTTTGGTTCATTTTAAAGTTGATGAGAGTAATCAATTTCCTTGCTCTCAAGGCATAGATTTAACAGTTGCCTTCAAATGTGGCAAGATTTCACTTCGTCACTGTGATTGTCCAGCCTGTTGTACTTCACAGCATGACAACTGCTTGGAGTAGAATTTCCCTCTTGCTATCCACTGGGAGCCGTGTGAGGCCTGACCCTAACAACACCAGACCAGTTATTCAGCGACTGAGATATGGAATTGCGTCTCGCTGACAAGGAATTTATAGGTGAGAATACAGTGCAGAGCCACGTCAACACCTTTGTCATGGCATAGCAGTCCACCTTAAACAAGGCAGACTACACTACACGCACGGTGAGTTTCCTCCACCATATGTAGGAACGGCATCTAACAACAGATGCAGGCTGACAGCAGAACATATGCACAACGACCACTGCATTAATGATAATTGCTGTAGTGGTAAGCACATTAAAAATTGCGGTGATCATCACTGTGAATCACAATGTGAATGTGAATCGCAACATGAATAAAAATCAATCATACCTGCATAAAAAGGTTTACTTGATGCTTTTCCCTCAAAGCCACGGAGAGTAAGTTTGAAGGACAGAGGCGTCATCCATCTTTCTCCGTCTACCCCCTCCAGCCAATAGCAGTCAGCGTGCAGACTTGACTGACAGCTTGCAGTGAAGCCCTTGCTCGTCAGGAGTTTTGGTCAGGTGCTCGAGCCACAAGTTTACCTTGGGCAATGTTACAGTCAGTATTACTGAGGTTATGGCATGTTCTGACTCATTCATCTGTTCACCCACTGCAGGGATTACCTTTGCTGAATTCAAACTAAACGTCAGTTTATAAAACCTACCCGCAGAGGCTTAGAAACACTCTCTCCTAATGTAACTTACCGTCACTTTGACACGACTTAAGTGTGATTTGTACAGTGGAGTTATGTCACGCAGATTTATGTCAGCCAGCCAACTCAATTTCGCAAATAAAGTGCAATATTAGTATCTACAACATGGCATCTATGTCTTGTTTGTATAAACACACATTTATATTTGCAGACTATTCTTAAAAACTCTTTTTAGATTGACTCTGTGTTTTGTATATTTTTTAGCATTAGTGTGCTGCTCTGCAAAATCAGTAAGTCATGAATTAATGGGAAATTAGAAACGTAACTAAACTTAGAACATATAAGGTTCTGATGTGCTTCATCACATTGTTGTTAACAGCATATAGTTATGAATATCATTCTGTGAAAGAGCCAAAATATAACCACGCAAAGAAACAAGCTAAGGAGAGATATAAAACGATAAAGCAAGTCATGCTGGAAAAGGATGAAGTGGTAAATCAGCTAGTTGTTGTTCTTTAAAATGGATTATTACTGATCAGCAAACCTTTAAAATGATGTATGTGTCTACTGATAAAGCCGGCGTGGAGATTCATTCCCGACCTCGGACCATATAAAAGTGTAAAATGCTTCAAAACTCAAGCTTCATGTGCCACATATTTTCCTGGAGACTCATTCCACATCCCATGGCCCTCTTGAGTGACCAGCTAACTTGCTCAGGTATCATCATCTAAACAAAATATTTCATGGTCCTGGTAATGCATGACTTACTGGGGAAACTTGAATAGAAAAGAGCCGTCGTCAATGTTGTTAGTAACAGCTTTTCCTACTATGACAAGTCAAAATGCCTGCTGTGAAAAAGGCCTATTGAGGAGAAATGCAAGGGTTTTACAGTGACATGCAGAGGAGTTTACATTGTATGATTACAATGTTTGATTGCAAAGGATGAAATATATTGAATTAAAATTAAAGTAGTTAGAATTACATACCTGGTACCCAACCACAATGTAAACAAAACTCTCTTGCTGAGTGGGGTTCTGCTGGGGGGACTTGGGGGGACTCATGAGCTTGGTATTTCAAAAATCCTGGCTACGGCCCTGATTGTAACGCCTGTCTCTATTCAAGGATCCCGGACGTGAATGGCCTCCTTGTTCTTTCTCTGGCTGTCCAATGACTCTGGGTAGATGACCTTTGACCCCTCCCCAGTTGTCTGCTTCTGGTGCCTTTTCTGACCAATCGAGTTCCATAAGTGGGCCATCTGATGATGGCGCCTGAGCAAATTCCGTTCATTGAACAAGGACGTGGCCTATGGTCTAGAGGGAAAAATCAGCTAGTAAATGAACCTTGAGTTACAAATATTTTATTACAAACGCATAAATCCTTTAGAAAGTAACTGATCGAGAAACCAGGAAAATAAGAAGCCCTTTACAGTGCAAGAGTTTAGTGTAATACTTTGACTCTTGATTCTTGACTCTTTTTGTAATGTATAATTAACACTGCAACACAGCCAACATTCTAAATGCAAATGCCAAAACCTCAGTGGGATTGAGAGGCAACAGGAGCAACAGCAGTCTGATTTGTGACAAAGTGATCACCATTTTTAACAGGCTGCTGATGCTGGTGTTCCGGTTGCTCATTGGCCAAATGAAAAATGCAACGATCGCCTAGCCGAGGTGCACATGTTGCACGTTAGAAGGAGTCTTTTCGGCAACTGATCTCATTGAGGAGGAGGGAAAAGAACAGAAGAGGATTGGAAAAAAAGCCACAGGAGGTCCCGCCCTTCCCTGCCGAGAATGTTATGAACTTGTCTGGGAGACGGAGATGCGGGTCCCACGGCTAATACAATATTTATTATTCTCGTTGTACCAGCTGTAGACACAAACAATGTATAATGGATCAAATATCTTTGCTAAACAGCGCTCTCATAACCCTCACCTTGAGGGTGCACGTTATCTGTTCCCTTTCAAGCACTTCCGTAATTGCATGTGCATGTCACCAGGCAACAGGTTGGAGATCAAACTGGTCAAAGGTGCTGGTTATCGCTCTGCTGTGAGTGTAGGAATGTAAGTGTGTGTGTGTGTGTGCACATCCGACAGCATGAACATCTCCCCTTCCAAACCCATTTTTGCCTGAAGTAAGTGCGCATCTTCAAAGGCACAGAGAACTTGTTTTGAACTACAAGCAGGTCCGCTTTCTCCCATCCTTTGTTCTACTAATCATCCCATGGGCACACACCGTCCATAACAAAGGATGGAACAACAAGCCGTTATCTTGTGAGAAAACAGGAAAGTAGATATCCCCATTGTGCATAATTTAGCGCTGCTCCCATTTCTATTCACCAGTCGTCAGAGGGAATCAGGCTGTACATTGTGAGGAAGGGAAAAAGAGAGACAGGGGGTTGGAGGGTGGAGGGGGTGCAGAACATTGCATTTTTTTTTTGTATATCTTTATTGTATAGCATGATAGATAAGCCAATTCCGGTGGTATGTTCACTGTGCCAAAGCCTCAAGCTTCATGTCATCATCAGTTACTAGAAACCGAAGCTGCTGGGCCGAAGTCAGGACGCCGCGAGATTTAACGGGGCAAATACAAAACACATCAAGTAATTTCATACTGTGGGAGCAGATTTTGCCTCGCCAAATCCATGCAGATTCATTAGGCATGTCGTGGTGTTTTTAGGAGGCTGGTGCGCCTCAGATAAGGTTGTTCTAACATTTCCACTAGTGTGTGTGTGCGTGAGAGAGAGAGAGAGAGAGAGGAAGAGAAAGAGATTAAGAATGAGAAAAGGAGTCAGTACTGGTGCAAGTGGAAGAGATTGAGTCAGACTTGGCTTACCTATGGCAGATCGCTGCGCGTTGACTTACTGGGAGGGTAAAGCAGCAATACTCAGCCACTAAGCCAGTCACCACCTGCCTCACCCACACACTGACACAGACACACACCACCAGCCCCCCCCCAAACACACACACACACACCAAGGACAGCTTTGAGCTTTTCCAGGGATCCTGAGATGGGCCAGACAGCGCTGAGATGTAAAAAGGAAAAAAAAGTTTGGAACAAGACACTGCTCACATACATATGTTTTCACATTGTACACAGCGTATGCCTGCATATGGGATATATAGGGGGTTGTCCGCGCACCAGCCGACAGTAAAAGCAAAAAAGTTTTTTTTACACACAATATGAATTTTGGTAGAAACATCATCTGCATTAGATATACCAACAAGAATCTCTGCGATTATGTGTAGTTTGCAGTTCCTCCACTTCAGCTTTTTTGGCCCAGCGGCAGTGGGGACACACTGAAAGTAGGTGCGTAGTTCGGCCCTATTCTCACGAGTGTCACCTTTTTCATCCTGTTGGGAGGTTGCAGGCCTGAAGACAGCAACAACCCAAAGTTAAATCAAAAGTTCAATTCAAAAGTGTTTGTATTACCATTGACCTTAAGCATAATCTATAATAGGAACAGCCTGAAAAAAAAAACATATGACATATATTTTGTCGTATCTTCAATCAAACACTCTGCTTGGAATCCCATTGTATTTGTAATGCTACCAAGCACAAAACAAAGTTTACTTTCATTTTCTGCAAAATAAAGGTAGAACTAAATTGATATATGATTTTTTTTTTTGACTGAATCAGTTCCAGTTTTGATACCACAGCAGATTTTAGCCTCATCTCACTTTAAATGTCATTGCTTTTTGTGATTGCAGCTGATTCATCTCTGTTCCACCTCCTTGATTGAGTTTGAAATAAGGAAGCCCCCCACCCCCCACCCCCACCCCCCACAAACCTATAGCACATCAGCTTCTGTTGTGCTAAATAATAGCAATTTGATGCTGGAAATGGACACCTCACAGTATTTATTGCACACTTTTAAACATAAAACTGTTTGAGCCAGTCGAAAGCAGCAGGGAAACAAAGTCCGCGGCTGAAGCTCACCTTTGCCGGAATATCAATTTGATACCTCACTTTCAATTGAACTCTCAATGTCAAGGCACTGCCGTTTTGGGTTGTAAATAGTGACAGGATTCTAATAAACAATCTGCCACGCTTCACCCTGTGTTAATAACCAACTTTCATCTGGTGTCAATCTTAATACAAAACTCCAATTATCCAAGTCTTTACTGGAGTGGAAAGGCTTCTCCATCCTCGCTGGATAAGTAGAACAACACCAATCTACATTCACACCGAGCTGAAATCCTCTCACTGCTTTCTACTCGCTCCACTGAAACTATCGTCTTCTTTGCTCTGACGGCGGCCCTCTGCAAGGCTACATCATTTTGGATGTGTTGTGCGTTATTGTCATGTGTCAAAGTCCTTGATTAAAGTCAAAGTGCTGATTTCTGAACTGCATGTTTTTGGAAACTCCAGTTGAAATGTGTGCGCAGTGCAAAAAATAGGTTTGGACAGTGTAAGTCCAAATCCATCTACCTCCCTCATCCATGGAAGATGATGTCTCCTTGCCTCAGGAATGATCAGTTGGCGCTTGTCAAATTCATTTTGGCAGTGGGACTGTTAGACTCTTCCTCTCTTTACTGATATATATATATATATATATATATATATATCCAAAATCACTACAGTGGTCTGATTACATATGTGATGGTGAATTTACCATAATTATTGAAATCACAACAAAAATCACTTGTTGCACTGTACATGATGATTATTCATTTCTATTTTTATACAGAGTACACACAGAGAACATCACCGTAACATGAACCAACGTCACGTACGGTTCTGACACATTTATATCTAAACTAAACTAGTTTGCAATGCCTCAACAACAAATTTCACACAAAACAGCACAAAACACAAACCATGATACAATAAAATCAACAGTGCACCAGCTCGTTCATGACTACATGATACATCCCTCTTTCAAAGATGTTTCAACTTGAGTCTAAAATGAGCCCAGTCATTATCCAATCGGAGTTCTGTGGGAGTTCCACATATTGATTACCTGAACACAAAAATATGTCTTTCCAATTGAGGATATACTAAAGGGTGCCATACAGCTCCCCATAGACGCACACATCACATTTATCACACACAGTGCAATAAGTGCAATAATAAGGTAAATAAAATAAAACATTTTACAAAGGAAACAATAGCATATCCATACGTTTCAGAGAAATTATACAGTGAAACAATGAAACAGTATGACTGGATGAGTTTCAGAAAATTGAAACAATGTAACCGGTACATATATCATAAGCAGTGTGTGGCAGGTGGATTCATTATGTGTCACTGAGCCAGAAACCCTGAAAGATCTCATCAGGTCACTGAATACATAATAATATAATGAATGTGAATGTGAAAGGGGTCGCTTGCACTGATGAAACGACACAGAATTATCACCTGAATCTGCTCCCCTCTGCTTTACGGAGCTTTATAGTGAGTTTCAGCTCATTGTTGAGCTGCCTAGCCCAACTTCACGGATATGGTTCACTCTCACAGCTCTCATAGATTTGTTTTCGGTCGCAGCAGGTTTAGCTGCTAAAGAGACAGATATTTCCCTCAGGAGTTGGTAGCGACCAAAATGGAGCTAAAAGAGAGTGAATATTGGATTTACATGGCCAGAAAATGATTGAATGAAACAGGGGCCGACATAATAGTTATACTGTATACGTATATAACCATATCATCTGCATATATCTAAACTAACCTGCACCAATGATAATAACCATATATGTCTTTTTCAGTGTGGCTCATTTTCTATGTCAATTGACGTGACCATGTCATTAGTCTGCATCATGACTTTGAGTGTTCTGGGAAATGATTAAATACACTATTCAGTAAGTATAAAGTAACCTAAAAAAAAAATTATTCTGCATATACAAGAGATAAAATGTTCTCTCTTGTAGTGATTGATCTAAAAATCTAAATGCTCCTGATGAAGACATGAGTAGTTGTGGCTATGCTTTTGTGAATAATAACCTCCCTCTCTCAAATTGAGGTCATTACTACCAAAAGTAACCTGGATGCTCCATTCACGATGATTTCATTTAAGCCATGGCCATGTTCTGGGCTGCATAAACTGTAGTAATGACATTACTACAAGGAATACTGCTTTCCTTTATGGCGAGGAAAAGTGCGATCATTCGGGGCTGAGGATATGAATGATGTACTTAATCTAAGTGTGTGAAGAGAGCAGAATTGAAAGTTCTCTAAGTGAATGTTGCCAAGCGGCAAAAGAAGCCTCTCCTTGGATGAAACGGAAAGACAATCTCAAGGTTCCTTCCATTTCTCCTCCTCAGTCTAATGGCAGGTAACAAAGATTACAATGAGCATGCAAGGCTCAGTGAGCTTCAATGCCACAGGGGGCTTGCCAGCCATTGGCATCATGAGGGGACAAAGGGTTTTTTCAGTTTAAAAGGCATTATGTGAATGGCCCTGTGAATAAAATGGCCTCTGAGAAATGCTTGAGAGGCAGATGCTTGGTTTGTTGTGATTTTTAAAGAATATCTTTAAATGGCAAAGTGTCTTGTTTTGCAGACACAAACATCCTTTTTTTTTCAGATACTCAATAAAGTATATAAAAAGTAATAAATGGCTGGAAAATGGAAAGCAGAAAAGTAGGATAAGATCCACTGCATGTTTGAGAGAATTAGAGTTCAAATAAACCTCTTATTGGGTTTTTTTTTTTTTTTTTTGTTACTTTGCTAATGTGTGACCTTGCAGATTGTTCTAACAAAAAAAATAAAGAGAGAGAGAGAGAGAGAGACAGGAAAATAAAGAAACATCTTCCCTTGTCCCAAGTGTGGGAGTGTAAGGCTTTGGGCTGTTTTCTGGCTTCCTGCCGTTGTCATTGCAATGGCGCAGCTGCCACCTGAGATATTCCACACATGACATTTATCCAGGGGAGGGCATTGACAGATGCTTCAAAGCAGCTTTGTGGCACGGCCAAGAAAGGCCCCTCGTCGCATTAGATAAGGCAGGAGACTATCATATTAACCTGTGTGTGGCGCGGCCATGTTGAAAAGCACATAGGACCAGCCAGTGCATGCCTGCCTTGCCTGCAGCAGGCTGCCTCACGCACGGCGGCCTGACAAGGAAGAAAAAGAATAAACAGCTTGACATAATGCTCATTGCCACTTGCATTCATGTGTTTCCATGGACAGGTTGGCTGTTAACGTGTGTGTTACAGGCTGTCAGGCTGCAGTCTCTGAGGTGTGGATGAAGTGTATAAGCTTGATGATGCATGCAGTATTTACAGCACACTCTACAGCTTCCCCCCCTTTGTATGTAGCGTATTTTGTCGTTTTGTCAAACTGAACCCTGTTGAGTCAAATGAAATATCCCTCTTCCACACTTTTATTTTGGCTCATTCCAAAAGGGACAACAGCTTGTAGTCTTAAAAGTCAAATGTTCCATATTTATGTGAAACTGTGCTTTGGAAAATTAACTCTAGATGAATGTTTGTTTAGCCATTGATTTCCATCCATTTCCGTACTGTATGGAACTTAACAGAGTCTTGTGTAAGTGCTTGGTCACACGAGAAAGTGGCACAGTGGAATACATTTGCTCATCCTGGCAACACACTGTACGTGTTACAGGATAATAGAGTGGCTTCTTGTGGCTCATGCAGAGAGTACAGTGGTAGTCGGTTGTGGAAAGCTTTGTTGTTCCGGAGTGTAAATGCAGTTTTACCGGGGCCCATGGGGTGGAGGCCCCATAGAGAAAGCAGGCCCTCCAACAATGTGTTGACCGAGACAGAAAGATGCCTGTGTTTAAAGCTCAAAACTCACGATAATTAAAAAATGGTGCCATTTGTTGTGTTATATACCCTCGAAAAGGCAAAGCCACCTAATCAGTAAAATAATCAGTAGCAATCTATAACAAAATGATGTGCTTGTTCTACATAAACTATAAATAAACTATAAGAAACTATTCAATTAAAAGAATCATTTCTTATTTCTACAGCTATGCAGTGATGATTGCTGGGTAATATATATGTCGATGTTGACTAACAAACCGAGCGCATCTGCAAGGCGAGCGAGCAGTCGTGCCTGAACATAAAAGCGGCAGTAAGAAAGTAGAGAAAAGAACAGGAGGAGAAGGTAGCACAGCTCCCTAAATAAGATTCCTTTGGTTTTTTTTTGTAAATATGCAGTTAGGCTACTGTGTTGGATATACATTTCAAGTTATACGTACATTATGGTGGGCTTACAAGGCAATAAGTTAAACTATGGTCGCTTCCAGGTGGATAGCCAGCCTATGAATTATTATGGTAAGCTAGCTAATAGTCTCATTTTGAATAATAAGGGGGTATCAAGGGGATTTTAGCTGGACTGACAACGAGTGACATTCTGGTGTCTAGGCCCTACACACAGTGTATCGGCAGGCTATATTCATAGATACCGTTTTTTATATGTAGGATAACACCGTGTGTTATGCAGTAAAATCATCATTTGATTTGGTTTATGCCGGCTGTGGCCAGTTTTCGGGACATGGTGTTGTTTTTGTTTTTGGTTAAATATCGCAGCTCCCTTCTGTCTCGTCACGTGCTATAAGCTTCATTTTACCATCATCTCTCACCTTTATATCAAATAGGAGTGCACCCGTGAGGTTACTGCACCCAAAATATGCCTTTTGTCGAAGTCAGCGACCGTTTCAGCTCCAAAGTGAAATGGACAGCTCCTCTGCTCTCAGGCACTTCGACGGTCAGAGTGCTGTCCACGGTGCTGATGGCTTTCTCTTTGACCTCTCCGCTTCCCCGATACAATAGCCGAAGCAATCCCACACGTTGTTGCTGAAATATACATTTGCCTAATTTGCCTGTTGAAGTTAAACATTTTGCTGTTATAAATCCATCACATGGACATTAAAGGGGGACTTAACAGACGCTGAACGTCTTGTTGTTGCCGACCTCCCGTGCAGCTACATCACTGTTGGGTGTGATCGGAGGTGCAACAGCACTTTCAACCAGAGAGAGTGATGAAATACTGCTTTTTAGCCCGGCATAAAGTCACTTTTGAAAAGGTACATTCTGGGGTGTAGGGTATATTATTTTGTTTGACGCTGAAAGAGCCATAACCACAAGGCAGACTTGAAACTTTAACTTTAAGTCTCTTTGCACGGCAAAGCAGTTTAATTGCAGATTGATTCGAAGTCTGCTCTGAAGTATACTCGTGCCCCTTGTCACAGGCTGCATATATCCTTCTCAGATTATTAAGTACTTTTTAGAAGCCTGGGTAAGGTAAGAACTGTGCACTATAGCACAATAAAAAAATAAAGCCAAGATTAGAAAAAAAATAAAAATAAACTAGATTTGTCTCGGAGGATGTTTATAAATATTTCCTATCTTCATCATCTTATGACCCCTTGGTAATTATCTTGGGCCGGCCCTTAGTTTAGAAACCCTCTGGCAAAGCGCAAAAAGTGCCAAACTAATGGTCCCTTAGTCTCTTCTTAATCAGTCTCACTCTTTCTTTCTCACACAAAAACACATCTATTTCCTGCGAGAGTACAATTAAAGAAATTAGAATAACACGTTATAATTACACCCGATCCAGTTCACACACCTCTCTGTCGACCAGAAACCACACCACAGTCCAATCCAGCAGATCTGGTGTGTTTGTGTGTAGGTCCATTCAGGCTGTCTGCTTTTTCTGGCAGTGGATGTGTGGGTGGTGTGTGGTGTGGCGGGGTGGGGGGGTTGTTGGAGGTGTGTCAAAGTAAAACTAATCAATCTTGTCTTTATTTCCTGGCATTGCCTCTGTCTGCCCCGCAGTCATGCTCCAACCAAGCGGCACAGAAGAGCCAACAACTACCCAGCGACGCTCCAAACTGCTCCCCAGGCACGATGCAGCAGGCAAGTGTTGGGTGCTGATCAAGAGGCAAAGTCAAGGCTCATCACAAGTTTCACTTCAGTGTTTACCAACAGCCTCGCCTGACCTTTACAGGCAACTGTCTCTACTGATCACGTGCATATACGCGCGTTCCCACCGCGCCATTAAAACCCTGTTTTGTTCAGTGATGTTCGGCATGCCAGCTCGCCTTCTCCTCTCAGACGGAGCTCTGTCTGCATGTGCAGGAGGACGGTGAGGCGACGGCAAAGCCAAAGGTCAGAGTGACATTACAAAATGTTCAACGGCAAAGGTGTGTCGAGTGGAATCCAAACACTGTAGAAGCTTTAAGCATTGCTGTTTCATTTTCTTTTGTTTTATCATTGATCATGATAAAGGGCCCGCCTCAGCTCCCTGTGACATCGGCACTTTGTTTTGCGCTTTATTAAAAAAAAACCTCCTGATTATAAGGTGTCTTTTAATGAATGAAAACTCCTGCAATGAGATACTATTTTTCTTCTTGTGCAAATGCACCACAGCCACCTCTTTGTTGACAGCTACTGACGACAGTGGAACCTGATTAATCTAAATTGTAGCAGTATCATATGTGTAACCCACTAATGCTTACATTTTTCTAATATTTTTTTTATTAAACAGCAGAGTTGGGATAAACCCCACCCAAGTCCCACAACCGACTAAAAGTGACAGGTGCCTTTTCAGAGCAGAGAGAAGTGTGCTAGAGAGAGGGGGAAAAATAGCTCTTGTGACGTTAAGCTTGATAACCAGAAAGAACAAAGTCAGTTACTGAAGTCAAGAAGTTAAAGTGGCTATAAGTCTTTTTTTTAATTTTTTTTATTAACACTGGATCACATGACCACTTGCATGTGAAGGGGGTCACTCGTAGTGATGAACCCACCGAGAATTATCACCTGATTCTGCTGTTACTCTCTCGTTGCTCTCATCAGCGTAGTTTTCAGCTCTAAAAGCCTAGCGTAGGCCTGCGCTGCTGTCCAGCACCTAACAGCAGCTGACGGCTGAACATCTGGAAGCTGAGGAGCCAGATATTTCCTTCAGCAGCTCGCAGAGAGCAAAGCAAAGCTAAAAGGAGAGCAAACATTGGACCTACATTTGCCGGTTATATATATATATATATATATATATATATATATATATATATATATGATAAATGTGTAAACTGTTTGCCAGCAACTTCACCATTATCAGCTTAAAAGGCCATAGATAATATTTTAATGTTGTGCTTACAGCTCATTTCCACCGACCCCAAGTGGCCCAAAGAATCCGTTATTGCTACTTTAACTGACAACAGTGAAAGATTTCCGTCCTGAAGCTGCCAACAAAGATTGGAGCGCTGCTTTCCTTCTTAGCCACGCTTCACCTGTCTCGCTGAGCTGGCATATTTGACCGCTTTTGGTTGTGTGTTCAGACAAAGCAAAGTTATTTTCATGTATGAGTGCCATTTCAGTCATTTACTGTGTGATGCACAGCTGGCTGAAAGAAACATTAAAATGCTTAAAGTGTCTTTTTCGTGCTAATATAAACAATATTAACCATTTGAAATGCTTCCGGTTATTACACCTTGTACATGTAATTGTATTTTGACTGCATTTCGCTCCACTTGGTCATTTACAGTTTATGCTTCGAGCTTTAAATATATATTTTCTGACCTGAGATACAGGATACACATGCACACGTGAATACCATATCAACCTGTAAATAGCTCCAGACAGTACAAACAAGACCTTGATTTGTCTCTTTGTTTGAAACAGAGCGCTGTGCAATATTGATCAATCAGGTTTGCCAAAAAGAAGAGTCAAGACACCTTATACATATTCATCGCCAAAACACCCCTTTACTACACCTTTCTCTCCTGTCTCAAAGTGTTTTTCTTTCAGCCACACAGCCGCGGATTGTTATGCATAGAGTGACACGACCTGCAGGCATTGCTCAGATTGTTATCGTCATGCTCTCATCTGATGGGAACGCATGCTCTGACAAAGGCTGGTCCTCCTAGATTCTGCTCATATCTGCTTTTTAACAATTCCATCAGTGCCGGATAAGCCGGCTGGCAATAAAGACGAAATGGCAATACATAGAGGGATCTGGGCAGCATCTGCTCACAAGAATGACTGATAGCGCAGTGCTGTTTAAATCATCAAAAAGTGGTTGAAAAAAATGATGAGGGAGAGATAATACAGGCCATCCTAACATAGGCTCAGGTAAGGAAATGTCAACGCAATGGCTCTGTAAGGTCAAAAGGCATGAATTGCTTTCTGATGTTGATTCCTTATGATTTATATTTTTCAATCTTTGATATTATCCATAGGTTACCATGACATCCTATAACCTTAAAGATTACAGCACCATGTGAGTTATTGTATATGAACTGTGTAAGCCTTCTTCAGTCTAACAGCAGATTAAAGTTGGCATTGAACATCATTGAACATCAGTTAACATCAGTTAAAAGTTACCTTTAACCCAGCCCGGTTCTATGAGAGAGGGGAACAGATGTACTTGCGGTTTCGGACCAAGTGAACTTGTGGAAGCCATTGCCGTAAGGTGTGCCGTCATGCCAGAGGCTTTTGGAGCAGACGATGGCTCCAGGAAAAGTGACGTTCTCGCCTTAGCGCAGATTATATGGAAATCACACTCTGAATTGAAACTGAAAACCACTGTCACTGAATAGAAACTGTCAGTGGAAACAGAGTGACATGAAGGAAAAAAAATCTCAAGATTGTCGTTTGAAAAAAGACATCAGAATGCAAAGAATATCAAGTTTTGTTATTGCATCTTGAACTGTTGTGAGGCTTTCACGTTGACAAAATCTGTCCTCAAACATACATACAGACAGACAGAAACACCACACACAGAGTCACAAGGTGAAAACAATAAGTGTTGTAAGTGCATGGTCAAAGAATTAACAAGTGGGTTAACCCAAACCCGAAAGTCACTGTCCTGGCTCCATAAAGATACAGAAATATTCCCATAGATTTCGAGTTATATACAGAGATTTCAGTGGGAGGGGCCAAAATATTAATAGTTGTAATGGTTACTTGACTGAAGCCCAGTGAAGAAGGCAAAAGAGGAGAGAGGGTAATACAATGAAGCCACATTTCAGCCTTGTGTTAAAACTGATAAATGTAGATTTACTGTATTAGGACACAAAGGTCAGATACAGTAATTAGCCCGAGGCTGACATTCCAAGCTCTGGCCTTTACCACTCAAGATAAGCTAGCTAACTAACTGCTGTCCTTCCATGGTGATATGGTCGTTAATAATAGCAATAAAATCTAAATAAAGTGAAACCTGCATTTACTGACTTACTTTTTGGCCATTTGGGGGAAGCAGAAACAAGTTGTGTCAGTTTGTGTTTCTGGAAAAAATAATGAATGTCCAACAGTCCAATGCTCACTCTTCTTTGAGCTCCGTTTTGGTTCACATCAACTCCTGAGGGAAATGTGGCTCTTTAGCAAGTAAATGCTCCACTATGTTCACAAGCTAGCTGCTAACTTTGTCTGTCTGCTGTGTGTTGCTAGACAGTGGGTTGATCAGAGCTTTTTTTGCTGAAAACAGTGGCTTGCTGTGGCTGCAAACGATGCTTATGAGAGCCGAGAGAGTGAACCAAACATTAAACACAACAATGAGCTGAAACAAGCCAAAAAAAAGGCTCCATAGAGCTGAGAGGGAGAAAGAAAGCAGGGTGATAATTCTCTGAGGGTTCGTCACTATGAGCAACCCCCATTTAAATTACATGTAGTTATTTGATCCACTCTTAGAATGAAAATATAGATCCAAGCAGCTTTAATGAAGCTTAGCTTGAATTCAGTCAGAAGACTGACTATCGTCATGCTTACTCTATATATCATCAGTCAGCTGACTGAGGCCGTTCACTCTCTCAGTTACACCAATCAGATTTTGCCACAACCTCTGTGAGCCGTTTTAATTTTAAAGTTTAAAAACTGTTCCTTTCTCAGCTGTCATTTCAGTGTCATCTCATTACATCCAGCTCCCATGGGTCCTTCCACTGAGCTCCACATCACATCCATCCAGATCTTCAGCCATTGCTCTTCACCCCTTCACCACCACCACCACCACCACCACCACCAGTGTCCAGACTCCACTGGGGGGATATTATATTGATGTCACGATCGGGTCACGCTCCACTTTCTTCAACCTTCCTGGTGTGCACCATGTCAATAAATCTTTTTATTACTCTTTAAGCATCTCTGCAATTAAGCCTCTCTTGATTGAAATGCCATATTTGACATTCTTTCACAGCTATTTCATTAGCTTCCCCCCATAACATTTGCTCCGTGCATCTAAAGCATGATTACTTGGTTGCACTTGGTTAACAAACATTGTTAAAGATGTCAACACATCCTGTCTCATGTGGTGTCGGGTAGCAACCAATGTATGCGTGCATGCCTTGTTAAATCAAACTCACTCTTCTTTTAGCTTTATAACCTACGTGTTTGCCTAGACTCAATGCATTTTGTGTTGTTTTTTCATACCCAGATAACCCTCCAGTAACTTATTTCACCTGTGCCTGCCCCAAACCACTATTTTGTTCCAGTTAAACATTTTAAAACTCAGTTGTTTTGTTTTTCAGGTTTCGTCGATGTTAATGTTTACCGCTGGAGCCAGACACGGAGCCCAGTCCTCCCTCAGCCTGCTGGTGTAGCCTGCCCATGTCAGGCATTGCGGGTGTATATATGTGGGTTTTGATGTGTACCTGCATGCCTTGCCGTGTGCTGGTAGTGTGTTATGAGTTGTCCCGCTGCTGTCCAGCAGTGAACAGTAGCTTTTGACTCCTCCAGCGGCAAACTCTTAGCGCCGGGCTCCTCAATGCTCGACACACACGAGCCGCATCCTGAGTGACAGGCCGCTCCCTGCAGAGCTGGGGAGGGTAATTGGCATTCAGGATCATCTGGATGATAGGGAGGGTGGCGAATTCCGTGAGACGCCGCTCCCCGCCTTTTATCCCGTGCCACAAAGTTCCCCAAGACCCGAACCCCATTTGCACAGAGAGAGGGAGGGATTGAGAGAGCGAGAGAGAGCGATCGACACAGTGTGTGTGTGTGAGAGAGAGAGAGAGAGAGAGAGAGAGAGAGAGAGAGAGTCTACTTTGCATGCAGTGAGTTGGCAGTAGCATCCCTGAGGGAGACATTGTCGGTGAGGGGGAAACAGCTTTCTATGCATGAGGAGAAATCTCCTTGAGGTTTGTGTTGCAGCCACCGAACCCCCCCACCACATCCTCCTCACCCTCCCCTTCCAAGCCCGAAACCCCCATGCCCATGTCTGTAGGGATTTATGACCTGTCACCTCGGCAGCTCATGGGGGTGGAGAGGAGGAGGGAGGGTATAAGGTAATGCTGGTGACGGTATAGGGAGACTGGGGGGGGGGGGCTCTTCGCGTCACTCTGGAGAGCACGATGTATCATTCTGTCCGGGAATTTTCTCCATTCAACTGTGCTGCTGCAAGAAGGTGGGGGGCAGTTTATTGCGATAGCTACTACACCTAAGCTGTCTCCCAAAACGGATCTCTCATTTCACGCTAAGAAACCAACAACGAACTGACAGGAACACTCAGTCCCCATCAACATGTCGTTTGCTCTGCTGTCAAGTGGCATGTGGTATTTCAAGAAAAAAAAAAAAAAAAACTGATAACAGAAGCGGCAATCAAACAAAATGCCACGGTGCAGTTTTGTTTGGAGAGGAGCGCAAAGTGACGTGTGCACACAGCGTGCTCGATTGTGTATTTCTCCGTGGACATTTGATGGAGGGCATTAACCTGTAGATTTCTGCCAGCTCCCATAAATTACTCGGCTGTACCTGTGCCCCTGAGGTAGATCATTAGTGTGCTTGATAGGTATAATAACGTAGCCCGGTGCATTGCCATTCCGAGGTTGTATAGTCATGACTAAAGAGCTCTGTGTGCAAAGAGAATTGAATTATGCCTTCTGTCACACGGTTACCGTGAATTTAATGCATGCTGAGACGAGAATCAATAATTTGTCGAAAGCTGCTGATGCATTATTGTCAACTCTGCCAAGATGAAATTATATGGAGTTATTGAACACGAGAAGCACAACAGATTCTACGGAAGATTGCAGACCTGCCTTTCAAAAAATATCATTAAATCACACCAAATATATCAGGATTAATCCTTATGAATTCCTCAGGATTTACTCCAGAGAAACCCTTTTAATCTGCAGCCTGACTGTGAGAGTCTTGTAACATAGAGCGGGCTCCTGGCGCCTTGATACAATCTGGAATAATAGTAACAATAATAATAATAACTTATTATAACTTATTATTATACTTATTATATATCCAAAGAGAGCTTTGGAAAGAGGCTTAATACACATAATGGATTCACACGTCAAGACTGAGGCGTCGCGTCTCATAGTGGTGTGGTGCAGAGTATGTGCTGGCAGAAAGACCAGGGAACACACTGTCAAAGCCTGCAAAAGGTGAGCTAATTAAAAACAATGAGCTGTGCAGGCTCCCCCTCTACCAGCTAAATCAGCTAAATTTCAGTTCACCACTGAGATCCATCAGGAATCCAGACAAACAAATATTTACCTGCAGCTCTGAGGGAGAAGAAAATACTCACCTTAAAGGGGCACGCCAGAAATTTTAAAGTGGGCCTCTGTAACACTGGGCGAGGTCCAGAAGGCACATTTAAAATTAAAAAAAATTAAAAAAAAGAATGGTTAGAATCGACGGAGCAGCAGCCTACATCCTACACATAATGAAACAACATCTTTCATCTTTTTTTAAGCCTCTCCCTGCCCTTAAACTCCACACCCCCATTCTGGTATAAATGTGTCTCCAAGCCCAAGCCCATACAGCCCTGATGACATCATCAAATCCTTACAGTGTGTGCTTCATTAAGACTGTGTACATATGTACAAATCATTCACATTCATACATGTTGAGCTTGATTCACTCTTGACCTTAGAAGTAGTAGTTTGACACTATGTTGTGAATCATTCATTATCTGTTTATACACCCGTTACACGTGCTTCACGGGAGGAGTTACAGCTGTTGACCAATACATATAATAATAAAATGACTTTATCTGAGGGTTACGTTTTATTTGTCATATCATACAGTAACGTGTTCTGTAGCGTATATGGTATTTTTCCTCATATGATATCAGTATAATATTAAAGGGACTGTCAGTCTGTGCGTCCTGTCCAGAGGCTCTCCAGATGACGGTGAAGAGATCTTAATTCCAGTTGTCTGTCACCGGTGCCTCTGCAGTTGTGAATGCTTAACTGTCAGCAAAGCAAAATGTGAATAACACACCCACACTTGGATCTTTCAGCAAATGGGAGATTCTGTAACTGCCAGTTTAGCACTGTGAATCTACTGTAGAGGCCAAAGAGGAAATTACATTGCCAATTATGTTGTTGGTCTTTGGTTATTGTTCTTACAAAAATGGATAGAACTGGATTTTAACCCATGAGAACCCAGACCCATTTCCCCTCAAAGGAAAATTATGGGGAATACACCACATACCAAGTGGACCACATTGAAGACATTTCTGATGGGTTTTTTTTATACTACCTCTTAATGTCAAAGATCTGTGATGGTACATATACGTTACATTGGGCGTTTATGGTAAATTTACTTGTTTTATTGTTTTATATTAATTTGTTCAAGAAACATGGTCAAAACAGGTTGACTGTATACAGGACACACTATTAAAGCATTAGAATTGTTAAATGGGTTTTAACTTACCTTCAGTATCAAAATACAGGCTTTTTGAAATGAGTTGCTTCCTTCACTTGTGTTTACATGTCACACCACCATTTTGAAAAGGTCCCAACCTGCCACAGTCACATGACTGTGACACGACCACCACACCAGGATGTTTCGTATATGTCGCTCAGTGACTTAATGAGTTAAGATCAAGCACAAAGCTGTATAAGGAAGATTCTGGGGCCTTTGAAGTGTGTGTTACACCGGTGTCACCATGGGTTCTTATGGGTTAAATCTTGCAAATCTCATTGGATTCAGTATGATTCAACTGCATTGCATTGCAGTTGTGGAGAAAGTTTCTCAACAAGATGAATTTTCAGCCCTATTCCAGAAGAACAGGGGGTACCTCAGCCGGAGTGGGAAGGTCACTCCAGTGCTGGAGAGCCAGGAGGGACAGGGGTTGAAAGTGGAGCAATGACCAGGTAGCCGCAGGGAAGGGGGAGCTATGCAGGGGGGCGCAGAGCTGGTGTGGAGGGCCGTGGCCTGGAGGTGCAGCAGTATGAGGGGGTGGTTCCTTCTGCAGCCTTGTGCACCAGCAGCAGGGCTTCACATCCAATATAAGCAGCCAGAGGTAGCGAGCAGAGAGGGTGCAGAAGGGGGCTGACACAAGAGAATTTTGTGAGGTTGAAGAAAACGTGGGCTGAAGTATTGTGAACAAGCTGAAGGGGTGAGAAGACCCTAGCCAAAACCAATTTCTCATTCAGAGCAGCTTACAATGGGTTTTCTTACAGCTCAGGCTCACGCAATTTTGTGAAACAGAGCTTCATGAGATGGGGTTGCTTTGTGATTTTGAAACTTTAAAATGCCATGCTCTGGACAAGAATTACAGATTATGTTCCCACACCATGAATTATATCATGAGGCAATTATGTTACGCTTCAGGTTAGGCAACCAAAACAACTTCTCCTCACCAAAAACAATAGCATTAGCTGGGTTTTTTTTCCAGTATGAGTAGTGGGCAAATTAGTGTTGTAAAAGTCTGGTACCATTTGCTAATAAGGCACCCTTCATATAGAGTTTCTAAATTGGATTGATTATGTCAATAAATAATGTATTAATGCTTTATTAGTCAGTAATAAGCCATTAAAAATGATGTGTTTTGCATTGCAATGTTTAAAACCACTTGCTTTTTCTTTTTAACCAGTTATCAGGACGACCCTCCAGCTCACTGAACTCTTACCTTACAGAAAGGTGCTGCAGAGCATCTGGACCAAAGTCACTTATTAGCAACTTAACATTAATGACTTATCAACATTTCAAATAGCAGACAATTTACTAATTTACTAACCTCTTCTGGCTTAATACAGTGGTTCCCAACCTGTGGGGTGGGACCTCTCAAGGAGTCACAAATTAAATTAAAATAAATAAGGGATCCTATAATGATTAACAAGAGAACATAAAAGGGAAAATAATATGCTTTGCAATTATGTTTCTTTTTTTAAACTTTAAACTTTAAATAGTTTTACTTCTTGAGGTTTTTAATAATTATCACGATAAAACAAGCAGGGAAGGGAACACCACTCTTTAGTTAAAATACTTTCAGCTCATAGATATGAAACTTATGACTAGGGGTTGCGAGTCGACAGTGCCTTGCCGTAAAAAGGGTCACAAGCCAAAAACGGTGGGAACTTCTGGCTTAATTGAAAGCAAGAAACCTGTGACCCATTATTAATGACTTCATTAACGTTTTACAGATTTTGCAGTCTTAATACAACGGTTTCCAACCTAGGGGTTGGGACCAGGTTTTTCTGACTTTTCTCTAATTGTTGCTTTTCTATCATGCAATACTATATAGATTTACCTCTTGAAGCCTCAAAAAATATATAAAAAAGAGAAAGTATTCTTTTGTTAAACTGCTCAGAACACACAGATCCACAGTATGCAATCTGTATGAGGGGTCATGCCTTGCCTTTGCTGATGACTTAATCATCAACCAGGGGGTTGAGACCTTCAAGGGGTCGCAAGATATATCAAGAAGAGTGTGAGATATATGTGGAAAATATATAGATATTTTTTCTCGAAATGTTTCCCTTTTGTTTTAAAATACTGGGTAGTTTTAACTCTTCAGGACTCTAAACACTATCTCAGAAAGTAACATTGCTCTGTTGGTGAGATGCTCCCAACTCGAAAACATATGCAACCTGTGATGAGGGGTTGGTAGGAGACAGTGCGTTGCTTTAAATGGCTTATTATAATGTGAGAAACCAATTGGTTATAAAGGGTACCATATTAGTTAGTGATGACTAAAGTCTCCATAGGAATGAGCCTGGGGTGGATGGTTTGGCATACAAAGTGGGGACTATGGTGTGCGTCCAGCCAATGGTAAAAGCTGGTCTCTTGTAGCTGTGGAGGAAAATATTTTCCTAACCTTAACTATAAATAAATAAATATATTATCTAAAGATATAATAATGATGCCAAATAATGTACACAAACGTATGTGTCGTTTTCTTGAACACTCATTCAGGTGATCTTGAAACGTCTATAGCTATTAGGACTTAAATATCATTGTAGCTGTCATTATTATTATTATGAATGACTAGAACAGTAGAATATGCAGTATTACAAATGAGATACATGCGAGACATACATAAGATTATTTCAGTACATGTTCTGTCCACCTGTCTTATCTCTCTGTCACTCTCCACACCATGCCGTTGATACAGAAGCTATCTCTAGCCAGAGATACCCACAGCTGAGAGTAAACTATTGATAGTTGACTCTGCCACGCTGGCTTAATGTCTCCCACTGCCTGACCTCTTCCGCAATCTCTGTGTTTGTCTGAGGGGAGGCCATGAATATCTCCCACCTGCTTTAAAGAGAACACCATCAACACAGGCTGAGCGAGGAGACATGTTCCGCTCCAACGGCCAGTGTGGACAGAGTGATAGAGGCCACTACGAGAAGCGATCCTCTTCTCTCTGGCCTCAGTGTCTGGCTGGCAGCCGGTCAATCACCTGTGACTTTGTAATATACAATTGGATTCCCCCTTGCCTGCCATAACATCCTTTTGCAGATTAGACTGCGGATGACCCTCCAAGGGGGTAGGTTTGAACATATTGACTCCTGTGCATATGCAACAGCTTGCTGGAGCAGAAAGAGAGAGAGAGAGGGAGGGGTGGGGTGTTGCTGCAGGGACCATTGACGGAGAAGGACACGCAACGTGTCAACTCACTTGAGGAAACCTGCATCCATTCCCCTCAGAGATAACGCATGCATCACACAGACGCAGGATGTCCAGCAGTGCAGCAGAGATGGATTTTTCCTCTTTCACGAAACAATGCTCTATACAGATGACAGTAAGGGGGGGGATCATTCAAAGTACAGAGACTTTGCAGCAACAAGCCCTCCCACTGACTGATGAGACTGTCCAGGTTTCGTGTGTGAAAATATTCCTAACACTGAGGGGTCTTTTTACATCTCTTTATTCCTGTCAGAGACACATTCCCACGCTGAAAAGCTGTGCTACTTTCCAGTAGATCATCTCTCTTGATTAGTCTGACTCTCTTCACTGTAGTTATACAAAGGCACACAATACCCTTTTATTGATAAAAGTAGTGATGTTTTACGCAAAATGTTATGCTTGCTTTAACCTCTTAATTATAGTGTGGAAGCGGTTTATCTAAAATACAGCTCTGGCTATGAAGAAAGAGCTAATTTTGAAGGCTGGATGTCCCCGCCTACTTTCCCTGTGTCTCTGACTTACTGTTCCAACCGCTTCCGTCTCTGTTTAGCTATTTTTATTCCAACATTTTTTTTTTCTTTCGATTCTTTCATCCAATTTCCTCTCAGACACAAAAGGTGTCTTTGTAAAAGAATAGGAAGAAGAATGACAAGTCCTGGATCGCCTGAAAAGTGTGTCAGCGTGTGTCATTTGGAAACATCATCTGAATATTGAGCAGGCGGACTGCGTTTGATGAGCAACCCTTAAAAACTGTCACATCCTACGTTTTATTAAATAACACGGTCGATCAGGGCTGTTTTTTTTCTTTCTTTTTCCAAAAAAAATTAAACGGTTCCACAATTTATTCTACAGCTAGATGTCACATCTTAGCTGTAAAATGTATTTTGCCACTGCGGAAACGACCCAAATGTTGAAGAGCGAGAGCCAAAAGTGCCTGATCAGGGTGACCGTTCGAGGCAAACACAGATCCAGCGTTGACACAGGGCCCTTGTGGGACTGACCTCGGTGGAGGAAGTGACACAGAGCCGGAGCAGAGAAAGAATGGCCCAGGTGTGACCTCTGACCTCCGGGGAAGTTATAACTAGAACACTGAGCTCAGTCGTGATGCTTTATCTTAATTTAAACCCAGGTTGTCTCAGCCTCTGTGGCCCGGACTGTGACTCATGTATGAAGGTGGCAGAGCTTTTTGTTACTTTACAGAAACTCCTCAAGGTAACAATAGAAACGAGGTTATTGGGATCAGTAGCAGGATTTTAAGCACTTTTGAAACAAAAAGCTGGGCTAAATTCGCAGAGGACAATATGTTATATACTGAAGGTACGGGACAGTGATGAGAAGACGGGCTCTATATAGTAACCCGGTTCGTTTCGTTTCACCCGCCTCTCATGAACATACTCATGAACGACTCTTCTGGTTCTGTATTTTCTAACGCCACCCAGCTCGCTGAATGAGAGTCTGTTGGTGAGTGGCGTCTCTCACTCGTTCTTCGGTTCAGGGGGCGTGTGCAGAGCAAACGAGTTACGCTACCCTGGGTCAGGTCAGATTTTGGATTCACTTCCGCTTGCGAATGGAGTTAACTCGTTCCTCTTTAAGAGTCGTTCAAAAGGAAGGATTTGTTCGCCAATCTAACGTCACTAATACTAAGACCAAAAAGTTGAATCAGCATAATTCCATTTATCAAACAGGAACTGAATTATTTACTTGTCATGTCTTTTATTTGTATTTTCACTAAACTACTGTGCCTTGTAAGCGCTGGCCTGTTCCTCAAGCGCAATTTGGGGTTCTGTGATAACGCGCCAACAGAGAGAGCCAAGGTTGTTACCATCAACTCCAACTCATTCTTGTAACAAAGCCAGTCGACAAGCAGCGCGTACATTGGGGAGCATGTAACCAATCATGCACACACCATCACTCGAGGTCTAACCACATCCAGTCCTATTAACACTGGAATCGAACACAGTGTAAAACAATAACACCACTAAGAAAACAGGGGCACATATAAATTATGTCCATTAGTCTGTTGCACTGGTGCATGCTGGGAGGCTTCCCTACAAGCCTACGCCAGGATGCTAAAATATAAACTCGTATAAACCACTACTTTTAGGTTGACTCTGATAATATGTCTTCAGCTGCCAAACGCAATTTAATTCAAATAAGAAATACCACTCAATAATAAAGACTGTTGCCATTATGTAATGTACACTGGATGAACGTACAGCTTTGTTGTACTTTTTTTCAGTGTAACACTTTTGGATCTCATCCTCCACACATGGCTGGAGGTTTAGGTGGTTGGAACCCCTGCATATCAAAGCAAGGCCAGCACCTCGCATGGCAGTTCTGTTCTTACATGTGGATGAGGGGCACTGTGGAGCTCAGGCAGATAAGCGCTACATAAGTGCAGTCTACTTACCGACGAAGCGTATTAAACATCATACAACATTAAGCAATTCAACACCACTAAGCTTTACAATTCAGAGTATTAATTGTAAAACTCCTCTCTTTCTGATGTAAAGCCCTTGGAGGCAAATTTGTGATTTTGGACTATGGAAATAAAATTGACCTTTTGCAAGATTTCACTTTTCTTATAGACTAAATCACTCTCCGTCCATACCCATGAACAATTCTTGTTCTATGTCTGGAGTATTACGAATAACATAAGAAACAAAATAGATGCATTGTCAGGACCCCCAGTTTGTCTCCCTGTGTTTCTTCTCTCACTCTCTCTCCCGTGTGTGTGTGTGTGTGTGTGTGTGTTTGTCTCCCCCTGTCCGTCTTGGAGAGTTGCCACCGAGCGGAGACAAGGAGGTTACTCCAGTTCACCTGTCCACACACCTGCTCCAATCACACACCTGCTTCAGATCAGCCAATCAAGCCAGACCCCGGTTCAGCTGCACCTGCCGGCCTGCTCCTCCTCATCTCCGCTCCGTTCCTGTGGATCTCCGGCCCTGTCAGCTCTCTCCCCGGCCCTCGCCTGCTCCAACCACCACGGCTTCCAGCCTCCTCCACGACCCCCCCCGGAACCCCCTCTCAGCTCGGCCTTCTCTCTGGCTCACGCCTGCTTCAGTTCCACGGCATCCAGCCTGCACTACGAATCCCCCGGAACTTTCTCTCTCCCCCATTTAACAATAAATCATTGTTTCAGAACTCTGAACCTGCTCCGCCTGTGTTCTTGTGTTTGCATTTTGGGGTCCAGCCAGTTAGCTTTCCTCACATGCATACTGCGAAAAAAAACAAAAAAACAAACTGGTTATACCGTCACATTGTTGAGACATTACACAGTCCAGCTACATACATTGGATGAGTGGATTACTGCTGTTATTGGTATTATTAGACCACAAATTCAATTAAATTCAGAAGGGACTATCAGAATTCTCAGGGTCTATCAAAGTGGGATATTTAACCAAGACCATTATCTTACACACACATTTGTATACGAATTTGCCAGATGACCCTCGCAGCGCGTGCTTAATTTGTTCTAACCTCATGTAATAGAAGATATTCCTGATCCACAGCGTGTCCGTGGGATTAGCACAACATGTCACTGGACAGACTGAAAAACTGGGTTGGATTTTCTGGGAACAGTCATTTACATTGTCATATTTTACTTTTAAAAAACACACACGTGGCAGAATCACACCTGATCATTGTCTTAAAATGACCTCTGGAATGACCATAAATGACTTTTTCCAACTAAAACCAACTCATGCAAATGGGGATAATGTGAAAAATGGGGTGAAATAGCAAATAATAAAAAAAGATAACAGCAGTATTGCTTACTTTATTTGTGTCCTTCCTGTAGGGACTTGTTTCGCTCTGCTTTTCTTTCTTTCTTTTTTTTTTTATTTCTCACAGAATGGAAAATTGTTAACAATAAATGTAAATGTAATAAACTCTTTTATGACAATAGCACGCAGCTATTTAGCGCTTTGATTTTACAAAAGCAGCAAATTAATTCCTCCCTCTGTGATCCTTCACGGTGTCAGAGGATTTCTCTGGTGTTTGTCATCAGACAAATGCTTAAGCTGATATCCTTGGAGAAATAACTTCATTCAATTCAATTTCCTTTAATTAGTCGCAAACATAATTCTGCTATTTTCTAACATCTTGGACAACGGGGGAAAGAAACTCCTTTCATGTCTGCTCAGGACAGAAACTGGCAAAGATTAAGTGAAAATTCTTTGCAGTCTTTGAGCCAAACTCACCAGAGTAAAGGCCCGATATTTTGTTGTTGTTTTCATTCTATATCACATCGGATGCATGTAGATTATCAAGAGATTTATGTGCATGCGAGATACAAGTTGATGACATATTAATCAGTGGAGGCTTCCAGGTATAGCCTACTTTTGTTCTGAATAAATATGAGATAACCAGCAACGAGGAACAGAACATTTAACACTGTTGTTGCCTGCCAACATTCAAACAGAGGAAAATCCCAGGCTGATTAAAATCAAATGAAAACAGGGAAGACATTGCCCAAAGCTTACTAGATGTTAAATCTCAACATTCTCTCCCTGTATTTGATTCTTACCGCGAGACTGCTGTCGACTAAATGTTAAACTGTGGCTCATCACGCGTGCAAATGAGATGCAAGCTATTAAAGCCTTACAGTGAATTGGCCATGTTTAGCTGTAGCTGTCACTGTCGTTTTTTCCCCGCTGTTTTCTTACTGCATCCATATATGCACTTCTGCCTAACAAATAAATGCCAAAGCAGTGTTATGATTGAAATATTTATTAAATAAATGGAGTCAACCCTGAGCGTATGATGGGACATGACGCCAAAAATCCCCAGTTAATGTAAAATGAACTGTATAAATGAGTGGTGATCAAAATATTGACTTTTTATTTTTTTAAGCCTGGCAGTTTTGTCCATGTGGTGCTTTGTGCGCCTCTGGCAGGTACACACACACACACACAAACCCCATAAAAAAGAACAAAAAATGAACACGACACACCTCTGATGCTGTACTTAAGATGAAATACACTCCCAGTGTTCATGGGTGCATAAAATGTTATTGTCCAACTGATCTTCAGCACACAGTGGGAGCTCTGCTTGACTTGCTGCATCTTGTCTGGGCCACTGGGTAATGACTGATGTCCGCCCATTCCCTCCCGTCTGACTTGGCCGCAGCCAAGCCGCTGCCCCCCCCCCTCTCCCTCCCACTGCAATCAGCCTGCCCTCGGCCCAGGCCAAATGGGTCTAATTCTAGGTGACACATTTAGCGCATGATTTACCTTGCAGACCTACAGCTGTGTCCCCGACTCTCAAGACAAGACCATTGGGGCGTCTCATGAGCATAATTAACCCCTTCATTATGGAAATAAGCAAAAACATTATGAATAATTGTGGCGTGCTGGATTGGCGGGCTGGATTAAAGCAGATGTGGCAGCGTGCTTGGCTGACTTTCCGCTGTCCATTCCACCAGAGATGATATCATTCAGCGGTCAGGGACCTTGACACGGGCAGCAAAAATGAGTTGTAATGGTTCAAGGGGAAAGAAACAGATTCATACACTCAGGAAATGGCTCCCACCAAGGTTCCTCTCTTTGGCTCAAGGTCCCTGTGTTTGGCTCATCTCATCACTCTCTATTCACCATTGAATTGTGAGTTTGAAAAATGATATGAAACTTACAGTCCAGAGCAGGGTCTTTCTTCCTTTTTGCAGAACGGGTAGAGACTTTCTCAAGGTATGTGCTGTAAGGCATACAGCTTAGAGAAATAGAAACTGTGGTCTCAGTTGATACATAGATCCATTTGAAAAGTGAACATTGTATAGACTGTAATGTTAACTCGAAAAGCTGACTACCGGTGGTACCTTGGGTTTTATGCAGCAGACAGAGGCAAATAACAGGTGATGACGCCAACCACTAGTGCATCAGAGTGTAATGTTCAAAAGGCACTTGTATAGATGTCTGATATTGGATGTCAGATTCAGTCTAAAGGCCACAGACTGGCTCTATCACACACAGCTGTAAAGCGGCAGGAGCACAGCTTATGGATCTTTCTTGCTGAATCAGTGTGCGTTTTCTTTTCAAAGTATTGATAAAGTGAAGTGATTATCAAAGTGCTTTGTACATGTTAGCCACCAATAGGACCCTGGAGGGTTGCCAGTGGTAGAACTAGTGAGTGTCTCTCACATTTGAAGACATTAGTTTGATGCTGAACGGAATGGTCTGACATTTTGGCAAATCCGCTCGTTTGCTTTCTTTCTGCCGGTGACCAGCTCCCCTGATTTTTCCAATACTCTGATTTATGACAAAATGACCTGCTAATTGCAAATGTTAGCATGCTAACACACTGAACTAAGATGTTGAACATGGTAAACATTATTCCTGTTTAACATCAGCATGTTAGCATTGTCATCGTTTCACCTCAAACGCTTGAGGAAATTCCAGGTATCCCCTCAAATACTGAGGAATTTCTACTCCTGCGCCATGGAGAGCGTCACCGCCTGGTACGGAAACAGCGCCAAACAGGGACCACAAGGCCCTGCAAAGAGCTCAGCTGACGTACAATAGGCGGTGCTCTACCCTGCCTATTTACACCATGCGCTGCAAGAATAAGGCTGGGGGAATCATTATCATTAAGGATCCCAACGTCCCGGAGAACGGCCTCCCTCCAGCTCAAATCTAGCAATATCACTGCGCCTCACAGAGCCTCTGGCTGTAGACTCTTAGTCTTGTTGCATTACTGTTTGTGTACAGATTAAACAAATGAGATATGGCGTGTCAAATTTATTACAATTCAAAGATGCTAGTAGGCGGTAGCTAATCGCCTGCTGGTCCTGGCTTAATCCATCTTGCCGACTTGGGGGTCGTCTAACTCTAAAAAATGTCGAAACTATTCCTTCAACCTGCTGAGCAAATTGAACCAACAGTCACCCAATTAAAATATGTGAAAATCAGACCATGTCTTACTTGCCTGTCTGGATTCACAAACCCAAAAGCAGTTTGGAATAAAGGCTCAGGGCCAGTTGGCAGCAAACAGTCATATTTTTAATTATTTGTCATTTTAGTGCGCACATAAACATTATATATTCTTTCATTAGAACTTCTATTCCAAGATTATAGGGTTAGATGTTCAGTCAATAGAACTATAAAACTATAAAAATATGTGTATTTTGTTTCGGTACAGTACATCAGGGCACCATAGCTGCCTTTTGGTCTTACAGTCATGTCCCCACGAGAACCTCTGCAGACACAAGAGGCTCTAAACACTCTTTCCTAAAGCGTAAATATGTATTTGACTACACGTTTGTCTTGTTCCTGCCTTCCACCAAATACACGTTGCAGACTCGTAACCCCATAAACTTGAAACACTGAACTGATGAATTTCAAGCACAGGCCCTAGATCAGTGGGATTAATCCAAAGACATTATACTGTGTGTTGGAATCACATGTCTATGTGTTTCCAAGTAACACGGATGCTAGACTCAGTTACACTTATTAACGCATACTGTGTTTCACAGTTATTTATCTGGCGAGGAATTCTTTATCTGGTCCGTCTGATGCCTAAAGACAATACCACACTTCCACTGTGTCAAACAAATATTCTACCTTATAGCTCAGTCACTGTATCTTCCTCTTCTTCGCTCTGAAGAAATCCAGTCACTTCTGTTAACCTCTGATCCTGCATGTTGATCATTTATTATGCAAATGATGGACAAATTTGAGGTTTATCATACTGAGCACAGTGTCAATGACATTTATGAATGGGAAGACACAGCTGGGAAGTAGCCCTTCAGCATATGCGTGTGTGTGTGTGTGTGCGTGTGATGTTTATGACGTGAGTGTATTTAATAGGGAGCATGGGCGTGTGTGTGTGTGTGGGTGTGGGTGTGCGTGCGTGTGTGTGTGTGTGTTGGGGCTGTTGGAATTCAATAAGGCAGATGGGCCTTTTTAGAGTATTATCTTTATTGCCAAAGAAGGGGCCAATCTGTTCCTCTCTTTTGCCAACAATACGCATCAATATGTACAGCACATTTCCATTTTGCTTACACTTTTCCCTTCACTTGCCTTGTTTTTATTTTTTCTTCGCCTTTTGCTTCCATTGGTCACAGCCGTTGATGAAAACACAAACGCACCTGAATCCCTTTCACAGCCAGAAAATGAACTGGAGGAACACAACAGGGGTGTATCGCAGGTTCCAAGAGAGAGGAGAAAGCGTGAACCTTTAGTGCGAGGCTTTTACTGCAGGGATTACTCTGTTCGGCTTGACAGCGAAAGCGAGTCACGGAGCAGACAGCCAGGGCCTCGGCGGAGTGAGGAGAGAACAGAGATGATCCACCTGTACCGTGGCTCTCAGAGGGCTGGCTAAGTCAGAGCTGTGTGGTTTCTAAATGACACGAGCACCTCGGCTTTAAATACCACTAAGCATATTCCTCCTGTTCAGCCTGGCAGAGAAGATTCGCACCTGCAAAGCTGCGAGCATAAAATATTACAATGAGAGCAGGGATGACATTTAAAGGCGAATTTCTTCTCCGTTGATAGGGATAATGCAGGGCTGAAGTCAAGTTTAAGTGCCAGATGTAGCTGTCATGTGATAAAGGTTCCTGCGGTATCAACAGATGGATGTTATTTAGAGAGGAATAAGTAAATAAAAATAAATAGGAAAGGTGCATGGAAGAGGAAGATATGTCAGTAAAGCAATATTTGCTGACGTCTAAACAGACTTCAGCAATATTTCTCCTGGTGCACTTCAGTCCAGAATAATATCTTCTGAAGGCATGTGGATGGCCGACTGAAATATTGTTCTAAATCCATCTACGCATTTTCTATACCTTTTTTTTTTTTTTTTTTTTTAATCTTGTGCAGCCTCTCAGGGACAAGTTATATCATCAATGGTAAATGCCACGTTTGCTTGTCAGTCCTTCACAGTCCTTCAAAGATAGATGACGGTGCACAGCCGGCGACGACTCCTCAGGACTTTGGCGATCTCTTGGCTTTTTAGTGCCACCATGAGGTTAACATTTGTGGTTTTGAGTGAAATGCTCCTGCAACTGTTGGATGGATTGCTGTGAAATGTTGCATCTCATGTCCCCCAAAGGATGAGTTCCATCTAGCAGGTCAAAATTTGTATTGGTCCAGAACTTGATCTATGACCGAAAACCTCCAACACCAGTGAAATCTCCCATCAGCCTCAGCTGTACTTTGTGTTTAGAGGTAATTAGCAAATGTTAGCATGCTATACTGTACTATACTTACAAAACATCAGCATGTTAGCATTTTCACTGTGCCAAAGTGAACACAGAGAAGCTAGCAAGGCTGTGGTCTTTTTTTTCTTCTTCTTTTTTACTTTAACATCCCTGTGTCTCTCATGGTACGTCAGTCTGACAACAAAAGGAGTCACCCAAGTCTCCTTTTTTTTTTCCTTTTCTTTGTTCTGCTCTTCTTTCCTTTTTTTTCTTCTCTGATCTCTGACCTCAAGCCTGGGTTATCTGATGAGACAGCCAGACTGGACCATCAGACTAAACCAAAAGAGCCCCACTAGTTTGAGGTTAAAGGTTAGCGCATGTGGTTAACACTGGGAGGCTAAGACGGTAAACATAATAAACATTATACCTGCCGAAGGTCCGCGTGTTAACATCTAGCTCCAAGCAACGTTGTGTCTAAATGCAGCCTGAAAGCACGGCTGCAGACTCTCAGCTCTTGTTTCAAATAGCTCTGGTGCTCATTGACGGTGGCTTTCCTAGTCGATGTCACAACAGTTAACTACCCCATGCAACACCTACCACGGATTCCATGTTGACTGAAAATTACTTTGTCACTCCTGTTTGGTTTGGGCTAAATAACTCTCCCTCCCAACAAGAAAATTGGCAACCATGAACACAATGACAGACTGAAGTGAGAATGCAGTGACAATTCAGTCTGAGGCTAGTTTTGAAAGTTCAGTTATCATCTAAGAAGCAGTTTCACCATCCATCCTCCGGTGGCTAGGGAAAGGCCCTTTGAGACATGTAGGAGAGACTCAGGTGGAGAGAACGTGGTCACGCCAAGAAATTAAGTAAAGCAATTAAGTAAAAACCACAATTTGTAGCACAGTAACTCCTGTGCTTGAGCATAACAGTGTGAGAAGATTTGATTAATGTCCCTTTGAGCAGAGGTCACATGTCTTGTTGAAATGGAAGTGATTTTACACCCTGTAATCAAAACTGGAACAGAAAACACAAGATATGACCGTGTCATTTGTTGACACGGGTGGTTTTCACGAAAAAGAAAAAAGAAAAAAAAACCCATGTTGCTGAAAACAGCTGTGTATGTGTGTGTGTGTCAAATGTATTAGCATGCTGGCACATAGTATTAGCATGTGGTGCATTTGTGCTTGACTGTAAATAAACACAAGCATGCACGCGTATGTGTGTGTGTACTTGCAAGTATTAGTATGTGCAAGCATGTGTGCATGTTTGTGTGTATGCCTCTGTGTGTGTGTGTGTGTGTGTGTGTGTGTGTGTGTGTGTGTGTTGCACAGCTGAAATGTTCTCAGGCAGAAAGTGAGGGACTTATGAATATGCATTAACACATTTTACTGCATATCGTCATCAGGACTCTGTGCCAGTGACTGAGGCCAAAATAAAGCCTGTGACTGACCCTGGGACAAGCTGAAGCTAAGGTCAAGTCAAATCACATTTATTTTTAGAGCGCTATGTTCGTCTCAGAGCTGTTTGCAGAACAACAAAGGGAACAGCAGATACAACTGGTGACATTCTGCAAAACAAATGTGCGAGCCTGCTCCACTTTAGGAAACAAAGTAGGTTAGAGTTCTGTTGAAGCACAGATGTTTTGGGGTAATAATAATAGGTATTGCAGATATAGTATAAGCAGCTGAAGTCCAACATACAAGCCACTATATAAGCAGTATATAGCTAATCATTTTTAACAAACACCATATTTGGCACCGTGGGAAAGGCTTGTGGATTTTCACATTTTATGGAAGAAGCAAGATGCAATCTGTAAAATCGTTTATCTCACACTTCAATCAGAGAAAGAAAAATGAAGAAGTTACGGCTTGTTGAATATTGTGGCCATGAAACAAAGTTTAAATCAGAGCGCTCCGAAAGACTTCTGTAGCAGTCATGCATTTAGAATACAGGAGCAAGAGAAATGGCACACCTCAGTCACTCAGCGCTGGATATTTAGTTCATGCAGCTATAAAATGTCAGTTATAAAATACAGTCATAGTATTTATTGCTTAGTATTTAAAAAATAAATTTAAAAAAATTGCATGATTACCCAAACGTTAAAATAATGTGTTTTAAATTGATACTTAAATATATGCTTTTTGTTTCATGCTTCAAAGTAAGTCTTCGGAGGATTATCATGATACGCCGAAAATGGGAAATGGGAAACAATAAAATGAGTGAAAAAAAAGTGAATTCATTCATGGGTAACACTTTATTCTAACCCTCTGATTTTAAAATGTATAACCAGAACATAAACACTGAATACAGTTTTATGACATACTACTATTACGACTACTATCTTCATCTGCAGATCGAGTTTTCCCTGTGAAAGATTCTGTTGATATTTTTTCCAAGCAGTTTAAGAACTTGTCACATGTTGGCTTAAAGGCTGGTATTCAAAGTTTATTTTTTGACCTCAGAAACAGCAGTTGACAAAATAATCTCACCACAAGGTCCATGTAGCAGACATTTAGTAGAAAAAGTGGATGACTTTGAAAAACTTGGAAATGCAAACTAAAAGAAATTGTGTGGAAATGCAAACTCAATCTACTAAAATAGACCATGTGCGATGATTGAAAGCTCCAGAGAAGCCACTAAATGGTGAGTCCTAAAACCTGGAAATTAGTTAGAAGTCAATGGGTTTCTGAATGGGTTTTTGGTGAGACGCCTGAAATAAGGTCTGTGGTTAACACAAGCTTAGGAGATTTCCATGTTTTGTTCTATGACATGAAATACGTCAGTAGGCACCCCACTCGTGACTTTTCAAGGTTTTTACGTCTTAAAAAAAGGCGGTTGCTAACGAGTGGCTACATGAGACCACAGAGGTTGTCAGGTCAGTGGTGGTGACATTAAAGTAATGCGACCGGGGTGTAGTTCGTTCATAGCCTAACATTAGCTTTTTACTTATGGCGATTCCATTCACGCTGTTCATTGGTGAAGATTATGTTGCTGAACAACACGTGTAAGTATAATAAACTTTTGTTTGCCCCAGAGCTCATTTTTGCCTCCCTGCAACACTGTTTTCTCAACTGCTGTTTCCAAGAATCAACTTTGAACTTGGCTTTAGCCAACATGGAGAAGAAGTCCTTAAGTCCTGTGGAGTATCAGCATGTCATCAATGACACCAACAACTATGTCATGTGATCGATAGCCTGCAGAACAGCTACTGAAGGGATGTGATTAAAAATGTTTTTTCAGCTGCTGTTTCCGAGGTCGAGAATGAACTCTGAACCTCACAATAATGTAGTCGCAAGCAAACAAAAACACATTTGAGGTGTTTAATGTTTTTGTCTGTTACAACTCTATGTATGAAAAATCCATAACTAGTGTATATACAGTTAATGAATGCTTGATAACACAGTAAAATATAGTTATAATTATATTTAATAATATATGATTAGCCTAATCATATATTATTCCCCTCTAATCATATATTATTCCCCTTAAATATTCATTTTGATGTATGTACAAATCATACACTGGTTGGTTTAAAATAGATGAAGAAATTCCTTAGATGAAATACATATACATACACAATAGCATGTTAAAATCTGATATAATCATACGTCCATTGTTTATATACTACTATTAAATGCTAAATAATTTAAGTATTACTAATGAAGGTACAATGAACTGAGCAAATAACCACAAATAAGCAAGCAACAAACAGGTAAAGTATCATAAGAGAAGCTGGGATAACTCTTGTAGGGGTCATTTATATTAAATGATTATTTGATAATTTTCTTTTTGCACACACACACACACACACACACACAAACATCCATACATCTGCAAACAAGCAAATTCCTTTCTCCCTCCCTCGGAGAAACTGTAGGGAAATCCACTCAAGCTACAATTCTCCAGAAAGCAAGAAACAGACAAGTAAACAAGAGAGAGAGAAAAAAGAAGTGCAGCATTTCCTCGTATGCTGTTGACAGCAGGGGTGGGGGTGTAAATACAGAGGGCACTGCTACCTGCTACTTCCTCTAATAAATACCACTGTTTGTCTCCCTTTTACGCAATTAACAGATGTTTTGATCTGGGTGTTTTTACTTTCATCCGCCGTCAGTAATGAGACGCGAGCCCCTGATACGCTCCCCATCTCTGAACTCCAGAGACCAGTTCTGACAGAGAAAAAGAGAAACATCACACCAGCCACACACAGGGAGAGAAAGAGAGCGAGAACAAGAGTCAGAAAAGTGACAGAGAGAGAAAGAAAAAATAAATAGATAACATAGAGATGATAGGGCACCTCGACAGGGGGTTGGTTCTATATAAAACAGCTCTGTCATCTCCCCTCTGTAATGTGCCGCTGCAGACAATGTTTTTATTAATGTACAAAAAAAACAAAACATGGCACCTTTATTGTCAGTGCAATAATGTGTTTAATATGTATTGGAGTGCGTCATGTGAACATAAGGGGCCGTAGTGCTTGTGGTTAGTTTCACTGTCGAGCTGAAGGGTCAAGGCAGAATATTTTCTAAAAGGGAAAACACTTTCTATTTGTCTGTGTACATATTTCCTGTTGTAGTTTCAATAAAATGAGATTAGATCTTAACAAAACCAATTTACATTTACTTGTTTGTTTGTTTATGGTACTTGGGGGGGGGGGGTTCTGTGCATTTTACATGATTCATTTACATGACAAGTGATATACGTGAGAAATGTAAAATAACTGAAAATCACATGTAAAATCTATGACTTTGGATATTTACATATAGTACATATTAGCACATAATGGTTTTTGGATCTTTCACATGTGATGATACGTGAGATACAGCACGGGGAATTTGAAAATCACACAATGTGTGAGACATGATGTGATTTTCATGTGCTGCAAGGGTTTGTCTCGCCAGGTGTTTCAAATGAAACCTGAAACACGTGATAATTTCACTTATGTGTTCACTTATATGTGGTTTTTCACAAACAACAATTTTACATAGTGTATTACACATACATCTCAATATATGTCATAATCTCATATAACCTTTGTGTTTGTCAGTACTCGCATTATTGTACTTGTTGAAAATGTTATGGTGGAACTGAAAATGTGCAGTATTTGTGACATTAGTGTTGCCGCGTATGTCACAACATTTGGAAACATTCTCAATATGCGCTCCACATGTTATAACCCGCGCCGTTCACGACACGCGTGCAATATATGTTTCGCCACGTGATCACATGTGGGAAACACAGGAATTTCATGTGATTTTTCCGCACGGGACGTCAAAGATGAAACACATTGCACATGTGATAATTTCACTTCCAAGCATATGTGTTTTCTTTACACGTGATGAATTCAAATACATGTATTACACCTATTTCTCAATATATATCATATAATCATATATACAGACATGTTTTTGGACATCTGAAATGGGATTATATGTGTCAAATTTGCAATATGTGAAATATCTGAGAATCATGTGTAATGTAAGATGTAATATCACATGTGAAACACCTTCACATGGTATCGTGTGAGAAATACGTGAAATGTAAGACATGGGATCTGAAAACAATGATCCCTTATGTACATGTAGTAGTACATCAAGTTTCATTTACATAATTTACTCTTATTTTCTGGGTCATTCGCAGGCTCAGATAGAAACGCTAAAGCACAAGTACATATATCTGTTTGTAAAAAAAATAAATAAATAAAAGAAATGTGCATTGTAAGATATGAAAATAAAACACTGAGGGTGTTCAGTTACACTGTAAATTACAGCGGTAAACAGAAAATAAAGCTCCACATCACCAAAAACAATTCCTCCTCCTGAAAATCCCTAGCAACAGCGTAATTACTTGCCTAATATATAAGCCAGAGTGCTGTGTTGTCTGGAGTATTTCTCTCACTGATGACGCCAGCGAGGGAAAGCGAGACGTTTCAAATGTATGGAGTCATTAAATGTCATTATTAGACATTTTCCTTTTGAAGTAGCATGTTTGCACAAATGTAAAAGCTCCATCCATCAAACACTAACTAGCTCAACAAAAAAAAATAACACAAAGGAGAGGATGATAAATCAGCACTGTGCTAATATGTGTGGTGCTTATTCATCAGTGGGAGAACCCCAATTATCCAAAGCTTGCACAAAATCTCACTCATGTTTGTGCTCATTAGAGAGGTCAGAGCATGGCAGCGTCGGTGCAAGAACCTTTTCTTTTTTCTTTTTAGGTTACGAGTTAGGCTTGCACTGATTGGAGGGTCCAGTTCTGAGCGCCAGGTCTTCTTTATCCAATGGCCTCCTACTACACCGACAAAGTGCCTCTGAGCTGTGCTGCAATCAACCTACACACAC
Organism: Enoplosus armatus; assembly: GCF_043641665.1. Lineage (NCBI taxonomy): Eukaryota > Metazoa > Chordata > Actinopteri > Centrarchiformes > Enoplosidae > Enoplosus > Enoplosus armatus. The sequence goes on along the minus strand of NC_092180.1, from coordinate 26,398,323 downwards.
ACACACACACACACACACACACACCGTGTGAGAGCGTGTTACTGTGACAGTAGGTTGACATAAAGAAGCATCCTCATGTCAGAGTTCATTTGTAATATCAGCAGTCTGACTCACCGGATGAAGGGCATTGGGATGAGTCGGCCGACTATTTCAATTCTCCTAACTGAGTGTTACCGTCTTGCAAGGGGCGCCGTTCGCTGCATCCCGGGCTTAGCCCCGCCCAAGACAATTGTGATTGGTTTAAAGAAATACAAACAAGCCAGAGAAAATGATAATGGGTTGAGATAGGTCAGGCGATGCGAGACTTTATCATCAGTGACCCAGCATGAGGCCAAACACACAACTTCATGAGTTGAGATGATGACTGCACACTAAGCGGCCAGACTCTGGCAATGATCAATACAAGTGTCAGACACAGCCCTATACATATACACCCCATCTTCTATACTTTTTGTTAACTTGATTATATCTATGACGATCTATTCATTATTTATGACGTTCTTTTGGACTGATTCTCACAGTTAACATCTGATATGCTTAGATGGGCTTACTTACTTGCTTTATAATTATGTGTCTATATATTGTATTACAAGCTTCTCTTTTTTTACCTATTGTTGAAATAATATTTTAATGAAGCTCACCGTGAGTCCAGTCAGGAAGGCTATCTTTTGCTCATTCGTTCACGTCCCTCTCTCTCTCGCTTCCTGTTTCTCCAATCAGCCGATCATGGGCGTTTACTCTCTCGCTGTCTATCCAGCCGGATTTTGCCACGATCTCCCGCCAGCTGTCATTTCAGTGCGGAATCGGAGCGACCCTCCTCCACCCCATTCACCTCCAGTCGCCACGTGAGCTCAGCAGAAGTCCACTCCACATCACATCCAGATCTTCAGCCATCCCTTCACCACCACCACCACCACCAGACTCCATCAGGGGGTATACTATACTACTAAAGGCTTCACTACCCCCTTAAAATATGATGGCGTCACAATGGGACTTTCACATTTCTCATCTTTATTATGCACATTTAAGCCTCTCCTGATTGAAATGTTGTTTGTAGTAATGTCTCTTGTCTTGGGCACCTAACTACTGCATACGCTTTTGTAAAGGCTAAATGAATACAGGCCCATGTGTCCATTTCTTTGCAGCCCTTGCTCTTAGATTGACCTCTTTAAGCTGCATTATTGAGACGTCTGGACAGTTGTCAGACATGCTCCTGTTCTTTTTTCCTTGTAACTTGTTGGTGACGTCATTGATGGGATTGTGGGATGCATATGTAAGGCCGTGTCTGACACGTGTGTTAAATTTGCCTGGAGAGTGTGGTCAAAACGTCCTCCGGAGGTGAGTGTGCGGTCATCTTCTCTATTCATCAAACACACAACATTACCCGCTATTACCTGCTCCCCGTATACTGTGACAACAATGAGATGAGGCAACAACAGATGAGACTAGTTATCATATAGCATTGAAAATTACATTTCGGCTTTATACATGAATGCATAAGAAAGAAAATTGGACAATGTCTGGCTGTATACTAAAGAAACACATAATTCAATAACCTCCTTGGAAATGTAATGAGAATATTGTCTTGTCTTATATTTCTCTACATCAGGACTCAGTGAGATACATTTGTCTTGTAAATGTTCGTTTCTAAAATATATTGGCAGCTGTAATGAACACAAAGTGATCTGATGTATACGAGCCACAAAAAAGCCTTCAGGTGGCATTTTCAGACATTCCCCTATTGTACCGTGAACTTTGTATTATGTTGTTTACTGATACTCTTCTTCCCACATAATGAAATTCAAGAATAATGGATGATCGATCCCAACCCGCTGTATTCAAAGGAGAGGAAGAAAACCATTGAGAGACTGATGAGTTCACACATTTTCAATGGAGATCTTAACATCTTGAATTTCAGAGCCAGTTTTGCCAGCAGACTGGATCCAGTATCAGTGTGCTCTATTTGGAACCCAGTTAAAAGCTGTTTGAGATCTCTTTGTAAAAAGAGCCAATTGATTGAAACGGGATGACACTTGGATGTTGGATGTAAATCCGTCTTCACACAAGGTTAAAGTCTCTGCTGATCTGCGGCGACAAAAGCGAGATGATGCGCTGCTAAAAAGGCAAAGTATAGAAGAACCACATGGTCACATGAATGTTTTCTGTGTGAGCACCAAAGTCTGAAGCGTTTAAAATGCTAAAGGTATGATGTTTTTCCCTGAGCTTTAGCCATCGAGGCACCATGATTGATGATGCATCACGCCCTGACATCCCTCATAGAAGCAGCTAATAAATCTGCCTAAACTCTTGTGCAACACGTTTGCAGTGCATTTGAATTGGCTGCCACTGTATGCCTCACCAACGACATGTCTTACTTTAAGCTTTTCTCTCAGCGTCTTTTATTGAGTAAATAATATGAACCCGAGCACAGATTGTGCACGGGTTCATTCCACAGTCTCTTTAATGTGCTATTTCCTTGACAGTTTCAATCATAAGTACATGTTTCCCTCCTGCTTTTTTAACATTAATGTGTGCAAGGCATTGTGAGCGGTGGCTGCCGCATAGCAGCAGCTGCCCAGTGTGTTAACGGATGAAGCAAAATGAAGGTGACTGGTAATGGTTATTGTTTTGTCCCTCTCTGCCATTTAATCTCCTTTCAGAGAGCTTCATTAGGCGCTGGAAGAGCAAACGGCTTGTAGATAAAACTTGATCTGTAAGCCAGGGACATTCAGGACGAGCCAATCTTCATTCACCTGCTGGCCCAAATGGCATGAGCACCAGTCCAATTTTCTGTCACATGAGTACTCTGTCACAGATCAGAGGGTTTTCATTCTATTTCATTTTAGAACATGATTTTTCAAAAATGTTATAGCAAGGTAGGATTAGAAATGTATCAGTATAAAGCAATTACAGGGTGTGATGTTAAAAATACATAACCAAAACACCTGGAATATCTGTAGCAAATATCACAGCTATCCATCCCACAGATATTTCACTCTGAACCACAAATGTCAACCTCATGGTGGTGCTAGTGTCAAATCTAGGGCTCCTCTTGCGGGGAACATGAATCTGTGTCCATTTTTTTCTCTGTGATCCACAAATGTCAACCTCATGGTGGTCATTAGAATACATTGCCTGTGAACCATGGACGTCTGTACAAAATGTTAATTCAATCCATCAAGTAGATGTCAAGCTTTAACATATTATCATGCCCAAACATAAAAAAAAAAAAAACATCCTTTGCCGGTGAAGTTGGTGCCTCTATTCACAGTCCATTTCTCCATGTAAACCCACAAGAGGAAAAGTCAGAGGATCACCAATGCCATTAGATTTTATCCTCTAAGGACCATGACTGTAGCAAATGTCACAGCAATCCATCAGATAGTTGTCAAGATATTTCTCTCTGAACCCCAAATGTCAGAGGCAAGGGATGGCGGCGCTTAGAGGAAATGTCAGGGGATCACCAAAGTCAGTATGATTTATCCTCTGGTGACCATGAATGTTAAAGTTAGTTAAAGAAGTAAAAACTTTGACCTGCTACAGAAAAAGTGCGGGGATCACCAAAGTCCTTAAGATTCCTTTTCTGGGGACCATGAATGTTTGCACAAAACTCCACGGCCATGCATCCAATAGTTGTTGAGACACTTCAGTCTAGACTAAAGGGGCAGGCTGATCGACAAACCGACATTGCCATCCATGGAGCTGTGCCGTCAGCATGGCTAACAACAAGCTATAAACGAATACGCCATTGCGCTGCCAGCCAGACTCAAACCCAGAACTGCACGAGAGGCCAAGTTGGCTACTTTAAATCCAATCTCTCCTTGTATCAAAGCCAAGAATGGCACTTTGAATGTAAATGAAACATGCCAATCTCCCCATCCCTATTTTAAATCCGCCGTCCATGGCGGCGGAAGGAAAGGTAGAAAGTACTTTGGCTGTGATTTGTTTCATGTGAGGCACCAGGGAAGTGTGGAAATGTTCAGTTGTTATTAGGAAGGACACGGAGGAGGAGGAAGAGGAGGCAGAGATGGCTGCGGCTCCGGCTATGGGAATGGCGTGAGCATATCAGGCCGAGCAGATTGTGTGGTCTGAGTGGCTATTAAAAGTGACAGGATGGAGGCCTTGGAGTTGGTGAGCCGCCTGATTACACCTCTCCTCCCCAGTCCCCCTATTGACTGTGGTTAGGATGTAGCTTTCCATTTCCTGCCGAAATAAATTAAAAGTCAGAAGTAATTTGCCTGATGGGGGGATGCAGGTGTTTTCTCTATCTCCTTTTTTTTTTTTTTCTGTGCTTCAAAGTTTCTGAATAAAAATTCTCCTAGCCTGGAAATCAATTGAACCCTTGGCTCTTTGATAAGGAAAGGGCTTATTTTCAGCCTGTGACAGTTTTGTGGCAGGGAGGCAAAAAAGGTAGGGATTTGATTAAAGGGGAGATAGGGAGAGATTGAGGTCTTGTTCTTGCCATAGGAAAGATCAAGGTACGTAATCATGTCTGCTACAATGCCGGCTCCACCGCCATGCTCCTGCTCCCTCATTGTCTCTCTCTCTCTCTCTCTCACACACACACACACACACACACTTGATTTCTTTCTCACATATACATGCACAACCACGCATACATACTGACGTCTCCGTCATCTGATAAGTAAGGAATGAAGGAGGGCCAGTGCTTTATTTTCCGCGCTCACTTCTGTTCTGTCCGAGATCCCGGCTGAACGCGCTAAGATCCCCGTTTGCCGCGCTTCCTCCGAGATTCTCTCCTACCTGTCAGACATGCAGCACCTACACAACCTCTCAGCAATATCCTGTTGCTGTTCACAAAAACTTGCTCTTTACAACCCTCTAAAGCATGCAGCACCGCCCACACGGTGAGAATTTCTGCAGTTTTGGATAGATGCCTTGAGAGCGCCAAAGCAAGGGCAGGGTGTGAATACTCCCAAAGCTGTTAAACTGGTGAACTGCAAAGCTTTCAACAGCTAGCTGCATGACAGTGACGACTGTATGTGGGTAGACTACTGCCATCGGGATAAATATTGCATGATGCTACGCCGGGGTAAACAATGACAAACAATGCTGCGAGATGAGCGCTGTGAAAGTGTGTCAAAAGGAAACTTGTGTTGTGGCGCATTTTGACTAAAATGAGTGTAATTACTTGACAGATGAGACAATCTCAATCCTAAAGCAGGTCACCCCTTTGAGAGGGCCTCGCGCCACTTTGACCTCACGTGCCTGTCCACAAAGGCCCAAAAAGCACTGCTCTCCCGCTCGTTGCTCGTGCTCGTGTTGCAGTCGAGAGCAAGGTGAGCCCCTTGAACATCAAACAGGCTTTCATGTTTCTTTTATTTTAAATGGCAGTGTTTGTACAACACCAGGAATCTGAAGCTTTCCCCTGCTCACGGCTCTGGGGGAGCTTCCACGTAACCCAACCTCCCCCCGCCTATCCACCACGCCGCCCTGGGACACCAAACCATCCCCCATCCTGAGAGCCCAAGAGGGGACGCACGGAGGCGTCGGGTGTGGGCGAAGGAAAGAGAGGGAGCAGCGGCGAGAGACAGAGGGGGTCGAGGCGTGCGGGTTCCCTCCCGCTCTTTGAGCTGCACAAATGAAATTCACATCAGGTGCGGCGCGATCAAAAAAGCCGATGACTCAGTGTCGGGCCGCGTTTAGACGCTTGGCTTTACAACTTCAAATGGCACGCAGCCGCAGATCACACCAAACCCCCCCAACACCTCCTTCAGAAGCACCCTCACTCATACACACCACACACACACACACACACACACACACACACACAGCTCTAGCCCATCTGGGAGCGAAAAGAGGCCTCGCTTGAAGTGCTTCCCAGTCGAGGTGACTACATAAATAGATGGAGGAAGGAGAAAGGGGGGGGGGGGACTTCAGAAGATGAGGAGAGAACGTGTTTGGGCACTTTCACCTTCGTTAATTTTAGATGTTGTTTATTCCCTCCTTTAAGCTTTCCCAGAAGAGAGCTTATTGCCTCAGTGCATATTTTGGTTTTTTCCACCAGTGGCTGAGCTCCTGCAGGATAATTTCATCTGACTGTGATTCTGGACCTGGTGATCTGAGTGTGTTCACTTGGAAAACAGCAAAAAAAAAAAAAAAAAAAAAAAGGCTCTCTGTGTTTAGACACTCTCAGACAAACGTGTTTGTGTTTTCCAACGCGAAGACATCCAGATCTTGATGCTAAGAGGGGAAAAAAAGGATGACCATGCAATGTCATTTGCAGTTGCAGGCACAAACTCCGCATGTGTGTTGTAGTCACCAGTTACCGTGTGACATTATGGTGAATTTGACATGTCTTTTTTTGTTTTTGTTTACTGCTTGCCAATACACGAAGTAAATACCAATAATAATGGTAACTAATAATACACACCAAGCCAAAAAACACCTCAAAATGTAATGATTAAAAAGCTTTAAGTCTAAATACACAATTTAAAGGATCAAGTGGGTGATATTCAGTGTATTTATTTTGTCAATAAATCCCATGAAAAGACCAAAGGATTGTGTGTGTATCCAAAGTCTGATATGTCTTAGTCCTCGGTGCCACGGAGCTCCATTGTTGTCCAAAAATGATTAAAAGTACTTCAGTGAGCCACACTGGGTGACGTGTTCCTTCATGTCCATAAACACACACTGTAGTTTATTTTGACTCAGTCCCACACACACCGCCCAGACGCCGCAAACAGTCCCCAACAAGTACACCTTGTACTCACTCCTGTTTGAGTATTTGCTGAAAACATCAGCTGTTTGAGGAAATAAATGACCCTAAAAAAATAAAAAAAAAACTATATATATATTTATGACCCATTTTTAAAGAATAACTTCTACAGTAGGAATCAATGGAGCTGAGTGTCAGAAAGTATGGAGAGATGTACTAACACATTATTGGTGTTTTTTTCCAGGTATTTGTTGACAGCATGAAAAATATAGAAAAATGGCAGTCAAGATTATTTAAAACAGCTGCCTGTCAAATATGAACAAGTGCATAAATACTGAGTTTTGATCCATGCAAACAAAACGCAGTCTCTTTGATTTCACAGCGCCACATCAGTCGGGGAAACTGTAGCATTTTGGTTTTGGAAAAATGTTTTGGTTCGCGGTGAAATAAAAAAAAAAAAAAAAGGAAATCTCTGGAAAGTGAGAATTTTCTTCACAGTAGAAAAGTTATTTCCGTGACTCGGGAATTGAAGTTTGTCGGAGTTGAAGGAAAAATCTCGGTTCTGGTTTTTTGTTTCATTCACCTAATGCTGTCCAGATGGGTGAAGCTTTTTTTTTCTTTTTTTTTTTTTGTGCAGGGACTGCACATTTGCATTTTAAATCATCATGCTCATTTCATCAGATTTCACAACACCAGAGCGAGACAGAAGAGGAGGAGAGACATAGGGAGGGATAGAGAGAGAGATGGAGAGAGACAGGAAGGTGAGACAGATAGGGAGAGGAGAGAGACAGAGGGAGAGAGAGGGAGCAGTGTGCCAGAGGGAGTCTCTCTCTCTCTCTCTCTCTCTCTCTCCTCTTCAGCAGGAGCTGTCAGCCGGTGCCGTCAGAGTGGCTATAAACAAAAAGTGTTTTCTCCCTTAACAAGCTCAACAGGACCTTCAGTGGGGAGACGACACAGAAATGCTTACTCTCCAGGGGTGACAGCCACTGTCTGCCATCAATCAGTCAGACTCACTGCGCTACCCGCAGACAATGCCTCAACAAGGGCACCGCTCAGATTCATCACAGAGGGGGAAAAAAAACCAAACAGGCATGATGAAATATACACATCAGCACTGCAAGTCATTTCATTTTACGCCGTGATAGGGTCGATTATGCGGGAGAAATCGCAGCGACAACATCTAAAAATAAGCGTCATGTACCGTAGCGCGTGTTTTTCTCTTGCATGGCATTACAATCACGAATGTCGTCGCAAGCGGCCCACCGTCGGCGAGCATGCGCCGGGGCGCGCTCGCCTACTGTACGCCTGCACCTACACACTCAGGCTCATGTAGACATTATATCCTTTGAAGCACTGTCAGTGTTCCAAAACTATGCTCTCTGTCACAGAAATCATTTGAAACACTTCTTTCAGAATGTCACAGCCCTGTTTGGGCTTTGATCAAAGCCAGCGATGTCAATTTTGGGAGGAACTGCTGTGTAGTAATGCATGACGAAACTGTCAGAAAGTTGTTTCAGCTCGCTCCCCTGTGCATCTTAAAATAATCATTTGGTTGCTGCCTCCACATATGTCACCAATTTTTTGTCACGTTGCAAGGGTTTCCTTGATGGTTTTACATGCATTAGCTGACAGGAAACAAAATGGCTTACATTTGTATGATAAAATATCCTATATTACTGCAGGTAATTTACATGTGTAACTGATGTTTGCTTCCTCTGACAAATGCTTGATCTGATGATTGTCAAGATGCCTTCCACTCCAGCAGTTCAACTCAAGCGAGCATGGTGGTGATATGATAAGTCATATAGTGATTGCGTGCTATATGGTAAATTCTACAACCCATGAAGAAATTAAACACACTCCTGAGGTTTGTATGTGATACTACAAGACAGGGAGACTTCCACTTTTGTCATCTTTATTCAATAAAAGCACACAGTCACGCTTGCTTGTTTCCAGATATTATGTATATTCAAAAATCTAAATGTAATGTAATGTAAATGTAAAACATGTTCATACTCATGAAAGAAACATTAGTTAGTTAGTTTGTTTACTTTATAAATGGTGACTTTACATTTCTTATATTTGTAAGTAAAAGAAATGCTCTTTTCTAGACCTACCAATGTTTGTGGTGCATTTTTCTTTGTTTCTTTTTTCCAAGTGCCACATTATTAGAATTACTGCCCTAAACACTTAGATCCAGATGAACCCCGTCTCCTACAAATTATGTTTAAATGCAACTATTCTTTTACCTTAGTGCCAGTTAAGATGACAGAAAATTGGTCCTATGGTTGCACCTGTCTTTTTAAATTGGCTTCAATGTGACGTTTATCGGGTTTTCTTTCCGTAACTAGTATATTTACTATATTATCAAGATAAGTCAAGTCAAGCCAAGTCCTTTTATCTTCATAGCTCAATATCACAAATCACAAATTTGCACTCAAGGGGCCTTAGACCCTCAATGCGGATAAGAAAAAACTCGGAAATAGAATAGACCAGCAAAGTAAAATTACACAATGGACGATCATGATGACAAAATGGTATATAGACTGTAAACATATATGAAGATTCATAAGCTCTGAATGAAGTAAAAAGCTGATGGTGCAGCACCAGCCAATCATGAGTGCTGGTCGTGGTTTTGAAAATCTACTCTCCTTGCCTTCATGTCACATCATCAGCTGAGGCTGACGGTCATCAGCTTTGCAGGTATTTGGTCATAAACCAAAGCCGAAGTTGACCTGCTGGAGGCGCTGCCGTAGATGAAAAGCCATTCATTAGTCGTTGAGATAATTCAGTCGGGACAAACTAAGAATTTATAAAAATTTGAACTGACTAACATTATTAGCCTTGAATAGTTAACCAATGTACAAAGAACAGAGCCCAGAGTGATGGTCAAGGCCAACATAACGCATGCTTACAGCTAAAGATGGAGCTAAAACGTTTTTCTTCTTTCACGGTACAGAATCTTGTCCTTTGTTGATTCATTTCCAATCAAAGCAGCGGTTTTGCTCTCAGTTTTGCGTGTGCCACCTCTGTCTTGCCATGTGAAGCCCATGCAGGTGATGGCTATGCCCCCCAAAGGCGGAGCACGGGAAGGAAGCAATGCTGTAGGAAACTTTAAAATAAAAATAAAAAAAGAAGAGAGAAAGATACACGTTAGAAAGGGCTTAATCACACTGTGGATCCCCTCACTCTGATTCATCTGTGAATGGCCTTGGTGCCTTGCAAAAAAGAATAATGCTGAAGGATTTCACCTTAGATTTGGCATCGCACCAGTCGAATCCGATCACAATCAAAACATCGCTGTGCTCAGGAAAACACACACCTGCACACTTCAATGCCGGAAAGAACAGGGATTACTGGAAATGAACAGGGCTTCTAATTTGCATTGGCAAACACATAGTTTGTGCTTAATGTCTGGCCAAGGGAGCCGGCAGTAAAGACACCAAAGCAGTTTTTAACTTCGCTGATCAAAATAAGGCGACCCAAAAGCCCACTCACTTACTGAATCTAGATTGTTCTGTCTGCTTTTCAACAGCAGCAAACCTCTCGTGGATATCTTGTTGTGACTAAATCTTCTCATGTGAAGTGTCTCCTACTTGTGCAGGCACGCCGTCGGTATCTCTCAGGTGTTGTCAAGAGGATTACAACAGAGCATTCGGATGACAGCGAGTCTGGCTGCGGTGCATCTAGACTAGTCTGAGGAAAGCTCTTGAAGGGGTTGGTCCGAATTCATTTTCCTGCCCTGACCCTTTGTGGTTAAAGCGAGGCTGCGTAACTTCTGAGAGAAGAATTAGCGCATTGTTCCTCTCACATATGAAACGTTGAATTCATAAAACGAACCTTTGGAACACTGAATACACTCACTAGCTGAAGGCGGGGAATGTTAGCTAACTGCTGTGCATTAGCGACTCAGTTTGCTGACTTCACAGTAGCTTAGCATTTTAGCTAAATGCTAAAACGTAATTGTCACTTATAGTCATAGTGGCTGTGCTGTTCAGTAAAAGTTTTGTTTCCCGTAAAAAATGTGGATTGTTTTGATGCTGAATATTAATACCACTGCCACATCTTTGTGTTTCTTCCACAAAAGTGTAAAATAAAAGTCTTAAGACTTATGAGAAGGAAGTGTCTGCACCATCATCATCATCATCTAGCAATAATTCCCATCACACCTTTCTTGGCAGAGGAGTGCCCATCTGAGTCTATAGATCCAATTGCTGAGTGTGCCCTGCGTTAGGCTATGAGCTTCTGTACATGGAAAATAATCCTTGGAGCAGCTGACGAGGCAGTATATCTAAACACATGACGGCACCATGAGCCAACATAATTTAACAACGCATTAATCTCTTCACTAATGCAGTCAATAGCATATTAAGCGAGCTACAAAAGCAAAATTAATGAGAAGTAATGCGACGCCAGTCTGCAAAGCGCTCCAGTGAAATCCTGAGCAGTCAGCAGGACTGCTTGTGCCAACTCATTTCTCAGCTGTGTCTCTTGCTCTCGCACAGGGATATGCCCTTGGGTGAAGAGGTGCTCAGATTCCACAGATGTCATCCACAAATGCCATATTTCAAAAGGCCGGGGAAGTGATCTTCAGCCTCACTTAAAATACAATTCCCATTGTGATACTAGCAGAGCGGTGAGAAGACAAACCTGAGCCCCAAGTCTTTGAAGAAGGACCAGTCATATGAAAGTGCACATTGCTGCTCCAGGAGATTCTCTGCAGATTCACGAAATAGAACAACCACTGATATTGTAATAACTTATCACCCTTAAGATTTCAATTGTGGTTAAAGACGTCTTAAAACACTCGTCATGTAGTTCGGCAGTAGACATTTATCGAACACGGGAGAAAGAAAAGCAGAAAACACACTTTGAGCAGCTACTCTGTCAGAAATACAACAGAAGACGACAAGCAACTCATGTATCTGAACATTTGATGTCGTCTTTATAAATTGCTGTTGCCATATTTGTTAGATTACATCAATACGTATAGGCGTTGCGCACGTATGATGTGTCCAGTGCGGGAATGGCGGACTCTGCCACTGACAATGCAAGCTACTCTAAAGAGAAGTGACTAATGAATGTAAATACATTTAATGGCATTGGGATGATAAATGAGAGCCATAAATAGTATCAAAAACTGGGTTTAATATAATTAATTATAACTTTAATTAGAGAGTAGTAGCTGATAAACTCCAATGTCAATGCGTTTAATGCACACTGGTACAACTGACATACTCAAAACAAAGCTTGGTAGTTCATTTGCACCTAAATAACACATTACTTGAATGTGTTCAAATGTGACATATGTTCATGCTTTTAAACTGCTACAAATGTACACAACATGCACATTATTTTGTACTCATGGGGCGCGTCAAACTAGATTGCAGTATTTGATTTTCTGTAGTCTTCTGTATCTTTTTTTTTCATCTTCCGCAGGTAAGACCTTGAAGTATAGAAATCATGCCTCTGCTATATTTATTATTATTATTAGACATGTCTATTAAATGATATTGAATAGACATATCTTGCTGTTGCTTTTGTTGAATTAAAAAGAGAAAATGGTGTCTCAAATGTTGTCATTTTTAAGTAGAAGGTTTGAAATGACGAGGTGATGAACTGCTGTCACTCATGTTCACTGTAGTGGTAATGGCCTCACTATTACAGTGTAGCCTGTAATATTTACTGAATGAAAGTGCCGCAGGGTGACATGACTACTGAGAAAGTGAAAGTTCTTGATTGTTACATGCTGTAAAAGCTCTGGACTTGTGTGTTTGACAGCAACAGAGGGTCACCATCGTTCTGAATATGGAGAAATCGGAAAATGGACCATGATTCAGTAAACCTTCCTCCCTCAAGAAGTACTTGTAATTGTGTCCTTGAGCAAGGCGCTTAAAGAAATACCCTTAGACATTCTTACATGTCCTTACTCTGTGTTCGGTGTGTCTTCCAGGAGTGATTTTGTCGTGTACGTGTAAGTGTTGTAATCAGTCTTCTGTCGAGAAAAGAGAGTGAGAGTTTCATCCTTTAACAACACAACTGGTCTGATGGATGGATTCATCCCTGGATGATTGTTGTAGGTGTTATTTTTGTACAATTATAACACACATTACTAATAACATACAGTATACAACTATTATATTATGTGATTGTGACACCATCACAAAACTGACAACGTTCTATCATTGCATGGTCTGCTGTATGTTGTCATTATTGACTGATTATCAACACTGAAGCAGTGTGAGATCCAGGAAATTCGATACTATATCTTCCATCCATCCATCCATCCACACCCTCCCGGGTTCACCTCTCCTCCCTCCCAAGCCCCCAGAACAAAAAGAACAAAAAGTGTGGATAGATTAAATTGCATCAAATAGTAGCCAAATAAATACATAAATAAACGCAATATACAAAATACATTTACATATGCAAAAATGAAATGAAAAAAAAAAACAAGCCATATATGAGGCTATTTCCTTGAACCACATAGAGGTGGGAGGTGGATTATCATTCTTCCATATCATACTAATACATTTGTTTCGGGCCATTTAAGTCAAGTTTAAGCAAATCACACTTTTTGTCTTATCTAAAGGCAATACTGATGTCTCCACCGGCAGTCTGGGTAAGCAGGCTACATCAACGCCTGTAATACTGTGGTTGTGTCTCTGCCCCCAGGTTTACACTACTGCAAAGCCCATGCGTGAGGGTCCCCATCTCAGTTTTACATCTGGGGCACACTTCTTGTTGCTCAATGTTCCAAGCCTATTGGCTCTTCATAAGGGCAAGATCTGTGGTTTATTAAGGCTTTTTCCTCAACATAGCACCTACTGTCAAACATTCATATCTTCCTCTCATGTTATATCTCTGTATGTTATCCGGTAATAACAAGAATAAGAAAACTATTTGTGTTTCGATTCCTCATCATCGTGTTTCTTGGGGGAAAAACGATGATGGGAGCTAAAGCAGTCGAGCTCAGGCCTCCCCGGAAGAATGAGGGTGAAGCTTTTTTTTTTTTAGATCCGATTATTTATTTGTCATAGCAGGTAAAACACAGTTGTTAACTAATAACATGAATGATTGCTCCGTTCTAGTCAAGCCATGACAGTGGGTCAGCATGCACAATACCAGGACCCTGAAACCAATTCAGCCGTCATGTATTTAATCATTTACATAGCTGATACCTTCAAACCTGCAATAATTAGGATGTTTGGCCACTTGGGGGCAGTGGGGACAAGCTGTAAACGCAACACTGACATATTACCACTTTTTAAGCTAATATGGAGAATGTGTTACACCACATCCAGCAGTTATGGAGCAACATTAGCATTCACTTTGTGTGCGTCTAGCCACCTGGCGAATGTAAGGCCAATATTCACTCAGCTCTGAATTTTGGTGTCCGCCAACTCCTGAGTGGAACATCTTGCTCTCTTGTTGCGGAATGTTCCACTATCACCAGCTAGTGTGTGAATTTGTCGAACTGCCATTTGATGACGGGCAGGTATTGTACAGTGGACAAAAGCTGCTGTGGCGGACAAAAACGGCATTGATGAGAACCATATAATGTCCATAAAGGTGGATGACATGACAACTCACTCACACTTCTATACATTTTTCCCAAAGATTTGTGTTATTGTAGGTAGTTCATATCAAGCTGATGTATGTTCAAGTGTTCATGTTTCTGATGAGTTTGGTTTTATTTATTAAATGAGTTATTTGATGCTATAGAAAGTGGGGCGTGACCTTGAAATCTTTATATACAGTCTATGATGAGAACAGAGACCAAAACAGTAAAGTTGTGGGCTGGAAAACCAAAACAACGCTAATTGTGATAATTGATAACTCTCTGTGGCTTCGTCACTATGAACAACCCCTTTCACATTACATATAGTCATGTGATGCATTGTAAATGGGAATATACTAATAACTGCTGTTGTTGTTGTTACTATTAAAACACTGTTTCAAATCCAGCATGTTTTACTCTCATCTAAGAAATCAGTGACTTTGTCTCCACTGAGTCCTCTTTATCTATATAGTATGTGGGTGAAATCATGAAGGCATATGTATGTGTGTGTGTGTGTGTGTGTGTGTGTGTGTGTGGCTGGAGGAGGAGGGGAGAGGTTCTCTTTTTCTCTTCATCAGACGAAATCTACATCATGTGCCCAACAGCAAACATACGTCAGAACAAGCCTGCAGTGCAAACATTGTGTTTGCATTGAGGGGAGAATAAGCCACTGGAATAATGCATGCTAACTGTGATATATACCCCAATTAAGCATTCCAGGAATTTACATAACAGAAAAAAAAAACAACTTCAATTACCACATGAGCAATGACTGCTGGCATTTGATTGCAGGAGGGAAATACACGGGACAATAAACATAATTTACAAGATGTTTAATTTTGTGTTTGGAAAATTGAATCCACCGGCAGTGAGAAATATGCTGCATGTTTGTGGGAAGAAGCGGTGGTTGTGATTGATTGGAGGAAACTAATCTATGTTTGTTTGCACTGCACAAGCAACATAACCCAACCTTTAACTCTTGAATGGCAAAAGCCCAAACAGAAACAACGGTGCATGGCTGTAGTGGGGGGAGGCACACGGGAAGGAGCTCTTGTGTGTAATTTTGTTGCCGTTCAACCTCATCAAGTCTACCTCTGTCGTACGCAGATCCCCATGGAAATATAGAGATTCATCATCTTTTTTACTCCACGGTTCACCGTCCCTGAGTACGAGGAAATTATTTCAATTTCTCCTCTTGATGAGCTTCTACTCATGGGCAATTATCTCAACACAATAGATGGTACCTTGGTGAACAATTCCGCTGTCGCTGTCCACAATATGAGAGAGACAGACAGGGAGAGAAAGGAGGGAAGAAAGGGAGCTTATGAATCTCCCACCGCCATCAGAGCCAGAGAGTCCGGGGTGAGAGAGCTCCAGCACTGTCTAATTTGTGCTTTGCAAAACATGACAGCATGTGAATTGTAATGGCAACACATAAACCTTTATTGATTGGGTTATGTCATTTCTGATGACCGGATAGCAATAATGATAATAAGTATAAGACGGGGAAAGGCAATTCAATAAATAACACAGCCAAAGCTCGTGCCAGCCAAAACAACCCATTGCTCCAGTTCAGGGAACAATGATCCGGGAGTTACCAAGAAGACCATGTCACTCAAGATCTCACTTGCTAGACTCCTTCAACTGAGGTATACACTTTCAGATACCAAGGCTTTGTGGTTTCAGTCGCCTGCTATTGAAGACATTTCGATACTCAATATCCGTCCAAGAAGCTTCATCGGTGCAACTGAAAGGTTTAGATTCACCCAAGTTTTGGAAAATCCATATTTTAGAGAAATATTCTCATGTGAGAGTCATTAGAGTCCTGAGACAAGGTGTGGATCGGTGTCAAACTACCGGGGTGAAGCTGTTCTGACCGCACTGTGGGTAGTGGACAATTGATGCAGTCATCCTGTACTGTAAAAAAATACTCAAACTGGCATTCATTGACTTTCTGGCCACTTTGGGGCAGTAAAAGCTGTAAACCGATCATTTATTGCTTTTCCTACTGTGACATCCCAAAAGGTCTTCTGTGAAAAAGGCCTATAGTAATAACTTTGAACCTGCAATAATTGAATGTTTGGCCACTTTGGGGTAGCGGAGACACGCTGTAAACACAACAATGACATATTATCACCTTATAAAGTTTAGCATTAGCATTCATTTGGAGTCATGACTCTGGCCCCTTAACGAATGCAAGTCCAATATACACGCTCACTTTTAGCTCTGATTTAGTCTTCACCAGCTCCTGAAGGAAATATCTCATTCTTTAGCAAGTTCAGCTAGTCGCTAACTTTGCCAGTCGACCAGTTGGTGGTGGGCAGGTAGCGTGCAATGGGCTTTTAGAGCCATTTCGCTGAAAACAGCAAATAGACAGTAAAGTTTCGGACTATAATACCAAAACTATTACCTAAAAGACACTAAAACTCTAGAGGTGACTAAGAGGTGACCCCTTCGGCACGTCACATAGTTATTTTAGTTATTTAAAACGATCACTCAGTAACTCAATAAGCTAACAAGGCTAAGGCTAATATTTGTCAAAATGAGTCAACATTCCCTCAGCACTTTGGGTGAAAGTGAATATTTAAAAAAAGGAACCATGAAATGATTCCAGTCAGTCTCAAGGCTGCTCTGGAATAATGACACTATTTCTGGTACATTTCATTTTCAGTCACTCCATTTTCATGTTAAAGAGTGACGGGCCTACATGCACGGACACTCACATGTAATGAGTTTAACTGATAGTGTTCAAAGACCACGCTTCCCAGGATTGTCTTTCAGCATTGCAAAAGGCACCAACTTCCCTGCAAACGTAAAGAAACTCTTCTGCACATGTACTCTCTGTGTCTTTCCAAGGTCAGTCTCGAAGAGTAAAGCTAGCAGAGGTGCAACACATATAGATCGGTTCGTGAACTAAAACAAGCCCAAAACGTCCTGAAAAAACATACAACATTCCCTTTTTGGGAAAGTGTGCAAATTCAACATCACAGCATATCTACATATTTATATTTATTTTTCATCAACAGCACTTCACAAAACAGGAAAATACAACACTGTCAATGTGTACCTTTCAAAATAACAGTCTCCACTAAATCTACATAGAGTCAACATCCCATTACTACACAATGGTGGGGGGGTGGGGCAGAAAGCAACACATAGACTGTTTTACCAGGTTTGTTACATTTTCCGACAAAAACTGAAAGATGCTACAATCACATAAAAGCTCATAGCGGCTTTAAAGTAGACACGGTGGATTACGTACATCTTGTCAGGTTGTAAATGCAGCATGGTTACATATGGGGCAAAGGTACTTGAGCTGAATGTAACTGTGGGCATGGAATAAAATGCAAATGCTTGCAGTCAGAGGCAGGGCTAGCGGTGTGTAGATCTTCCACAGCACAGGTCAGACAGAAGTGACCGGAGTTTTCAAAGGATGAATTCCTCAGCAACTGTCCATTTGAACATTTGAGTAAATTGGTACTAATCAAGATCCTTGTCAACCCCCCATGGATATGTTATGGTAATATATGGAATGGGGCATTGAAAATCTTACTAATTGCCTCTTGTATGTGTATTGTATCGTAATTAAAGACAATAGAGCAGCTGTGTAGCATTTCACATTATTAAGAGTATTTTTCGAGTTGAGTGCTCTTCTACATTACAGCTGTCACAGATATCATAGATCAAGCACCATGGTACGAGCGCCAGAGCCTCAGAGCGAAAGCATTATTTCATACTCTTCTGGTTTTTCAGGACTTCCTGACTGTCGCACGTGTCTGGACTCCAGGTGTGATTCTATAAAAGTGGCATTTTTTGATTTACAGGGCCATTACCGACCGATCCGGAGACACTGGTTTGGTGTCAAAAGAGCATATCATTATTCTGTTGTATGACAAAGCAGTTTGCCAAAGGAGACTATAATTACATCATTGTCTTCTTTTCGGCTGACTCCCGGCAAGGGAATTATTGGTAATCATCCATGTAATGTGGTGCCACTCAGTTTTTGACAGCTGAGTGAAACCACAGCGCTGTGGTTTTGTCCTTTTAGATGTAAAATCAGAGCTAAAAACCCCATCTGTTCCCTGGGCTCAGCATGCTGTTTCTTATGTGCGTTTTCTCACCGGCATCTATGGCGGCTTCAGTTTTTATACATACAGATTTCTACCATATCAGCCAAGAGGTGATGCCAAAAATACAAAATAAAAAAAATATTATGATACAGAATATTCCCTTGGAAGTGTGTCATTACGCTTGATCAAACACGCATACTGTACCACACAAAACAACAATAACCTCCATCTCCAAAAGGACATCATTATTATTTAAAGCATCCATCTCTGCTCTTAAACCCCTTCACCTTCCTCATGCTGTGGATGCCCTGTCCACATGAGTGGCCTGCCGTCTTTGTGCTGCCATTTAATAAGCATTCTTTAACCTCCAGGGAGACTTCTACTGACTCTGGCAATGCCAGACAGGAACGCTGTGACACCAAAAAACCAGACCTCTTATCTGCCGTCTTCCCTGCCTGCGATTGTCAGCAATAAAAAATAAAAAAAGAAGAGAAAAACAAACTCCACTGAAGCTTCCATCTCCAAACCGGTGGTGCTGTCAGCTCCTATTTAGAATCTGTGTTTATTCTGCACTCCGGCTTTTTATTTATTTAACAGAAAAATATGCATTGGGGTGTTGACTCGCAGGAAGACATGTCAAGACACACAGTGAAACCAGCAGTGTCAGGGCAGTTAACACTTCAGTAGACAGCGCTGTTGGTAAGAGTGCTCACACAGTGATTGTATTGTGTGTCAGTGTCAAGAACAAATGCCTAGGCAACGCCATGCTTTTTTTTTTTTTTTAAGCCATGCAATCCATACCTTGCATGTACTCGAAATCTACATTGATAGAAGCAGCTGTGACGTGCCATTAAAGAAGTGGCGTCAGTTTCACGGTGCGACCAAAGTCAACTAGAACATGAACAGCTCCAATAATCCCTCAGTTCATTTGTCAGTACTAGAGGCGTTCAGGTAGCAGATAGGCGGGGGTGGGGGTGGGGGGGGGGGCATTTTGGCAGAGCATTGTTTGGCTTTCAGTGGATCAGGCCTTCAGCAGAGGAGAGAGTGAGTCAGATTAATAAATAAGAATGCATAAAGGGTGAGCAGTGCTAGCGGGTCTCCCTTGGATATTGCTGAGGAGTCTACACACCTGCCCAGACTGTCAAGCACCAGTAGGCTTTAGTGATTTGGTTTAAGGTAAATTTAGCACAGACCACTGGGGATTTTACATCCAATTCTCTTTTTCATAATACAATAGACGTTGGAGTGGAGGGGAAAGCCAAATAAATCATCTACAGGTGGCCAGTTGGGTCCTCAGTCACTGACTTTGTCAAATTAAATAGTTAGAATTCAAAAGTTGCTCACCTCCACATGGGGTATGTAGTCATATTGATGCATTACAGGAGACTTCTATAAAGTGAGACAAGTGGCCGATGACAACCCATTTTGCCCCACTGGCAACAATTGTTGCCGAAGTATATCACTGTCATTTTCTATTCACAATAAAAAATCTCAAAGGTTCTAATGCATCTTTTTCCACTTATATGCTAGTAGACAACTTAGACTAAGGTTTTGATTTATAAAAAATAATTTCCAAGTGCTTCCTGTCACATGACATCACCTGCTTCCTGCTCCTTCCGGCTGAAGACATGGCGGATGCATATCCTCCTGGAAAGAGATAATTTTCATAAATTTCTTATGATTTTTCCCCCCAAACATATTTATTATTATTTAATCATTGAAGTCTCTAGAGTAACCCTCCCCCAAAAAATTGTACCTGGGATAAATATTTTTTTGTTCATGGGCTTGTTTCTGTGAGTGGCAACAAAAGTTGCCAGTCGGCACATAGCTTGTCGCTAACTAAAGGAAAACACTGTCTGCAGGATTGCTCATAATTTACTTATTTCAAATTGTAGAATGATGTACAATGGCTCTTTTTAGTCCTCTTAGAATACTCTTCCTAGCTAAATAAATTCACAGGTATTCAAGGCCTGTGTCTATAGGATTTTGATACCGTACCATACATCATTTTCTTGCTAGCTGCTAAGCGATCTTTCTTTGTTAGCTAACATTAGGTTGTGTTTCACTGAGGTAAAAAAAATTTTGATGTGCAGTTGGAGGTGCACTTTTATTGACACACAAGTACTTACCATAGCCAATGCCCACACCTAAAACGCCCCCCCACCACCACCACCTCTACACCCCCGCCACAAATCCCCCTTTTCCCTCTGGTATACTATGTATGTAAGCAATTTTCATAAAATAACATAGGTCAAAATAAAAATCAATCATGTATGTTGTCCTTTCCTTAGGTACAACATGGCAGAGGTCCTGGCCATGCTGCAGGACTCTGAAACTCTGGCGGACATCACAGTTGTGCCTGAGTCAGAAATGCATGCACATGACACAGACTGTGACAGCGACCAATCTGATGACGAGGCCACTGGTGACCATAACCGCCTCCCATCGAGATTACTGAAAGGTGAAGGCTTTCTACCTAATTCAGACATGCAACTGCCAAATCCCCCCGATGATGATCCTGGGTGCTCATCCTCAGTGAGTCAGACAGAGACTAGAAAGGTCAGTGGCACAAATGAAAAGGTTACCAGTCAGATCGTTGGGCCCTTGCTCCACAAAACCAAGAACCAAGACAGGTAATTCAAAAAAATCAAGATTGCGGCCAAAGCACCAGCACAAGCCAGCAAAATATATAAGATCCCTCGCTATGTCCCCAAAGAACATGATCCTGGCTTCACATCAGATGATCCAGTGGATATCTTCCTTACATTCTATCCCAAGTCCCTCAGAGATGCCACACTGGAAATGTCCAATCTCTATGCCAAACAAAAAGGGAAAACACTCAACCTGACTGAGGATGAACTTCTGACATTCTATGGTATTCTGTTGACCAGTGGATACAACACAGTCCCAAGGCGGCGTCTTCTCTGGTCAGACGATTTTGATGTCAGCAACACTGCTGTAAAAGATGCCATGCGGAGGAACAGGTTTGATGAGATTATGTCTTCTGTTCATTTAGTAGATAACATGAAGATCACAGCTGACCCGTTCTTCAAGGTGCGTCCCCTGTTTGAGCATCTGAATAGCATCAACAAAGCAATCCCGATAGCAGAAAACGTGGCAGTAGATGAGATGATGATTGAGTATTTTGGAAGGCATGGGTGCAAACAGTTTATTAGAGGGAAGCCCATTCGTTTTGGGTATAAAATATGGAGCTTAGCATCCTCCTCTGGATTTGTCCATCAGATGGAGCCATATGCAGGAAGCCACACACGTCTGGTGGAAACTGGACTTGGTCAGGGTCCAAGTGTGGTTCTTGGCCTGGGAAAGAAAGCTGAAGTGCCACCTGGAGTCAAGTTTTACCACGACAACCTCTTCACAACCCTGTCCCTGGTTGAGATGACCCTGAGAGGCTATGGCAGCTGTGGCACGATGCGACAAAATCAGCTCCACAACGTTCCCTTCACATCACCCCAGACCTTCAAGAAGACACCCAGAGGAGATGCTGAGTATCTGGTTGAGGGAGAGAAGCTGATTGTAAGGCGGAATGACAACAGCGTGGTCACTGTGGTGTCGAACATGGAGAGGGAGTTCACCGAAACTGAGGCGAAGAGATGGAACAAACAGAAGCGGAGCATGGACAAGGTCAGACAGCCCCATTGTATCCAAGACTACAACACACACATGGGAGGAGTAGACCTGCATGACCAGTGTGTCAGCCGCTACAAAGTCAACATCCGGTCCAAGAAGTGGTGGTGGCCATGCTTCAGCTGGGCCCTGAACAGTGCCATGGTGAACAGCTGGTGCTATTACAGGTACACAAGGCTGTATGTTGTTTAGCGATATCACAATCGAGTTTGTGATGTTTGACTCGAGGTCATCGATAGTGCTCTTCGGTCGACAAGAGCAGCAGTGATGATATCCAGACCAACATCACAAACTCAAGTGTGATATTGCTTTTACAGAACATTCTACATATGGGGTATGACGCTGTCATCTGCAAACAAAAACATGGCACGTTCATGCATCTATCATGCTTGTTTTGTCATTCATTTAGGTCCTGGAAAAGCGGGGAGAGGGATCTCCTCTCCTTCCAGAGGCTGGTAGCGCAGACCCTCCTCCTGCGCCATGGAACAAAGCCAAGTAGGCAGGGCAGAGGATCTTCGATGGTGGTGGCGATAACTGATGCCACCAGGTTTGATGATCTCAACCACTGGCCCTGCAACACTGGCAGCAGGTACAAGCGATGCAAGCAATGTGACGGACGCACATCATTTGCATGTGAAAAGTGTAATGTGCCACTACATGTGGAGTGCTTCAAGAAGTACCACACTGCGTAGAATATGAATGAAAGGTAACGGAATGTATGGGAAGAAATACGTTTTTAGAGATTTTATTTCCACCAACTTGTTCCCACCCTTGTTTGGCAGTTTTTCGATTGGCAGTGTGAATTCAATGTTTCAAACCTTTTGTTGTTATGTTTTAACCTGTTGGAGATTGTTTTTATATTATACAGACTTGGTCTGAGATGTAAATCTGTTACAAAAGTTATTTATGAATAAAGAAACCAGTTCAAATTGTTTGATGTTTTGAATTTTATACAGGGGGAACCAGGGTTTGAACCATGATCATTAGCTACCTTCCTGGGATGATAATATCCATTGGTATCCATTTACAGTTTTACACCACCCACCCCCCCCTCCACCTTTTTGTTATTATTTATTATTACAATATTATTAATTTGTTATTACTATGTTATTATTATTTCTATATTATTATTAGGTGACATTTGACCTAGTGACAAGCTGTGTGACTACTGGCAACAATTTTCTTCAAAACAAAGTACAAAATGGAAGAAATAAATACATAACATGATTCAGAGGGACTCAACTGATAAAATTATATGCCTTACAACTCCGAAAAAAATTTGGGCACAAATGGGTTAATATTGGTGGATTACGCCACGGGCTTATGGGACATTTTGCATTTTATATACTTTTAGTGAGAGTCAATATTGGACGATTCTGCAAAACCCCAGTTTACGTTCATGGCTACTAACACTCTTAAAGTTGGGGAAAGATTGTGGTTACGGCTGAGAAAAAAAGGCATACCTTAATGGCAGGTTTGTGACAGAATGCAAACTCTGGTCTCCTGCATGAGAGTCACACATGCTACACGTCCATCCACCACCCCAACCTACACACCCTTACTTTCCGACTTGCTACATAAAGGGAACACTGCTCCCTGTATTGACACTGAATGTTGGCGTTGATTTTTCATCTTCAGGGGCGTAATCATCCAATCCAAGACATTGAGAGTCAGGTCATAACATTGCCTCTAAGTGGTTAATCTAGCCAGCCTGTGACAACAGGACGCTGAGGTTTGTACTGTTAGTGACTCCCTCATCCAGGGCTGATGTGGACATTCACAGTTTACTTGAAGGGTCTCCAGACTCATCCATTTAGGCAGCTGCCAGTAAAAAAGAAGATTTAGTATCCCAGGCACACACTGCAGGCCTTGACTCGCTCCTCATATCTGATACTTTTGAATGGCGCTTCATTTCGTATTATAGAATGTGACTGTGGGTTTTGACTGACTTGAGGCATATCCGCAGCTGTGAAGCTGGCTATTGCTCTTCTCTGAATTCATTGTTGTGTTTAAAGCCCCTACAAATTTGGTTTCAAATAAGTATTTCTTTATAACATCAGATATGCATGACTACATACGCAACAATCCAGAAAAAAAAAACATAAGTTGTTATTTATTAAAAGCTAAACATTCAAACCCCACAGAAAAATGCCAAAACAGAAATATAGACATTTCTCATGGAAAATAAGCAGAGCTGTTGTAACTCTGGCCTCATTGATCAGAGGTAAGAAGACTGCTGAGAAAAAAAGAAAACAAATCAGTGATTATGCTGGTTTAGCCAAACTAACAAAATGATGACAGTGATCAGTTAGTCATTGCCATCCTGGATCATTATATGATAATTACATCACAATTATTGATTGCCTCAAACTAATCTACTCATTTGCCCTGAATGTGATTGTCCAGTACAGTCCTACAGCGCCAATAAATACTCTAAACGTGACCCTTAAACAACCGAAGCATGTCTTCTTAATAATGAGCTGCAGTAAGAGAGAAATAGCTGTATAGGGGAGAAATTGACAATGCATTGTAGAAAAGTATGGAACTACATGGAGTTTCCAGGTCAAAAATAGATGGAATTGTAATTTATGTTCTGAGTCCATGACGTGGGCACATACATACAGCAAACGTACATACAACCTCCTGGGAAACTTCTACTTCCTAAAAAACATGGCATCCTGACCTCATGTGGCACTACTGGGTGTGAGTACAAAGTCCAACCAATGAAGTCATCAACATTTTTTGAAAAATCCCACCTTCTTTTTTATTCCATACCTGGTTGCACATTGTTTTACACTTGATTGATCCGTCACTGCCGAATGCCCAGCCCCTAGTTGTAGGTAATTATACACTTTCATCTTGAAGTCTACTTGTGACCAAAAGTAGGCAAAAAAAAATGCTCTATAACTGTTGTGTTATGTTAACACTCATATTCACACTGCCATCAGTCGCTAATCTCACACGATTAGCACATCTGAGTGTGTGAATTACTCAACTTAACTGTTTAAGAGGAAGTGTATTCACTGCACATATCAGCCTGTCTGTCTGCTGTTTATTTGACCAATGGGGAGGCTGATGTGGTACCAGAGAGGGAGAGAGAGATAGAGGGGGGTGCTGGCAGTGGGCAGCTGGAGGCACGTACACTCGTTAGCCCTGCTCGCTCTCCCTTTCAAATGGGGCCTTAATGATTTATAGATGTTTGCTTTAAAAAGTCATTGGCATTAATCCCATGGCTCATTAACTATTTAATTAAAATTAAATTCTGTGTTAGGACTAAAGCAGATTGAGAGTATTTCCTCCTGGTGGGAGGCTGTTGAATCACCTCATTTTCGGAAATGCTTCATGCGAGGGGGATGTGTACCAACACGCAGCTGACATGGAAGAACAACCGCTGGCGAAATCAAAAGCAGGACTGACCACACAGATTGATCTCAGCTCAGATTCAGGCTACCACTGAGAACACGTTCTGATTCTTTGCATTTCGCCACAATATGCCAGGCATGATTTCCTGTGGCTTATCGACCTGGGATAAGAGTAACTAAAATTCATTAAGCACAAACCTCACTGAATAGTTTTCTGAGAGGCAAAGGTGAGGAGTTCAGAGTTGCAAGAAGTGTTGTCCGTTTATCCTCATCAGCAGCATCTTCAGTGCACGTAAGCTTCAAGTGGACAGCAGGTGAGTCATGACCTGCATATAGAGTAAAGTCTTTTTTTTTCCTGCTGGGAATTAGTTGTATAAACATGAGTGTGAACTGTGACACCACACTCATAACCATACTGGCTCATATTTTTGTTTTCCAGCCATTTTTGGACTCCAAGAAAATCTCCCCGTGCAGCTTTTCAGGGTTTCTGGTGACCGCTGCACAGCATCACTGTGCAAGACTGTTATATAAAAAAGCCAAGATTTTGGATTTGCCCAAAATAATTTCTGCTGACCACCTTGGTCACTGGTGGAGAAGTGACACCTTGAACAGACATAAAGTGCACTGACCTAAAGCATATCTGGGGGTGCTTTTCTGCTACGAAGAAGAGAGCATGCAGTTCACTTACAAACTTATAGAATTGTTTTGTGAGCGTTAAAGGTGCTGGTAGGTCGATTTTGTTACCTTTGGACAGAACCAGGCTGTTTCCCCCTGTTCCCAGTCTTTATGCTAAGCTAAGCTAACAGGCTGCTAGCTAGGGTTTTATATTTAGCATACAGATGTGAGAGTTGTCAATCGTCTCATCTAACTCTCTGCAAGACAGCAAATATATTTATACACATTGTAAAACTATTTCTGTCAAACCTCAACAACAATGATATGAACGATAATTTTGGGCTAATTGGTACTACTTAAGTGCCCATTGTGTCATGTAAACATACATTTGGTAAAGGCTTTGGTAAAGTGATTACCATCAATAAGCTTTATCTCTGAAAATCTGTATAAATACACTGTGTCCCTATTTTCTGTATTTTGGCCTCTAAGAGAATATTTGTTGATAACAATACCCTTGGATCCATCTATCACAGTAACACAGCAACAAGTCATATCGGAGAGCTTTACTGCAATGGTGATACAGTATAATTAAGAGACAACACTCCATCACTGGCCCGAGAATCTGTGTAGTACCTTAAATTGCTTTCTAAATGGGTCTATGTTACCCAATATGTGGTTTTTCTCTGCGTGTTTCAACAAAGTGAAATGAACTTGGTGGGGGGATGGGAGTAAAAAAAGCAAAGATTGATCGGTGTGCTCATTGGAGTAATTCAACCCCAGTCATTTTCCTCTGCAAGTTTTTATAGCATTTAAAATAGCAACGCGGTAATGGCCCACACACACACACACACACACACACACAGATGTGCGCACGCAGAAGTACACATACGCAAGCACTTTGCAGGACAAGATGTGGTCTAAAAGTGCTGGGAAATGAAAGAGGGTCGAAGAGATTAATTCATGTCTCCAGAAATACTCCTTTGAAAGTGTATTTGTTTGCCACCTATGTAAGCTGAGATACGATGGTCCATTTTGGTTATCTGATCATCTACTCCACATATCTGCTCATTGAGAAGTCAAGACATTTTTCCAGACGTTTTCAAAACCGTCGTGTGCTGTATGTTGCATGTACAGTATAGGCTGAGCTTCTTACTGCCTGAGCAGTTAAGCCTATAACTCTTATCACTGGCAACCACTTGAGATATTGTCCAGAGCAGAGGCCGATTTACAGGCTTACTCATTCAAACTATAAAGTAAGCCAAGCACAGCGTAGCATTCGGTTGCCATAGCAGATTGCTTCGAACTTCTTGGTCGCTTTGCTCACCTTCTCATATATATATATCTATATAGATATATATATATTTTGGTTATTTGTTTTAAGTATATTGCCTAATAGAAGCTCTAAATAAATGTATCAGTGTGACATCGCAGTTAAGGCTGCCATTAAAAGTGTGAAACAGCCAGTGCCTGGCCACTGACATGCAAAACTAATTGCTAGGAAATAACAGCATAGTAAGGAGGTATTGCAGTTCCAAACTGTGAACTCTGTACTGCAAAGCCAAAAGGCGTGTTTTTGTGCCACCACTGAGAAATAATTGATTCTCTTTTAATCTTGATACACAATTCAAAGAGACACACGAGCAATTTAGCCTTGCACTTCCATACAGTTGGGCAACTTACAAGAGACAAATTAAAAAGCATTGTGAAAATTGGCTCAGAATAGCCTGACATATTCTGACCATTGGTCAACCCCCCCCCAAAGAAAAGAAGTAGTCTCCAAGCCCAAGCCAAAATAACACTGATTATTAAATTGACTGAGTTTTTTCCAGACTGGAAAGCTCCCTCCAGAGCCACAGAAGACACTAACTGTTTTCACCGGCTGAACAGTACTCTGTGCAACGAGTAAACTGACCTTTTTATATTAAAATTAGTAAATTATATTTAAAGTCAAACCAAGATTAAATTGCATGTTTTGTTTTGCTGCTACAACATGCATATTTGCGTTCTCCTTTGAGGAAAAATCTGAGACCATAAGAAATGTTTGTCTATCCTAGCATTCAGTCAGTTGTCTGCTCTGTTTTTCTCTCCCATCTAACTTACAGGTTTAATTACAGAACCAGCCACTCCCTGCTGGCCTGCAGTCACTTCTCACCTGACCTTCCCCGCCCACTTACTCACCTGCTTCCATTTCTCTGAACAGCTTGGCAGTGTATATATACCGGTCCACCTCCACTCTGTCTTTGCCATATTGTCTAGTTTGCATCCGCACAGCATTAGTACTCCGTCTACGTGGGTGAAGAACTAAGTCTTCATACTGTCTGTCTGTATTTGCATACATCAATACCATCACTGTTCTGTCATGGGCTGAGAGTCACGACGACTTACAGTCACACTAACAGCGGCCTGCTACACAGCACAACATGCACATGTGCATTAGCGTTGCTGCCATGCATCTCCTTCTTATATAACTTCCAAACAGCGACACATCTTGTTCTGCACATTAGCTTGAGCTTGAGCTGGATAAACCACCAAATAAACATCCACTCGGGAAAAGTGCACTGCTAGCATCAGTTTAGTAGCGATTTAGCTAGTCAGCGCATTAAACCGCTTAAAAACCTCCAAGGAAAATTGTCATTTGGTGAGTTTAGATGCTGGTGTGGTCCTTACTCCTCCACACCGCTGCTTACAGAACACAGCCTATCCTTGGCTTGAAACCCACAATTCCCACATTCCCCTGCCTGGTCTCAGGCTGCACCCAAATTGCTTCCTTTTTTCTTAATTGAATTAATCATTAAATCATTATTCTTTACATACATCAAAAAAACAGGACGTCTAACTGTGATTTCAGTTGGACAGGATTGGTTCACCCAAATGATGAAAAACATATTTTCTCACTTCTGATGGTATCTACAAATGACCAAAATTCCCTTAACCTTCACTGTGTTGGGGTGGAAGCAGAAATGTCAAGAGCCAGATACACCTGGACAAATAAAAACCCAAACTATCTGCATGGCCAGATTTGAAACAACCCTATAAGAAAATGATATTAGCCTGAAGTACAATCCTGGTTTCCCCGCTCTTCACCATGCACTGTCACTGTAGAAGCAACAACCTGAGGTACTGGCAGCCGTGAGTAAGACATGCACCCCCGTTTTCATTCCTCGTTAGGCCAATCATGTGCTATTTGCGAGTTCTAAATATTTGCCTTTGTTTGACATGGAGGTAAAGCTCCTGAATAATGTAGATGAGAAACACATTAGCATAAGGAAATGAGTAACGTGGCTGCAGGTTACTGCTGTGGATGCAGGTGTGTGTGTGTGTGTGATGTGTAACACATTGCCTCGACGGATGTTGATGTGTGCAAACACGGCTCGGAGTATAAACCCTCGAAAAATGGCCGCCTCACCCTGTTGTTTGGGCAGACAATAACAGAGCTGCCGGTGGGTTATGACTTTTCCCACTAATGTCTTTGCTAAAGTCTGGCTAGCGGCCAGTGGGAAGAGGCAAACTGGCAGACGGCACCACATCAATATCCCAACTAGCCACCAGAGCCCGACTCAAACGATCGGGGACTTTAAAGGTAGCAGCTGGTGAGTTGATATGGGGCTTCCCGTGTTCTGCCGAGGGGCTTTAGATTCATTTAAATGATAGAGATTACTTTTAAGCGCTACACACATTAATTGATGTTGAGAGCAGTGAGATATGGAAGTTAGAGGATATAGGCTACCAGAGATGAACATGAATGGGTTATCTCTTTGTTTTCGGCGACTAAACAGACGCATATTGTGTCCACTCACACACACACACACACACACACTCAAAGAAACGTCTCAAGGACGTTTTGTTCCACCTATCTGTCAAAAGCAAGCAGAAGTATAAATGTAGATCCCCTAGTGCTCTGCTAGTTTGTTATTCTTTCAAAGAGAGGATATGCTTTTCTTGACTCTTCATCTCTGGAGTGTCTGAAGGACTTTTTTTTGACATAGAGTGCTTTTGATAAAAGTATCAACACAGTGCGCGACCCCTGCCCACACCTTCCCGTTTGTATTGTGCATTTGGTAAAACTCCCTTATCCCCCACCTCTCTCCTTTCAGTGTCTGCTTCTCGCGGGCCTCATTGTAATTCTTCCCCTGCTTGGTTTCCATCTTCCCTCACTTAGTGGCCCAAGAGGTGCTGCTAGTTCCCTGAGGAGCCGGCTGGCTCGTGGTCAGAGGCCCTTTGAGCTGCCAAGTCAACTGAGGCCGTCGGTCCCCCTACTGTGTGTTCCTGCACAGAGGCTGCCGGGATGCTGGCGCAGGCCCATTGATTTACTGCCTTTGGCTAGGACACTCTCCAAGGAGCTCCCATTCTGGCTGGGATATCATTTATTTGGGACACATTTGGCAACGCCGGCATCTTGGCCCTCTTTGAAATGCATCGTCCAGAGACAAAATAAATGAACGGTATCAAAGACGTGTCAACCATGATGCTTTTTTCATGAAGGATGGGAGGAAGGGACAGCACACTAAAGCAATTGTGTCCCCACACAGCACAGCACCCTGTTCAGACAGACAAAGCGCCGAGGCACAACAAAGCTTAACATGAATAAGACTGCTTCAGCTCTGAATGCATGTGTAATACGCGTGTCAAAGTCATCCGATAGAGCCGTGTCTGACATTTCATAATTTCTCGACCGCCACTATGTGGACAAGTATTTTTGTTTTGCCTCTGATCAGACAGATTTCAAAAGCATCGCATTCTGTCTGTCAAAAGTAAGTAGTAGGGACGAGGCAGTGTGACAGTGGCAGCGTTTGTTACTTCACACTTTGTCTGCTGGGCACCGAACAGCCCAGGCATTCTGAGCTGTCTTTCTGTTTCACTGTTTTCTAGGTGAAATTTCTGTGTTGATACTTACAGACAGGGGAGGGTGGGGGGGGGGGTGTGAAAGCTGTAGTTGAGTGGCAGCATTTTGTTTTGCATTTGTCTCCAAACAGATGCATAGCTGTCATTCAAGGTCCCATTGAAGATTGCTATCAAATGTAATCGCTTCAAAGCTTATTCCCATGGATGCCCGCTTACAGATACAGCTTTTTCAGGTGTCTGTCAAAAGGATGTTGCAGAGGGGCATGCAGCAAAAAGCTTCAAATATATGAATTTAAATATAGAAGGGGCAAAGACATTATGATTCACGTCAGGCACTCCTAAAGCAACACAACGCATTTGGTTTCATTTTATTTTAAGCTGTATTGCTCCATCATTAAAGGCTATTCATTTGCTTTGACCAAAAAAAAAAAAAAAAAAAAAACCCCAAAACAGAACAGAATCAGATTTCAGCTTGTAAAATGTTTAAATGCTGACATTTTGAAAATCATGTAAATTATGAGCGTTGCTTCGCATAGTACATCAAACAATCTATTCAGACATGATTTGCAGCAAACCAAGGTTGTGCAGAGGCAACAATTGCTTGTATACCTACCTTGATCAAGCAGTTGTTCTCTCTTGTCTTCCCCAGCTCTCATCAGAGCTGCTTGGCAGGGCGGTTTAAATTTTGTTCAGCAAATTGTCTCTCAAAAATCAATTAAATCTGACCCCGATGTTCGCCTCTGTAATATTTGGAATCAATCAGCTCATGGCTTAGTATGGATTTGCAATAGTACACCCTTCAGTCCTCTTAAGAGCAATCACGGCCTTTCAATCACACCCTGTAGTCACCTCTGGCTACAAACATGTCGGCTTGGAGACGTTGCCATTTAAAAACCATTGAGTTGTTCTTTTCGTTGAAGAGCTGCATGAAAAGAAAATTGTTTTAAGAGCATGGACAGCATATAAAAACATTGTTGACACAAGTGTGAGATGTGAAATACCTGATAACTGAGGAAAATGACATTTTTCTTCCTTTTTTTTTTTTTTCCAGAAATGACATGATTGTGTGTTGAAAGACAGCACGGTCCGCTAACTGAAAGTGGAGGCAATCTCCTTGTTACTCTTCAAATTAATTTCCTCAGCTGATATCATGGCTGATATTGTTTTTTCCTCAATAAAACAGCCAGGTTAGACATGCTGAAGACAAGAGCTGAAAATGGCTGTGAATACCTGCAATTGCCTATGTATTGTATCAGTGTTAAAGAGGTAATGCTGTAAATGACCAGATGAAATGCATTATAGATTGAGCACGCTGAAGTATGTTCTATAAGCTGTGAAATCCAATGAAATGTGATATTGGCAGAAATACTATCAATCCTCTATGTCAGAAATATTTATCTCTATTGCCTTCTGGGATCAAACACATGGCACAAGATACTATCTTTGATCACATCAAACCATGACAAACTATACATTGTTTGTAAGCGCAAAGCTTCATGATTATATGCGTAAACCATTTTAATAGAATTCCAGTTGGTTATTTTGTGAAAGGAGCTAAATGTTAATGTCAGAATTGCTCACAGTGACAATGGTGACATGCTGATGATTAGCATCTTAGTTTAGTGTGTTAGCATGCTAACATTTGCCAATTAGTATTAAAAGTACGGCCGAGGATGATGGGAATGTCGTTAGCTTTGCAGGTATTTGGTCACAAAGCAAATTATTGGACACATTATAGAATTTTGACCTGACGAGAGAAAAAGTTCAGTTATGTTAAGTTATACGTAAAAACCACTGAGCTAGAAAAAGAAGTACTTGTGAATTTGAAATTGTTAAAGGAGTAATTCAACATGTCGGGGGGTACAGGTGTCTGCTTTCTTTCTGAGAGTGAGATGGGAGGATTGATGCCAGTCCCACGTCTCATGTGCGTCGGGTACTGAGCTGGAGTCAGGATGTGTGTTGGCTTAGCATGGGGACTGAAAGCAGGGGGAAGCATCTCACCAGTTCCTGTGTAAAGTGAAGAAAACGCCTGCAG
Organism: Enoplosus armatus; assembly: GCF_043641665.1. NCBI lineage: Eukaryota > Metazoa > Chordata > Actinopteri > Centrarchiformes > Enoplosidae > Enoplosus > Enoplosus armatus. Next base: position 26,365,514 of record NC_092180.1, on the reverse strand, counting down.
CAGCTCTAAAAGCTGGCTTATTTAAAAGATGTATCTATAAATGTATAAACACCGAAGTTGTTTGATGTCTGTATATTTCATGGCATTCCATCCAATAGCTGTTGACATGTGAAAAGTTTGACCTGCTGGGGGGGGCTCGTCCCTAATATTGATCCTCTGGGCACCATGGATATATGTACCAAATTTCATGGTGATCCTACCAGTTGGCATTGAGATATGTAAGTCTGGACCAAAGTGGCGGACAGACTGAGAGACAGAAACATTTTTGGTATCACTTAAAATAATTAGGACTTAAACTCCAATGAGTTGCTTGTCAGAAGAGACCAAGATCATGACTGTAATCCAAAGGGTTGAAGAGCAGCAACTATTTATTGTGGATATGTCATTTTTCAGGGGTGCTTGTTAAGGTGCTTGTCAATGGCAGGTCAAGGACATTTTAGTTTGGAAAAGAAGCCTTGTTTTTAGGTTAGAGGCTTCATTTTGGGGTCACACTTAATGTTAGCTTACAATGGCAAGTCCTCTCACAAGGAGTGTGTGGTGGTGGTGGTGGTGCGGGGGGATATGCATGTATAAGCAGATAGGGTAAATCCTTGGGGTTGACTATAGTAAACAAGTCCCCTTCCCCTCCAGAGGACACAGGCAGCTGTGGCACAAACTGAGGCGTGCCATGCCAAGACGCTTCATGCTCTAGTCAAAGATGACATGTCGATGCTTCACACCGCATATCATTGTCACATAATGTGTCCCTGCTGGTGACAGGCTGATGACCACAGTTACCCTGCAACCCTTGAGTTAGCTCAGCCCAGCCGACTGGACTGCTCCGGAGGCCGCAGTGGAAATAACACTGGACAGCGAGGTGTGTGTGTGTGTGTGTGTGTGTGTGTGTGTGTTTAAACTGGAGTCACTGCTACTCTCTTCTGACACGTGCCATTGTTGATTTAGGGTGAACACTTACAAAACAATCTCATCCTCATGGGTTACCCATCAGCCCCTGATGGATTTTATTAAATGAGAAAGTGAACAGGTGAAGAACAAAAAAGTGTTTGTGTGGTGAGAGTGCAGCTTCAAGACTGTTGCGTCATACCTCCGTGCACACAGATATATTTAAAGTAGCAGTTGTCATGTGCAGTAAATATGACGATACAGCCAGCAGCCAGCTAGCTTAGCTTAGCCCCGCAAAAACAGTGACGTGTCATTTTTACTCTTCAGTTTTTTGCATGCATTAAACAAACGAGATATGACGAGATAATTGGTGAATTTTAAATGTGCTGGCGGGTGTACTTATGTGGACAGAATCAGGCTAACGTTAGCTGTTTCCCCCTGTTTCCAGCTAAAAGAAGCTAACCAGCTGCTGGCTGCTAGCTTCACATTTACTGCATAGATATGAGAGTGGTATAAAGCGGATAAACATATTTCCCAAAGTGTCGTACTATTCTTCTAAAAATAAGTCTTATCTATTCAGTATGCTTGTAGAACACAGGGCTATACTGTCTATCCAACAGTCCATCAAAAACTGCGAAACTGAACACCACTGCAAAAACAGATGATGCACTAGAGGGGGGTCGAATGCTCATTTGATTGTGAGACACATTAAACTCATTCGGATAAACAAACAGCAATCTTAGACAGCAAGAGTGTCTCTGCCCACAGAAGTTTGTCGAGTTCTTGGCAACTTGAGCGCTGAACGCCGCCTCGATCCCAGGTGTTCAGTGCTGAATGGATTATTGCCTGGTTTGAGGTCAGATATGATGCCTTATTAGCTCATGAAAGAGCAGGACAGAGTGCCAGACCATTGTTCTCCATACTGAGATGAAAGGCTAGCTGGCTAATGAACATCTGCCAGCCAGCATAAGGACCCCAGCAGACACACAAAACCTTGAATTGACCATTGCTGAGAGCAGCTGCTCTGATCAGAAAGATTTTGATGTAAATTTAGACTGAGGGTCCACCATGGAGCAGCTGTAATAGCCAAGGACCAGGATCAGGGGGAAGGCGTACTGTGCTCCTCTTATGTGTGTCAGAAATGCCGAAGTTCATCAGCCTAACCCCTATCAGGCTGTAGAGCAGGGTTCGCCTGTCATGTCCGCTGAAACCAGGGTGATAAAATAAGGACGATGTATGATTTCAAAGATATACATTCACTGTCACCTTTTCAGGATATGAGAAATTGAGTCTGAATCTGATTTTACCTGGGACTGGGATTGAAGTAAGGTAGAATTTTTCTGTTTCTGCAGAATATTGTATACTGTATGGCTGTCTGTACAATCTATGGAAACCCCTTGGTAAGATCCAAGAGTTATGTAACACACTTCATCCATGAAAATATTCATCTTTTGTGGCTTTTTTTTTGTGGTTATTATGTGGTCCAGTGTTTCTCTGTAGAAGCATATTCTCTATTTGAAAGTACCAACGTTTGGAAAGAAATCCCTGTGAATCATTTATTAAGAGATTAAGACTCAAAAACTCAGCTTAATCTGCTTAATCAAGACTGTGTATGTGTGGTTTTATTTGTTTATTAATTTAATTATTTGGCTTTAATTACCAGTGAACCGAACAATCCACCAACTGTCATCAGATCATGGTGATTCAAACGTTGATAAATCCGGAAGTATTGGTGCCCGGAAGTATGTGGCATCACCTTTCCTCAACTGAGCCCCATCCACTTCAAACCAGTGAGCGAAAACAGACCCAACTTTGTCACAAAATGTATATTTGCTTAACAACAAAACCTGAAAGACTCCTGTCTGTCATGTTAAGTACAAATGGTGAGGGACATCATTAAGTTAGCCTCCGCGTGATACTGAAGTCATTTACATAATGCAATAAGTCTCAACCCTAAAGTGCAATTACATTGCTCATACCACCATGCACTAGGAAATGATTCCCCTAACTACAGTGTCAGAACGCATCATGAAACATATCAGAGCAGGATCTGAATGCGGCAAAGGCCACAGTGCAGTGTTAATTAGGTTACTGATACTTTCCACTGCACAATTACTCTGTCAGAGTGGCTCATCTTTCATTTTCTCTGGTCACCTGCTTCCGTCTTTGAGGCTCGTTCGGGTAAATTTCGTCTGCTCTGCGTACACCTGAAGGTAACAAGGAGGCTAGAGGCTTACAACAACACCTATCACCTAGTCTTTTTGTACTAGTAGTACTCACTGCACACGCACTGTGTTTAACTAGGTTTGAGGAAGAAAAGGGAGTTACTTGAGCAGTTTGCAGTGGTAGGGGGGAAGGCAGATGGAGGCTTTAGGAGCAGCTCTAAGAAGCTGGTATAAACAGTGCTAGAGAGCATCAGAGCTTTTGCTTCTTGGACATATGTAAATAGAGGCTTGCCCGGGAGATAGTGGAGGACTTTGCGGTAATTGTGCAGAGATCCTCTGCTCACCATTGAAGGGGGGCCGATGCATTTTGGGAGAAACCTAAGGGATTAAAGGGAGACTCCAGGCAGAATCGCTGGGTCACACAGCCTGAACCATCCGGGCCTGAAGCCGAAAAACAGTCAAATCAAGGTGCTGCTGTGGTCGAGTGTGTGCCTGTGGGTGTGTGTGCATACATGTAAGTGTATCCCTGGGAGGGAGTGCATGAGGCAGGGGGTAATTGGTATTAGCAGTGAGGACGCTTGCCTCAGACAGAGGGGTTATCACCTGCACTCTGAGCTAATCTCCTTGCATTTCAGAAGGAGCTCTCTCCAGCCTTGCCAAAGCACCACCAGTGAGGGCTACTAGACCATTTACTGAGGCCGGCTCTGCCAAGCCATAACTTGCCCATGGGAGAGACCAAGCCTGCATGAGAGAGGAGAGTAACTTGGCTCACCGCACAAGTATATGGTGTACGTCAGTACTCTGGAGTACTCCGCATGAGGCGGAGAGTATTTAGGTATGAGTTTTACTGAGAGTTTGAAGCTCTGTTGTTACAAGCTGAATCCGTTACCGGCCATACCCTTCATGGTGTGGTCCATCTTTATGGTGAATTCACCTGCTAGTCAAGGTCCCCTGCATGGTGCATGGATAGGCAGAAGTGAGAATTGAATTGAATTACTTTTGAATGATAATGATGATAACCAATCCCACAAAAAGTCCAAAAATGCGTTAGACTGTCTCTCAATACTTTCCAACTTCTCTACCTTTCCTGTGGAAATCAGCCCCAGGCCCATTTGTTCCGATTAAAGGTGTAAATCAACGGGTCACAAATATATAGTTTCATTTTTAAAAATCAGAATCAGTAATTTCCTTAAACAGCGGGGCACTGTAGTTTTTAACTGGCGGTACTCAAATAGGAGTAAACAGTGCATTTGTTGGGGACTATGGCTGTGGATTAATACACATTTGGTGCTCTAGTGAGTGTTTACAGCAGCAGGACGTTGTATGTGGGATTGACTCAAAATAAGCTAGTGGCCATGTTCATGTTAATGAAGGAACATGTCACCCAGTGCAACTATGTGGCTCATCAATGTGTTTTTAAATTTGATGGACAACTATGGAGCTCTACAGCACTGAGGAATAAGATATACTGTATATCTTTGTCTATACAGACAACACATGTTAGTGTGTGTTAAATGCAGTGTTGGTTTTGGTCTTTTCTTTCCATGGGTTTTGTTGACAAAAAAAATAAAATGTTAAATATTGCCAGCATGATCCTTTATTGTGCTCTAAGCTAACTGCTCGTGACAAACAGTGCCGCATCCAGAGCATTGGTGGTACTACTCTGGGAACATGTGAAAGGAAATTTGACAAAAACAGCCAATTTCTGAAATGGCGGTGTTGTCTCATTCAGGTTAAGCTGTTTGCACGACTCTCTGATACCCTGTGATTAATGCTCCCTGTTGACATGACTAAACCAGCTGACAAAATATTCTTATCCACAGATAGAACCATCCGCCTGCGAGTATGAAACGTTACACCCACCAGCTTCCCACACTCTCCGAGTGAGCAGGAGAAGGTTATATCTAATATGTGGAAAAGAAATGATGATCCCTGTTATACGGCGCAGTGTTTTTTTTTCTTGGCATCAAAATGCACCCAAGACACCATGTAAGTCTGAATTAGTTCAGACAGTGAAAATCACAAGTCAGAGCTTTATGATGTTTCCATGCCAGAGTGGCCAGCAGGGAAGTGACACCTCTTCCTAACTGCACGCGATGCAAACCGCCCGCCCGGGCTCTACTTTAGCAGAATTTCCGCGCACTTGCTCCCCCTCCAATTTATTTTCATAGGTCAAAACATCTTGTATGATCCACAGCATCATCAAAAAGGACGACGTGTGGAAGGAAGTCGAGGAGCTGTTGGGAGTTATAAGTAAGTAAACTGTTCTCCAACTATATAGAAACGAGGCTGACGTTAGTTGGGAACGTTAGTTATGAATAAGAGGGAGAAATCACAACAATGGCCAAAAATAATCTCCCCTCGTCGCGCTGCGGCGTCGCTCGTACAATTTTTCGCCAGAGTTCGCTTGCATGTTTGGAAAAGGTGTGCGTCAAAGGAAATAAAATAAAGTGGATACGAAACAATAAAAGTCACAATGATGCTGTATGGTCCTATAATCTGGTTTCTCATCATTAAATAAGTAGGGTTGTGTATGTGTATGATACGTGCACGATCCAATACAAAAATGATACACGTACATTTTAACAATGCAAAACAATATTTAAAGCTGACGCAATGAGTTTCCTCACAGCTTAATTTAAAAAGGAACCATAACCAATAGTTTCCCCACTTTATTTCATTTTCTTACTCTTTTTATTACATGCACTTCATCAGAAAGGCCCCAGAAATGTACGTCTACTGCCACACCAACAATAGAGAACATGAGCAGTGACACCCTGGGTGCCCTTTTGGCCAGTCCTTAATAAGGAAGAATTTCTCCTGAAATGCTGCAGACTGGGTATTGTTCACCTCTGCTCCTGGCTCAGTGACATTCATCTAAATGTGGTATTTCAACAATGCTATATGGGCACATGGGTCTTGTAAATAAAACAACTAATGGCTTCAGTTTTTGCCTTCAAAAAGGTTCAGGGTTCGAGGCCAGTGTGCTGTGTCCCTCAGACTTTGTTTCGATCTTTCTTAGCTGTGTATTGATATGGGAAGCCAAAAGTGGTGCAAGCTTCATCAAATCACAGGCCAAAAGTGAGCGTCCCTCGCTGACACAAGACTTCACAGGATCCCTCTCACCTGGCTAACCATTTTTAAAATGTCCGTCCTCCTTCTAAAAGTTTTGTTCTGCAACAGCAATTACATTTCAAACACAAGTTGTTGTACACTGCGGCACACACCAAAGTTATTTTATGGTGCTGATAGCAGCCCAGGTGGAATTTCAGTAAGCTTACAATGACATCAGTCCTATTTTATGCATGAAGTTTTTATCGTTTCACTGTGGGGTTTTGACTCTTATTTTAAGTCTTCATTGTGTTCCTGTTGTGTATCTCTGTAATTTACTCATTTAAAAAAGTGTACTTTTAAGTAATTCTTTAAAAGCAAGGCTATTTCAAAGGTTTCAGCGTGTGCAAACTTATAACTGCCGTGTTAGTATTTCTATGTGTGTGTGTACACCGATGCAGCTGTAACACAGGCATGGTGCACCCTGACAAGTACCGAAGAAAAGCTCAGCTGCATCTCTTTTTGTTGAAGAGGAATTGTTTGGGAAATGAGGAGGAAAAAATAGTTAGAAGAAAGTGGCGGTAGGTTGCTTAACAAAAAAAAAAAGTTTCATTTTTACAATTCAGCCCTTCTTCTGAAGCATTTGAAAAGCTGAGGAACGAAGTGCAGCACTAATGCCCAACGGGGCCTCGATCGATACATGATAGAGAACTTTTTATGACGGCCACTTCGCTGTGTGTGTGTGTGTGTGTGTGTGTGTTTTTGAGCAAGTGTGTGTGTGCGTGCACAGTGTGTGCAGGTGTGCAGGCACGCGTGTGTGCGTGCAAGCGTGTACGCCATAAGTAATAAAGGCACCGTGGCTGTGTCGGTGCAGGGAGCCTGAGTGTGTGACAGCCACTCTTAGACCACAGGGGAGGAGAGGACGGCTGCTCAGAGCTTGAAATATTGAGCTCTACTACAGGCCTGTAAGCAGCTCGCCTCCAGCTCCTATCGTCGTGAACCCTCTCTCAGCCCAAGGCAATTACAATGGATGGGAATCAGGAGCTCAGGAGCACAAAAAGCCTCCTGCAGAAACAACACAATAAAGAGTAATTTCCAATTCCACCCCTAACCGCATGTATTGGAAACATATGAATGTATTCTCTTTGCACTATCTACTTATTAAACACAACAGTGGAGAGGAGGCGACGCCGGTAATAAGAATGCGCTGGGTTTGTGCCACGCTTGAGTGAGCAACGCTAGTGTGCCACGGATAAATAACAGTGAAGAGGAAGATGACAAGGCTGTGCTGTACCTGGAGCAGCCGAGCCGGAGCCAGGGGGCTACAGGAGCAGCATTGTGTTGCAGTGTAACAGTAGAAAGAACCACCTCTCTGCTACCCCGGCTCCACTCACCTGCTTTGATCACCAGCCGGAGTGTCATTCATCACCTACAGCGCTGCTGAAGGCTGGCGATGGTGTGTGTGCTCTGTGCATGCGAGAGAGAGAGAGAGAGACATTTCTGTACACAAGTATTGTCTCTCTATTTCATTTCAACTTTATTTTTCAGAAGGAGGAGTAATAGCTCAGAAAGAGAGTGAGGCAGACAGACAGAGGGAGATTTCATTTGGAGAAGGTTTTCATTTGGGGAAGATTAAAAATCTAATTTTGCCACGAAATCAATATTCTGATCCCTTGACCAATTATCATATGACATTGACAAACATGAGTCCCTTCCCTTTTATTTGATTTCGGAGAAAATATTAGCATAGAAAACACATTCTGGAATTATGAATTTCCTTTTAGTCGACTTGAGAGCCGAGAATCACACAAAAGAGGACGAGAATTGTACCATCGAGGATGTTTACGCCTGTCCGTCTACATTTCGCTGCTGCTAATAACAGATCACTGAAATTCGGCATAAACACTGCCAGTGACCTGCTAACGATGTTGCTTCAAGCGCCGGTTCTGACTTCTGCATCTTTTTGATAGTCGAACTGAAATAAACCCAAGCTGCTGTTGTTAACTTTTAACTTAACGTGCATGTTAAAGTTCAAATCTCCGCAGTAACCAGAGACCTGACGACAACAAAGTGGAGTTATTTTGGTCTGGAACATAAAAAAAAAAAAAAACTTCCTTGAAAGGAGATTAGAAGATCGGCTCATTAGCATGGCTGCATGTTCGCAACAGCCTTGTGGCCAGATAAACAAATATAACACTTTTTTAAAGGATGCCAAATGTATAAAACCTATAATAATGTATTACAGCTAAATGTGTTTTTGTAGGGTAAACGCTGTACTTTATGAGTCGGGTGTGATACAAGGCTTTGAGCGTGCGAGCTGCAGTATGGCTTGGCAGCGAGACCACCCGGCCCACCCTCATCTCCGCAGCCACAGGGGAGCTCAAGAGGCAGAGGGAAGCAAAATCTCAGAAGCAAGGTGGGAGTCTTCAGCTCAGCAAGGAAGTCCTGGTGGGGAGCAGGCAGGATCCTCCACGTACGACTCTATAATTTGAGATGCTTCCTCACCAGGCAACCCCCCCCCCAAAACTCACACACAAAAAATTGATGTTTGATATTTCCCCCCTGTGATAAGTGGTTGAGTTTTTTACTTTGAATCTGGGTGAGAGAGAGACACGGTCACTCTCTTCAGGCTGTAAGCACAAAATGCTCTTAGCAAGCTTGCTGCGATCCACACAATCTGTAGCTCAAGCTAAACGTATTCATGGCTGACCGGCCGGCAACATATATTTTAAAATGTATGGCAAGACAACAGGGATAACAACAGCCATTTCTGCAAGATCCTTTCAGCTCCCAGCGTACCAGCCAAGTGAGGGCTAACCATTAACCCTTAGCAGCGAATTCATGCATTTTGCATTAAAAGTCTGTGCCAACCAGTAGTGCCGAAAACCCAGTGGAAATAAGAAAAACAACTTTTATATTATTAACATATTATGCCTTACTAAGTATGGCATATAATGCCCTGTCAAAATGGCCATTTGCTTGAGTTGAAAATCTTTGGATATGCAATACGGGGAAACACCTGGAACTATAAAAGCAAACAAACAACAAAAAAAACATATATCATATAGTACCACTCTTAGCAAAATGATTGCATTTCTAAGTGGCATGACATATTCTGAAAACAACGATATACAACATATATAACATGCTATATGACTACTAGAACCTGTAAATATTATTATAATACATATTATTTTGTTAATGCAATTATAATGTAATATGATGCAGTTTGACAGTATAATACAAATTGTCCCAAGTAATTAAGCTAACAAGAAAGCTTCTCGTTTTATTTTTGCCCAGTATCCTCACTCTATGGAGTACCTCTGAAATCAAGGCAGCCACCATGCCGATATAATATAATAATAATCAATCTCTGACATGATGTGCAAAGACGTGCGCCGTCACATTACAACAGCGAGAGGATGAGCAACTCTCAGGCAACAGCATTAGAGCGCCAGTTGAGACGAAGGGAATGGAGAAAAGTGCCATACCCTCAGGTACATTGTTGCTTTGTTGCTCATTAAACTTGCACTGTTTGAAGTGTTTAGCTGCCCAGCCTGTTGACACAGAGAGGGCCGCGCGATGCACACGAGGCAAACAAGTTGCATTGCCAAGCAGGAGCTGAGAGCCTGTACGGGCGCAGTAATGAGCCTGGAGAAAATGTAAAGCAGGGGAAGATGAAACAGACTGTGTGATCCATCAGCTGCTCAACCTCGTGGATTTCTAACAGCTCCTCTGAGCTGCAATGAAAAAGCTGATTGACGCGTGGAGAACGGGGGCAGAGCGGTGGCTGAGGGAAGAGATGGGGTATCAGGTGGGGGAGAGCTCGGGGATTTTCACAAAAGCACACGTCTGAAATATTCAATTTAGCACTGATCAACAGTTGCCTTTTTCAAGCTCAGATTGAATTATCCTATATGGCAACACCATTGTCTTGAGGATTATTACATGCTCTCCAGGAGATTTGGTTTATTCATCTTGCCTATTGTTGATGATGACTGGAGCACTCCCCAGAGAGCAGCCCAGAGAATTGATTTCTGACAATCCATGATTCACCTCCTCCAGTCCCGCACTCTTCTCTGACACTCCTGCAAATCAACTTAAAGGCAGAGCCTGACAGCTCCTCACATCGCGCTCCATATAAACAGCCATTATTTCTTCAGAAAGCTCTTTTTGTCTCGTACGGGGGCTTCAAAGCCAGCGCGTCCCTGTTAAGACGAGCCACAGTTTAGAAGGCACGCGGCGGGACTTTGAAGCCCGGGGAGACGCGCGCGGCGTGGAGGAAGGGACGGGGCGGGAGGGGCAGGTAACGTTCTCTCAAGCCAGATTAGCAGGAGCTTTCGCCGTTCAGCATCCCCAGTGACAGTGTAATGTGTTCAAGCAGGGGAGCGACCTCTAACATGGAACTGCCAAGGTCATACGGTCAGTTTGGGTTAAGTAAGCACTAGTCACAGAAACATCTTGGCAAAGCCCACCCACCTGGTTCTCCAAGCAGGTCGAAGGGGTAATTTGACATTTTGGGGAATTTGCAGAGTTAGATGAGAAGATCAATAATGCCACTGTCATATCTGTTCCATGCAACATGGAGCTAGAGCCTGGAGACGATTAGTTTAGCTTAGCACGAAGACTAGAAGCAGAGGGAAATTGCTAGCCTGGCTCTGTCTAAAGGTAAAACAAGCTGCTGGCCGCTCTGTGAGGCTGCACTTAGACACAGCAGTGCTTTGAGACAAAGTGCAGCTGAGGCTGATGCTGCTGGAGGAATAGTCAGGAGATCGCCAAAGGCAGTGTGTGCATCATTTCATGGCAATCCATCCAATAGTTGTTAAGGTATTTCAGTCAAAAAGACCAAAGAGGTGGACTGACAGACCAACAGAGCATGCACCTCTAAAGTTCACAAATATGGCGCCATATCTCCGCTGTTAAACCCATACAAAGACGTAATGTAACTGAGATATCATGTGTTTATTAGCCAGTCTTCATGCTAAAATCTGATAACCGCCTCTCTAGCTGTAGCTACATTTTGAACGAATACATATAAAAATGGTTTCTCCTTAAACTCAGTAAGAAAGCAAATAAGAGAATTTTTCCAAAATCTCAAACTATTCCTTTAAAACCAGCACTACAGATGTGAATACTTAAACAATACTCACCTAGCAAGATATAAAGGCTCCGTCGACATCACAGTGTTTAACAACACATCCAAGACCCCTAATCTAGCTTGTGTTTTTCTCACTGTAAATATGTGTGATAAACAGGCTTCGGCTCCGAGCAGATGCACTTAATCAATCACAAATTGAATTTGCGATGGTACACATTCTTATTTAACGGTGTGGGGGCGATTCAACTGTGTCACAAGACATTCTGATGGATAAATGGCATAAGAATGGGCCCCCCCTCCAGCCAACGCCTCTATGTTTCTGACATGGCCATTCCACGTCACACTGCTTGAAAAATGAGCTCCGCAGAGGCATGCAGTCCTGCTATGAGATTGCACTTCATAAAGGGGAACAGCTCACAGGGGTGAAATTCCACTGTAGGGTTATGGATTTTCCAGTACATCACTGATAGATTGCACTAATATAACCTCAATAAAGAGTTTGAGAACAACTTTATGGATGTTTTCCCTCTTTTGTCATCTCATTTTTCTCCCCTTTGATGTGTGCGCCACTTGATTTGTTTGTTTTTTTCTCTTACTTTGTCTGGCTGTCACTCACGGGGGGGGGGGGGGGGGGGGGGAGGGCAACGCACTCTGAACACATTAGTCATGGGATGTGAACCATGGAGTGTTTCATCCAAAAGTTTCACAACTAGAACCTGGAGCAGCTCATTTTGTTTGTTTTTCGCTTCAAGCTGAAGCAGCAAGATGTTTTGGAAAGCGCGACGTGTACATTGCACATAAATTCCTAAACAGCACCACTTGGCACAAAAGAGAAGACGGGATCTGTGCAGCGTTCTCTTTGATTCATCACTCCGAGCCATGTCTACAGCTCCGCATTCACTGTAATTACTACAAATATTAGTGAGCACATTTTCTGCTACTGTATTCTGTGACCTCAAGTAACCATGTGTTTTTTGCTTTTCAACATTCACAAAAAAAGTTCAGAGCAGTTTCAATTATTTAACAGGCACACAAGCACGGGATTATACATTTGACATTTTTTGGGGGTATTTCTGCTTTATTCTACAGAGAGCCAGGAAAGACTGGGAGAGGGAAAAGGAATGCAAGTATTGTTGATTTTACAAAGATTTTGTAGAATATTGTACATTCTACTTCACTGCATTGGACAATTAAGGTTGCTTGTTACTTGGAAGGTTAGGATTTTCTCTAAATCTCCAAAAACCTGTGGTTTTGAATTTTTTGGTTAAAGTGAAGGATTAAGTGTTCTCATAGGGGTTAAGTTGCCCTACTTCTAAAGCTAAATAAGGCATTCATTTAAAACCACAGTGGTTTATCTGTAAAAAGCTGTTTTTTAAGCTCGTGAAAAATTGACATTTTGGAGATACATTTTTTTTTTACAGTGACAATGTTGCTCCCACATGCAGCAGTAATAATAATTTAGAAATATATTGTAACACTAATACTGTCAGTTTTGATACTTGATGTACATTTTGTTGATAATACTTACATAGTTTGAGTGCAGGCACTCTTTACTTTGTGGCATTGCTGCTTTTAGACTGAATATAATACTGGAACTTGTTCAATTTATACATAATGACTAGGAACATTGGAGCAATATGCACAAATGGATCGTTGTCTCTCAGGAAAACATGGCAGCACTGGTTGTTTGATCAAATCCTGAAAATGACATTACATTTTTCTGCATGTTGTGGTCACGTGAATAATGACTTCCCTCTCTTTGTAGCAGAGGTGGATGTTATGTTTGCACTGTGTGTTATGTACTAAGTTTACATCACAGTTACATCATATCATACCTGCTTTGCATTTTGTATATATATTTATATGTGATATATATATATATATATATATTTGCAACTGTTTGCTCAACTGGCTAGATGCTAAACTGGTGCTAATGTAATGAAATCTAATGTTCACTCAAAAGGGGATTTAATTACTGAATTTTAAAAGTCACTGACTGACTCACCTTGACTTTAATTACAATGAGACAGGACTACTGTCTCATTTCAAATACTGTAAGTGTGATCAAATTGGAAAATAAATTATGATGTGTGAATAAAGACCAGTCTAGCTGTGGTGCTTTCATGGGCGATGATGAAATATTTACAGTGTTTATAGAAAATGGCCCATAGTCAACATTTGTCTCAAGGAAAAAAATGAATCCTGTCTGAATTCTTTTCAAATAAGCCGACATCTGTGGTCCTGCTTGCTCATTCGCCCGGTGTTACCTGCTGAGCCCATCTCCAAGCTGCCTGACTGCTCGCTCCCACCACTGGCTTCCAGTCCGAGGCTCTGCTGTGCCCCTTCTCAACCCGGTCAGCAGGACCTTGCCCCCCACAGAAGCCTGTTACTGCACCACACAACCCTTCATCAGTCTCCCTGCTTTCTCTCTATCACTGCCCCACCTCACCCCCCCCTGCCACCTGAGGGAACAATTCAATCACCTATGACCCAATCCATCTTTTAATGATGTTCGGACACTCCAAGGCCCACCTGCGCCCTATGAAAGGCTCTTCCCACAGTTTGTATTCTCTCCTTGGTGCGTCTCCACTAAAACTGATCCTGCAGGGTATGTGTGTGCGCGCGGTGGACCAGATGCACGTGTGTGTGAACATCCCCTGCAGCTTTTCCCCATATTCCTTCTCTTCTGAGACCTTGACCAGTTTTTGGTTTGTTTATGAGTGCATGTTGGGAGAGTCCGGAGGAGGCGAGCCATGTGCCAGGAAAAACATATGGCGCTGGTGGGATACAGACACCTGCCGTTGGGCCGGTGAGAGCGCTTTCAGAATCATTAGGAATTAAAGGAATTTAATGACTTCACAAACAATGCACATTCATTTCCTGGGTGGTTCCTTTTACCCCCCACATGGGTAACTTATCCCTTTTGCAATGCAACCTGGTGTGTCTTTGCTATACGTCTGCGTGTGTGTGTGTGTGGGGGGGGGTAATTAATTAATGCTAATGAATTAATTAATTCATGTGAAACACAAATGTAATGGCTGTACTATGACTTAAAAATGTAGGGACTGGATTAAACGTTGTGTTTATCTGACCTAAGCTGCAATCATTAGCATGTTTGGCTAACTAGCTTACTACCTAAGACCCAGGAGTATTTTACTAGCTAACCTGGTCCTGGATGCTAGTCTTAGCTTTTTATTATTGGAAGTTAAACAGCATTCCAGTCTGAGCTTACATTTTTAGTTATACTTAAAATAGTATGAGCATGATGACGAAGTAAGAAACATACAAGAACAATGTCTCTTTTCTATTCCCATGTTATGGATCAACAGGTGAGGATACTGACTTCTTGCCTGGGATATGCAGCTTTAGCCTCAGTGTTTTAGCACGATATAATGTATGTAGCCATTAAGTACATATTTAAGACCCCCTATTACAAGATTCCAGTTTTAAAATGAGTCAACTGGAAACATGAAAGAGTCAGACAGTGTTTTCAACATGATTGGTTTTGGGAGCAATCACTTTAACGTGCTATTGATCAGTGTACTGATAGCCTGCATGCAGGTCAGTCAAGAATTATGAAAATGTTCTCAATCCCGTGTGTGCTGAACACGTTATTATTGATTAACTGTCTTTATGGTAACAGCATAACTAACAGCAGAGCTAACAAAGAGTATTGGTGTCAGATATAGAAGCAGTGGATGCACAATTGCTATAATGCAAACAGGCAGGCATGCATTTGAGTGTAATTTAGCTTTGTGGTTTTCAGGTGAGAGGCCCTGCTTCACCCTGCACCCCCAAAGCCTCCACAATTAGATGTATCCGTGCCAGTCAGGATGACTGCAAAAGACTGGACTCCTTTGCTTTAGCATCCAGTGTAAGTGCTTTAACCACTCACAAATCCACCCTCAAGAACAAATATCAGCAGGTCTTTTAATATATGGCCGCGCACCTGCTATGGCCTGTCAAAAATACTGCTAATAATAGGGAGCTAGAGAAAGAGAAAAGGGGAGAGCATCCAATCATATAGACAGGTTAGCTCTAATGGTCAGGCACTTTGTGATAAGATGTGATAAGATATCATGTCGGTGTTTTTTCTGCAGCTGATGTTGTCTACATGAAAGTAGTTTGTATAAGGACCTGTTGCTTTAGAAATATCCATGGGCAGGACTCACTTAGAGTGTCACAGATTCCTGTTTACAAAGCGGGTCGCTCGAGGAAAGCTTCACAATGAAATATGACCAGTTATCAAACAGAGGTAATTAGAAATAAAGGCCTGTCTCTAATACAAGCCTGCTTCAAATAAAGGCCTGGTACCCTCTGCATGTGAGGTAAATAATGGTCCCGGCCACTATTTGAGAATTTACTGTATGGTAGTATGGTGCAGGAAAATGATTGATCCGAGTCTGCATGCAGATTGCTGTTGTTTCGTATGTTGTTTTTCTACTATGTGAGCATCATGTCTATGCACGTCTCACATATGGGTGTAGCAGCCCGATGTGTCTGCTGACCCCAGACATGGGTGAGGCTTGGTAACATCAGTAATTGTAAGGCATCTCTCACTTGTTACAGTTGCAGTCGCTCCCCCAAACCTGCTTGACAATGCAAAGCACAGGATAGTTAGTGTACCCGTGTTAGATGTGTTGCAGAGATTTGCATTTAGCGTACGAATGAGTGTGTGCAGAGGCAGAAAGATGGAGGAAGAGGAGGCATGTTGTTGTCAAACAGAAGGGGAGTCAGTATTTTGATTAAACATTCATGAAGGCTCAGGAGGAGCCACTTACCGTCAGGTGCTAATTAAATAAAGGTCAGCCACTCAAGTTTTGTTTATTGAAACAAGTTGTTTCCTAAACCACCTTACAGGAGTCTGCCCTTGTGTTATTACACTGAATAACAGCTGAGAAATGTTTAAACTGAAAATGAGCTAATTGACTCCAGTGAAGTTGGATAGGGTATTTCGCATTTTGGGAAATGCGCTCATTTGCTTTCTTGCAGAGAGTTAAATGACAAGATCAGTGCCAGTCTCATATCTGCCCATTAAATATGAGGCTACAGAGAGCAGCCACTTAGCTTAGCTTAGCTTAGCTTAGCATAGAGATTGGAAAGAGGGAGGAACAGTTGTCCTGGCTCTATCCAAAGGTAACAAAATCCACCTACCAGCACCTCTGAAGCTCACTCATTAATGCTGACTGGACCTTCATGTTTACCCTACAGGCGTCAGTTATGTCAATCTGTGTCGTCTAACTCTCGCCAAGAAAGCGAATAAGTGTATTTCCCAAAATGATTAACTATCTAGCTAGAAGCAGCCATTTGAATAGTCTTACTACAGTCACTGTTCTGCTAATATAATAAAGATGCAAGGTACGCTAGTGTTCATGTGATGAGGGATTTCTTTGTGCGAGTACACATAGCAATTATGTGTTATGTAATCAGTAGATCATAGTGAGTGAATAATAGTAAGTAAAAAAAATGCTGTTAAAGAGTCACACAGTAGTGAGCCTAATGAATTATTTACTGGAGCTCTGAGTTGCTGTATTTCACCATTACCTTCAGTGGAGGACTAAAAGTGGTAAATATCTTATTGGTTGTCATTACTGTTAACCCTAGATAGGTGACAGAAACCTACTTGTGACGTGACGTGACCAGCCATTCCCCATGTTGTGGATGAAGTCCAGGAGCTGATTGAGCATCGGCTCTCTGATTAAGTGCTCTCTCTCTTTTTTTTTTTTTTTTGGAGTGTATCTGATTCTTGATTAACAATTGAAATCAATCCTGGGCCTTTACCCCCTCGAGCCCACTCACAGTAGGAGCCAATCTAGAAGGCTGTGAATATTTTTGAGCACATTCGCCGCATGCTTCCTGCTATCACAAACCCAAGGCACTTAGCGCCAATCACATGAAGGGTCATGAATGCTGCATAGTGACAATCAGCAAACTGACCCAGACTGGACGAGTGAAAAAGTGGGCAGAATCTTTCACCTCTCATACTCTTGATTTTCCTCTACAATTTCCCTTAAGTTTCTTGAACTTTAGAAAAATGGTTTTACACCCTTTGTGACAGTATCACATTCTCTATGCTTAATTGAAGCCAGTTGAGTGCAATATTCAAACCCAAGATGCCATGTTTTGGCCCCTTTCACTTTATGCACATTTCCCTGTAAAACATCTTTGGAATCTTTTGAAACATTGAGACATTTGGGAAAGTTGTATGTCTGCAAAAAATGCTCAGCCACACAACATGACTTTATGAAAATGGACCCATCAGTGGGTCCGGCATAATTCAAGGGGACACGGTACCAATAACTGACTTGATATGTCTTATTTAAATCATAGGCAGGGATTTGCAGCTTCAAAGCATTTCATCCAACTGAACTGATGTGACAGGTGGTACTTTGGGCTCGCAATAAATCAAAAGGCAAACAGCATAGTAAGCTAATTATTCCTGGGTTTTAGGGATTGTATGCTCAGAGCTGCAGACCTACGTACAGTCTTTCTGCATGCTCAAATATTTGCTTAGCGATCATGTTTGTTTGGATGTGTGGCCATTGATTTGCTGTGCAAACAAATTCCGTGAGCAAGACCAAAATAGCACGTTCCACTTCACTGGCTGATTCACATTAAAGGAGGGGCTGAGGAAGAAGAAGTGTTGACAGAATATAACGCCATCTCTCAAAAGCACGACAATGGTTATGAGGCTGAGGTAATGTTAAGCGCATGATGGATCTCCCTGGCCGTGCAGAGAGGAGGGGGCTACATTTAATGGCACAACTGATTAATATGGTAATGTGCTGAGTTCAGTGGCAGAGAGGTAGCTGTATTCATGGCCACATTAAGCCTTTAGGAGGCCTTGGGGCGAAAATGAGCTGTGGGGGCCCCTATTGACCCCACGTATTGGACACCTTCAAGTGCCGATCAAATACAGTACACATAGCAGACTGCACATGGCAGTTTAATTATATTTTGCCTAAAACCAGAGAAACAAACCTTTACTGGACGCGTGCTGGAATTCCACCTGGGCCCAGGTTTGCTGTGTGTCAATTAGGGTCTGGTAATTTAATTAAACACAGATTTATTTAGGAATATGCACCATGCAATAACTTAACTTAGTTGATATTTAATCACAATAGCAACAGAGACGGGCCCTCAAGGTGAGGTACTAATGTAGGACCTGCCTCAAGGCCCTTATCAGTTAAGTTGATATTGTGCTGCACTGATGCATATTCCCAAACAAAACATTGCATTTAATTAAATGAAGAACAGCTGACCCACAATGAATGAGCTGGGGTCAGCTGTCCTCTTTGACCCATCCGTAATCTGTTCTTAGTTGTATTCTTAATACACTCTGGAACGGTCCGATAAAGTATTCTGTCACTCTTGTGACTCCATTTAATTGATTGTTTTTTTTTTTTCTTTCTTTCTTCGCCCCTTGCAATATGTGATTGTTATTTGTTTGTGCACTCTATACCCAATCCGAAACAATTGTCCCTCCACCATCTTCATTGTTTAATCTGGATACTAATGCAGCCTATTTGACCATAAATGACGACAAATGTGGGAAAATTTGTAGCTGAGGCCTGCTGACTGCCGCGTCAGCCGCTATGCATACCAATTATGTTCTGGAAGAAGTCTCTGTCCCACAATCCCCCTCTCCCCCTCTCTCTCTCTCTCTCTCTCTCTTTCTGTGTCTCTGTCTCTCACTCCACCCTTCCTGTCTTCCTGTTTTCGCAGTAGCTGTCGCATCGCTCTTAACATTGCACTCACATTTTTCCAAGGCATCACCGAGAGGGGAAGGTTGAAAATCACGTTAATAGTGGCTGCATGACTGGGACAAAAGGCAAGGGGGGTGTATTTATTCATTTATTTTATAGCTTATTAAGAACGGGTCTCAAGGACTGGCCAACATTGTCTTCACAGGCTTGCTCATACAGGAATTGTGTGCCCTTGGCAGTAACCGGAGGTGTGTAACTACAGTGTGTAACAAAACATTACATATTGACAATCTGTTTTGTGAGAGAATCCATTTTAATCTATGATACTGAACTCTATACCATGTGTTACATACATTTTTAATAATACTAACATGCATGAGTTATATGCTTCGTTATGCTCTCATAATCAGTGTGAAACATCTACACAGCTGATGAAACATAACATTTCAAATGGCAGCCTCTTAGAAGTTGTCGGCGTGATAAGAATGTGTTTATAGAGTCTGTACTATTTGCACCTGCTCATTTGTCGTTAGTAGATTCAGAATCAGAAATACTTTATTGATCCCCGGGGGGAAATTGTACAGTACCGGTGCTCCCATTCAAGAGTAGAAAGTAGCATAATTTAGAACTAAAAGTATGTACAAAATATAAAAATGAGAAATAGAAAATAAAAAATATACACATTTACAGTATTTAAGTGAACAATGAGGTAATAAATATATACAATAACAATGTATATGTATGTATGTGTTGCACTGAAGTGTATGACTATACATGTATTGCACTTAAACATTTAAGAATAAATAGTGAGGTAGTATATGAACAGGTGAAGTAGATACAGATTTCCAGTCCAGAGTGTCTGACACTCAGAGGGAGGAGTCGAACAGTCTGATGGCCACAGGCAGGAATGATCTCCTGTGTCGCTCTGTTGTACATTTGGGAGGAATGAGTCTCCCACTGAAGGTGCTCTTGTGTCTGACCACTACGTCATGGAGAGGATGTGAAACATTGTCCAAGATGACCCGCAGCTTGGACGGCATCCTCCTCTCTGCCACCACCGTCAGAGAGTCCAGCTCCACCCCCACAACGTCACTGGCCTTGTGGATCAGTTTATTGAGTCTGTTGGAGTCCGCCACCCTCAACCTGCTGCCCCAGCATGCAACAGCATAGAGGATAGCACTGGCCACCACAGACTCATAGAACATCCTCAGCATAGTCCGGCAGATGTTGAAGGACCTCAGCCGCCTCAGAAAATAGAGACGGCTCTGGCCCTTCTTGTAGAGGGCATTAGTGTTCTTTACCCAGTCCAGTTTATTGTCTATGTGAACTCCCAGGTACTTGTAATCCTCTACAATGTCCACACTGACCCCCTGGATGGAAACAGGGGTCATCGGCACCTTGGTCCTCCTCAGATCCACAGTCAGCTCCTCAGTCTTTGTCACGTCGAGCTGCAGATGGTTCTGCTCGCACCATGTGTTGTCCACAGCAGCCCTGTGCTCCTCTTCATCACCCTCACTGATACATCCAACTATTGCTGAGCCATCAGAAACCTTCTGAAGATGCCGGGTCTCTGTGCAGTAGCTGAAGTCCGTGGTGTAGATGGTGAAGAGGAAGGGACAGAGGACAGTCCCCTGCGGGGCCCCGGTGTTGTTGACCTCTCTGTCTGAAACACAGTGTTGTAAGCGGGTAGTCAGGTACACAAGGGGAGCATCCACCTGCATCTCCGTCAGCTTCTCACCCGGTAGAGCCGGACGGATGGTGTTGAATGCACTGGAGAAGTCAAAAAACATGACTCTCACAGCGCTCGCCGGCCTATCCAGGTGGGCGTAGACGCGGTTGAGCAGGTAGATGATGGCATCCTCAACTCCAAGTCGGGGCTGGTAGGCGAACTGAAGGGGGTCCAAGTGTGGTGTGCATGGGGCTGAGTGCATATGAAGAGTTTGGAGAGCAGAAGTGTAAGGACTGGATTAAACAATGTCATTATCATTAGCATGCCCTGCTAACTAGCTTACTACCTGCAGATGTAACCTAACTCAGCATTACTTCCAAGGCCATGGAGAATTTCATTAGCTAGGTTTACATTTTATGGAGTTACAGATTATGTTTTATAAAAAAAAATAAACATTAACGATAGGACATCCACTATATAGTATTTCCTCACTGTGTGGAAGCTGGTGCTGGATGCTACTACTGTACATCAGAGGGTTGGGTAACATCAGAAGCTCCGTCCTGCTCTTTATTGGATTTGGGGAACTTTACACTCCAGTAACCACAACCAACATTACCCCAGATAAAGTTACAAATAGGTTCGTCCAATTACTTTTTGCCTGGGATCAGTTAGCTTTAGCCTCTGTCCTTTAGTGTGATATTATGTATGCAGCCATCAAGTGCGTATTTTGGCAGGCGTAGCTATAATAACTAAGGGGGGTGGGGCTGGTTCTAGAAGTTTGTGTACTTTTCAGGGTTCATATAAACCCATGCTTTGGAATCTGTTGCACCCACAAAGCGGCAGAATACAAAAGCAGTCTGTGCTAGTTGGAAGTATTCTTTAACTGGGCATCATCATAAATAAATCCAAGATTCACATCAGCTGGAGCAAATATAGACAATAATCCCCTGATGTTCGACTTTCATTGAGAACTGCCTTTACAGCTCACCTTTATGTAGTCCTCAGAGCTGAAAAGATGTGAAACTATTTGACTTTCCCCCTCTTCAATGAACAAACATTTATTTGATGGGAGGGATCAAGTGCGCCCTGCGGGTAGAATCATCTCCACAGCGTCCCTATGAGATCTGAATGTTTGGCTTATTGCAGAAGCACTAGGAATGCACAGTTGCACTGTTCAAAAGTGTGTTTGACTTTGACTGTTTAGCTTTTGTACATGTTAGGCTCCTTCTTGGCATGTGTGTCTGGATATGTCCCCAGAGTGAATTATCGCACCTCACTTGTCTTAAGATGTGATGTGTGAAAGTAAGTCAAGGCCAGCTAATTGATTTAGCTCCGGTCCCTGGGGTTTCTTTTAATCCAATTATTAGAGTGCACTTAATTATTTGAATTTTGTTTCTGAGGTGGAAAGTAAATACCCTTTATTTTCTAGTTCGAGAGCAACTGATGATGAAGAAAGAGACTCTGCTGTGACACTGAGGTGCATTTGTATCATGTGCCCACAATATCACGAGACAGAGATGTACCATCACAGGCGTTTCATAAAAATCAGTGCTGTGGATAGGAAACTGAGCACATACTGGGGTTTTTTTTTCTCCAGCAGCACTGAGTCAGGGCTCAGCTGGTACAATTCAACAAGACAATTACCGCAAATACCTGACCAATGCTCTGTGGGCCTGTAAATGAATTTCCACTATTACTTCACCCCTGGCAAGATTTTTTATTATCTGCAACAGATTAGTTAAATGTCATGCAAAATGTAAATTAATTAATAAACAGAAGCTCTAGATATTATGGCTTTGTATTATTACAGCTTTGCTGTGTTTAATGTGGTGTCTCCTACTGATTTCTTGTTTGGCACTCTAAGCATGGGAGGCATGTGATTGGCACAGTTTAATTTTTTCTGAGAAGCACGGTCGCGGAAGAATGAGTGACAAAGTTATAATGGAATTACGTTCACAAATATTGAAGTTCTGAGGCAAATATCTGACAATCAAATACTGTTTGCACTAGGCCTAGACAATTTTGTCATATTAATGACGTTTACAATTAGACATTCCACATAGACTTAGCTGCATATCTTCAGAGTAAGTAAGTAACTAAAGTCCATAACTACTGTATACCTTTACATACTGTACCTGATCTGGTTGGTAGCAGGTGAGGAAGAGAAAGAGGGAGGGCAGGGGAGCCGGGCCACATTAACCTGCCACGGGGTGTCATGGCCCACTCCCTGTGCATTGTGTACACTTTTCTATGTTGAAAACCCATCTGCCCCCAGATTTGCAGTGTGGTGATTTAATTAAACACAAATTCATAAGGGAATGTGGAAGCGAGTGAGAGGAGCGGTATGGCAAATGGCTGGCAGGTTGGAGAGAGTTTGAGTAGCTGTAAGGAAACATTGCAGTGCACGAGGACACAATCACACACTTTTCCCCTTCTATTTTGGGTTTGTCAGGTTTGATGCTAGTTTGTGTGTGTGTGTGTGTTTGCAGTATTGTGGTCAAGGGGTTTCTCCGTTTTTAGTTGTTAGCTGCCAGGCTAGCAGGCAAATAGGGACACTGATTTCACTGAGCTGCTAATGGCAGACTCTGGCAATGATCTGCTAGCTTAACGTTAGTTTGTGTAACTGGTGAATGTGTATCACGGGCTAATGTGAGCTCTGACACGACCCCAGGAAAGCCTCTGACGAAGACTCCAGTCTATTTTGGGCTGCAACACACTCAAGACGTGCAGACTTTTATTTATTTTGTTTGGTTTATGCATGTGTAATTATAATCAAATGCTTTATGCAAGAGCATGTTTTGTTTGAAAGTTGATATGGCGAAGTTATTTTGCCAGTTGCCTATTTACATATTCATTTGGAGTCGTGTTTCTGGCCGCCTGCCGAATGTTAAGTCCAACATTAACTCTCCTTTTAATTACATTGTTGACCATAAACATTGTCTACGGTCAGGTAATTAAAGAGATATACTTGTAAGTAATAGGCCTAAATTCAGAGAAGAGTGTTGTGCTTTAGCTTCATTCTAAAAGGATAAACCAGAATGGTAAATACCCTGAGTTCAGAACCTAAAAGCCCCCGTCGTTCTTCACTGAGACCCAAAGTAGGGTGCTGGGATGCTCCACATTTTAACTATATCTATAACAATAAGACCCATGTCTTGAGCCTCCACTTCTTTAGCCTGCCAGAAATATGGTTTTGCATTCAGCCAGCATCACAGTTTTCTGCAGCACTTTAAAGTCAGCCACTGTGTGGGCACAGTGAAGTTTAGAATTACACTTTCCACTCGATCAATAGACCCAAAATTTCAGTTTGAGCGCGCAGAGCAACAAAAGAAAACAAAACCGAGAGCTTTCCTCAAACCTATGCAACAAAAACTCTAGCAAGAGGGACTGTAGACACACAAATGTGTCCCACAGCAATGCATCCAGTGACACGGAAATGTAAAATGCCACAGGGGAGGTTGTCCCTCTCTTTCCCGACGTAGAGTGTAACATGAAACTATGGAATTCTTATGTAGTGTTATCGTTTAGGGCTCTTTCAAATGCAACAGCGACTGTACAATAATTGGAGCGTAAAGCTTGCACTGCAGGTCTGAACAATGTGAGTGATGGTTTCATGAGTTCTTTTGTTGCTCTTCATCTCCCTTAACTTTACCCCATCTATCAGAGCTTAAGAATTAATCAATGTATTTATAATGGCCTTCCAACCCTGTGGCATCTCTCACGGCTATGCAACCAAATAGGATGCAAAGCTGTGATCCTCAAAGAATTTCCATCACAGGAATAATGCCGTCCCAGGGCACCGCTGCAAACGCTTGCCCCGAGCATTAGGCACAGATAATTTAAACACATAAGCAGGTTCTTAGCGCACCTTAATCAATGCCAACGGTGTCTTTTAGTTGGGAGGGAGGGGAAGGCAATAAAGAGATAACACTGGTATAACCTGGGGACTTGCTGCAGAAGAAATATGGAGCGCTGAAGCCCTCTGGGTAATGAGAAACAAAACTCCTGACAAAGACTTCTCTCCTCCTGGAGTCTCTGCACCACGGCAAAGTCACATAATGAGCAAGATCACACCGCATACATTCGATGAATTCTTATGAGTACAGGGGAAGCTTACTGGAGTGCCATTTGACTCGAGAATAAACTGTGCAATAAAGTCAACACGAGCATTTACCAAATCCGTGTGTGGCACATGATGTTTGAAAATAGCTATTTTGGAGCAGACTTGTCAGCGCAAATATTGGCAATCCTCTCAAAATCCCATTGCGCTGAAATGTTTTATGACATTGTCACAAATGAAAGACATAAAAAAGCAAACGAAGCCAGACAAGTGAAATTTCATATTGTAGTGTGTAATAAAATAGGCCAACAAGCATAATTCAAAGACCCTATCGGAAAAGTGAAATTCTTCAACATTGCACTTCCTGCTGTAACCAGGCATCCACATCAACAGCCCCCCCCCCCCCCCCCCCCCCCCATCTCCCATGAAACTGATATATGAAACCATTTCCCCAAAACCAAACATGCCCGAAAACATTATTAGTGCCATTTCCTCTTCCGTATTAAGGCGAGAAGTGCTGAAGGCAGATCGGAGAGAGCCTTTCCCGGTGATGAAGTGCCTTCCTCTTTAGGTCTCTCTCACATCACAGAGGAAATGTGTGAGATTTATCAGCGTTGGCCCTCTCACGAGCCTTCTCTGTGGTGGAGCGGCTCTCCGAGCGCGCTGTTGTGCTGCTCTTTCTCAGGGAGCAGGTGTACGTTTGCCACACAGGGGCTTTGAATTATACCTTTGATGGCATTGTCAAAAACACCAAATGAGAGATGGACAACCAGAAAACAGCAAGGCATGTGTGTTTGAATAGCATGCAGAAAGCTGCTCCTACAGCTAAAGACATACAACAAAAGATGAATCGATATCATACCCATGACTCCATCCATGTAAAGCTTGTTTTGAAAATTACCTCATTTAAAGGCCTTTTGGTGTGGGTCATACATTATAAATGTTTTTGCTTCTCCCTTGACCTTTGTGGGTCTTGTATTCATAATGCTGCCCTTGCATGTACTAGACCAGATCTTGCACCACCTGCACCGTAATGATAACTATGAGGTCACAGCCTTTACCCACTGCCAGTAATTAGGCTTGCAGGAAATTATATATGGGCCTGTGTGCGTGTGCATAGGACTACAGGCTGTAGAGGCTTTGCGGCGGCAACACAGATGTCCAAGCAGCCAACTTTTATCTAGAAAAGGCGGTGGGTCCATTCAGTAAAGTTCGAAAGTAATAGACAGCAGATAGCAGGTTTGTTTCACAGTTGGTTGTTGTGACTCAGGGAACGATCTAGTCTTTAGTTCTTGTTCCTCTGGGCTTAAACTTCACTTTAATACACAGGTGAAGGAGAGGCAGTCTTTGGGATTTGCTATTTAGCTAACCAACAAACCAATCAGCCAATTTACTATGTGACCGTCCAGCCAGTCACCATTTTTTTTTTTTTTTTTACCAGATACAGCAAGTTGTCTTGTAATTAGCTCATCCATCTGTCCATTTTCAAAACTACCTATCCTCTCAGGGTCACAGGGGAGCTGGAGTCTGTCCCAGCGTGCACTGGGCGAGAGGCAGGCCTGCTCATATCTCCAGTCTACGACAGAGCTAGGCTGGCATGTTCTTTAGACAGAGGAAAGACACTGGAGCCTCCGGAGGATACTTAGTCTTTCAAATGCTTATATGATGTTATGTTTAATGACTTCTAATTTGGTAATCTTAAATTATAATCCAGCTATAAAACAAACACACTTGGAGCAAATGCACAGCAATAAAACAATAAAAACTAAAACAAAAATAAACTAATTTAAGTAAGCACTCCTTAGGCAGTAGATGTGTTGAAATCGGCCTGAAAAATAACTCAATGTGGTTAAAGCAGGAACAGCGGTGAATCAATCTGCATTGATCTATGAATGAATATGGGATGGAAATATGAAATGCTTCTTCCATCTGAAGGCAGCAGGACAGATATGTGGATAAACCTGCAGCAATTTGAGAAGTGCCACGCCAGAGTGCAGTGCGATTAGTGTTTATCTTGACTAATTTACACGCACATGTCATCAGGCTGCTACAGGATAACCGCACACACATACACCTGTACACGCATCAGACTGGTCGGTTATGATTAATTATTCTGCCCGCTTATGTGGTAGACGTCAGATTGCCGAAGCGCATTAATCCCGTGCGTCACAGTCTCCTTTCCGACTTTTCTTTTTAAAATTCAGCTGTATTATGCAGGTATTTGGTCAAAAAAAGTATTGACAAGTATTAATACCTAAATACAGCCGCAAGCTTCAAGAAGTAAGTAACTGTGTAAGTAACACAGTTTTTCTTTTGCTCACGGCAATCACACTAATCAGACGGATTCCAAGAAGGTGCCAGCTCCTTACTAATGATGGTGCTAGAGGAAAAATGAAGGGATCACCGAAGTTATTACAATCCATCCTGAGGGGAACACGCCTGTATCAACTTTGATGGCAACGCATCCAATAGTTGTTGGGATATTTCAATCAGAATTCTGATTCTGATTCTGAGTCAAACCACAAACCTTACGATGGCACCTGAGGAAAGGTCATGGGGATCACCACAGTCACAGCCATTCACCATCTGAGGACCATGAATACCACATTTTGTGCTAATCCATCTGGTAGATGTTGAGAGATTTTACTTGATGATTTAAATTTTAACCTGCTGGCGGTGCAAGATGAAAAGTCAGGGGACTACTATAGTACTTAGGATTCATCCTTTGGACACCGCAAATGTCTGCACCAAATTTCATGGCCATCCACGCAGCAGTTGTTTAGATATTGGACAATTTACTTGGACCAAAGTGGTGGATCAACCAGCCACATCACTACTAGAGGAAGCGTATTCAGAGCTGTTAACACCGTGACAACAAGCCTTATTTGATGTTTAGTTTGAGCTGAAAACACCACAGAATTAAGTGTTCAGGTACAGATATACAGTATCTATAGACCACCACAGATTCTCAGCCCACATTGTTAAGAGCACGTCAAACATCCGCACCAGCAACAGTTTGTTGAACTCTACAGTTTGTGTAAAGTACTGTAAGGTGTTGTTGGCATTAATTAAAAATTGCTGGACTGAATCATCAACACATCTCTCCGGCCGGTTGGATGAACCTCGTGGCGCTCATTAACAATGCCTTTACGTAGTGTGAATTTTGTTGACAGCCTGCAACGACCAGTGTAGAGCAAACAATCAAGAAATCCGACAGCTGAGCGACCACACATACCTCAGCTCCATAATGCAGGAAAGTGAAGCCTGCCAGATGAGAGCCACCCCTCTTTGAGAGCGTGTCCCAGGATTACATCCCGTCTTGCTGGGAAGCATTTAATTTCTCCTTTCGGCACAGTGACACTTCAATCTTTTCCCCCGTAATTACACATTATTAATGATATGTAATTTGGCAAGACAGAACCTTGGATGCAGTGACACAGTTATTGACATTAGCTGGCGATGCTTCTTTCCTATGGCTTCAATGAAAAGGCCGTGCCTAATTACGGCCCGATTAGGGTTTTTATCTCCGGGTCTGAGTGTGGTGCCGCTGACACCACATGGACACAACTCCACACTCCAGAGCCAGGAATATTTCTATCATGTTAGACTATAAGTTACACATGGTGCATTCAGTGGGTGTTGTACAGTAGATACATAATTTACAAATGTCTGTCAATTTGTAATCTGACAATTGACGAATAGTCACAACCTGACTGATGCCTGCAGGGTGAAGGTGGGATGCTGGGGAAGACTTCAGAGGCTTTGGTCCTTATTGATCCAAAGAAACAAAGACGCAAGTTTCATCATACAGACACAGAAAAATGCTCACCATCTTCGCAGTGCTATAAACAGCGGAGTGAAAGATGACATTCTGAGATGTAATTTCTACCAGTAATGGCTTGGTAGCTCTGACGTCTTAACCATCTATTGTAAGGTAATTGAGGTATTATTACACTGTGAAATTGGGTCAGTTTTACCCTGGGAGGAAACAGCAGACCTTTCTTTCACAGAGATTGCCAGCGAAAGCACACAGAGGTTAAGAGAGATGATCGATACTTGGAATAAGAAGTAGTGACTGTGGATCATGACCCTTAAGATTATTTCAAAAACCCGCTGGTTTCTTTGTGACCTTTTGTAATATATCATTTTGTCATATACAGTCTTCTTGCATTTTATTTTTGTGCGTTGACTTTTTTTTTGTCACATTCTTGTGCCAATAATGAATGTCTTAAAATTTGACCATTTTCAGACCAGACAATGTTTTTGCCACTCATTCACTCAGTCACGCACACACTCCCGATGTTACCACGAATGGTGCTGGCCAATCGGGGAGCGACTTGCGGTTCAGTGTCTTGCTCACTTTGACATGTGGACAGGAGGAGGTGGGGATCAAACGACGACCCTGTGATCAGTGGACGACCCGCTCTATCTCCCGAGCCACAGCCGCCCCAATGCGACATTTTCTGTTGTTGCCAGCATGAACAAAGACTATGAAACGGTCTTGAAAGCATTGTAGGATGCCTGAACTTCACAAGCACATATAACATTTACAAAAAAATTCATTAAAAAGTAAACTGTCCAGCAAAAAATATGAATCTCCAAATTTTGTGATTCTGTGATAAAATGAAGGACGAAGGACGTGGTAATATTTTCAGAAACTTCTCCGTCTTCTAAACCTATAAACTATTAAGGAACCATTGAGCTGTTTGACAATTGCACTATCACAAAGCTGATGATGTATATGTACTAATCTAAAATGTTTTATGTTGCTATGGTGAGACCAGGCAGTTCTGCAATGCTTTGTGACGTCTTTAGGGCAATGAGAGGCGTCTTACTACTTGCAATCAGCTGTCTGTCACTGATATTATAGGCTACAGATCACTGTGTCTTAAAATGACCAACAGCAGCTATGTTCAGGCCATCAAAAATAGTAGCAGACAAGCAAAAACTTACTAATGTTGCTCAAAGCTTTATGTTTTATGTTTTATGACATCAGACAGCTCCTTACAGTCAGCATCAAGAAATTCTCCATTTTTGTTGCTGAAGGTCCAGTTGGGAAGGTCCACCCCCTCGTCTTCCCTGATTGGACAAAAACACACAATTTGCAGGGTAAATAAAATGTGAGATAAAATGTCAGTAGTGCACAAGATGCTTCAAACCTCTGAGAATCAATTCTGCTGCCAAAAATGCATCCAACGTGTGATCACCCCCTTACTGGGTATCTATCAGATGGAACTAAGAGGGCTGGACACTTGATCAGCCCTACATACAGTTCAATTAGAGTCACTTATGTCAAGGTAATGTGACCATTTACAGCTAAATGTTATAGTTAGATTTGGTGGTAGGGGCTCTGTTCTCTGAGGGAGCTCTCTCAAAGAATCAGAGCAGCGATGACAATTCTGTTGGAAAACAAATGGTCCTCAATAATATACATACAGGAACATTTTATTTAAATCAACAATACCATCTGATCGTCAGCTGATAGCCAAGCAGCTGCGAATGAGCCCATGATTGCAAAGCATGAATGAAACAACTGATGCTA
This sequence comes from Enoplosus armatus, assembly GCF_043641665.1. NCBI lineage: Eukaryota > Metazoa > Chordata > Actinopteri > Centrarchiformes > Enoplosidae > Enoplosus > Enoplosus armatus. The sequence continues at coordinate 26,335,341 of NC_092180.1, read as the reverse complement.
ATCAGCTAAGACAAGCGCCACATCAGTGTTTATGTTATATGCTTCAGCCGCTTTAAATGATCATTCTTATTTATTACAAAGCGGGTCTTATATTTGTTTGGTCTTCATTCTTATCAGTAATAAATATGATCATGATAACGCCGCGCCATTGCTAAAGTCCAATGGTGCAAGAGACACGAGTGGTCCGATGATTACACAGGTTATAAAACAAACTCCCAAACTTATTTGGAAGAGAAAACAAAGAGGAACGCAAAAACGATCATCCATCGCAGCAGTTCCTATCGTATATGCCACAAGTGTATGTCTGCATTTTACCTGTGCAATGAGGGATTTCTTCTGACTTTACTTGCCTGCTTTTGGTTTTACCTGTAAACAAAGTGCTTTAGATAATCTGGTTTAGATGACTGTTGGCTTGTTTACAACCTGTCCGTCTGAATGCTGAAATGATGGTCGAAACTACAAAAACAAGACCCTCGTTGTAATGAACCTGAATTATCCTTTACCTGCGGTGACCTCCCTCAGTATTTTGGACGGTCTACACTTCTTTACTTTGGCTCTGTCTTGCTTTGGCTGTGATGGAACCCATTGGCAATGATTTTATATACACACTGAATGTTACACAGCTATTTTTATTTTTAGCCACACAAATATGAAGCCAAGGTCATAAATGTTTCTTTCAAAATATGACCCTTTACTGATGAGCTACAGATGTGATGCCACATTTTATGCAATCATGTTTATCATGTCTACTCATGTAATACGATGGCTTAACTGTAACATTGTATGATTTCAATGTTACTGCGGCTCACGTGTCGTTGGCAGGGCTCTGTGAGTCCAGTGTGAGAAAGCGAGCTGTATTGTTGAAGCCTCCCGAGCAGGACTGAAAAGCGGACGCTGCTTCCGAAAGAGCGAGAATGCAACGATAACTCAGATCTGAAGGTTGCACCTCTGTAAAAATAAATATGCTTATTGCTGCCAAAAACATGTCTTTGAGCAGCTATTGCATGAAACATAGCGTGTCAAAATAAGACATCGAGTGTTATACAATGGAGTGGAAAAAACAGACTGGGATGTGTCAAAGGTTACCGGTATATCTTTTTAAAGCAACAACGCGCTGTCATTTCCAAGCTCTTGTGAGAAACAACACATCATCTAACCCTTGAGAGCATCTAAACATGTCTATGTACAGCAAGGCCAGGGCGGCATGAAATCAGCTACTCTATGTGTAAATGGACTGTCGCATTCACAGGTGACTGGACACTGCTGCCATTTTGAGAGAGAGAGAGAGAGAAAAAAAAAAAACCTTCCCAGCCAATTGACAGGCTCGCAGCAGAAGTCCTTATGTGGCTTTGTTTCTGCATGTTTTTTTCATGAACAATTCCAGCATGTCCCTAAAGTTCAAATAGTTTACTGAGCAGAAAATGCAGCTTGTGTGGCGTGAAAAGCGCAGATATAGGTATGTCTGCCTTCACTTACAGCAAGCAGTGAAGCACTGGATGCATATTCATAGTAAACTACCTGGCAGACACTGAGCCATGTGACTTAACCCATAAGAACCCAGACCCATTTCCCCTCAAAGGACAATTATGGGGAATACACCACAGACCAAGTGGACCACATTGAAGACATTTCTGATGGGGTTTTTTATACTACCCCTTAATGTCAAAGATCTGTGATGTTACATATACGTTACATAGGGCGTTTATGGTAAATTTACTTGTTTTATATTAATTTGTTCAAGAAACATGGTCAAAACAGGTTGACTGTATACAGGACACGCTATTAAAGCATTAGAATCGTTAAATGGGTTTTAACTTACCTTCAGTATCAAAATACAGGCTTTTTGAAATGAGTTGCTTCCTTCACTTGTGTTTACATGTCACACCACCATTTTGAAAAGGTCCCGACCTGCCACAGTCACATGACTGTGACATGACCACCACACCAGGATGTTTCGTATATGTCTCTTGGGGACTTAATGAGTTAAGATCAAGCACAAAGCTGTATAAGGTGTGTTACACCGGTGTCACCATGGGTTCTTATGGGTTAAACTGGTCTTGAAACTGTGTTTATGGAAAAAATACAGACAAAAACAAACTGACTTCCACTATAACCTTTATTTTTATCTGCATTCTACCAGCATTATTTTCATGAATTTCATGATAAAGGGCCAGGGTTGGAGACCTTTGCTTCTGAGCTACTTTAGCCTGGCTTGTAGTTGTGACATGCTGGTAACATTAGTCAGCTTTCACGGATGCCGGTAGTAGATACAACACATGGGCCCTCACATAACTGTGTGAGCTTCACTAGATATGTAGGGCTCGGGAGAGTCTCGTGTTAAAGACGCTATCCAAGCTACAACGCAGGTGCCCATATAGCAACTCTCTCAGAGTGATGGTGTTAAAGCACCGCCGGCCTCTGTTGTGGCCCACCACCGAGGACCTACTAAGCCTGAGAGTAGCTACTCATAGCTACTTCTGACCGCCGCCGCCGCCGCCACACATGCGCTACTGTGGTTAGTGTCAATCAATGTCCCTCAGGTCTACTCACCCCTTGCGTTGTTAGACACTATGCAGCCACGAGGACATGCCTCACGCTAACATTTGCACACTTCACCTACCCCGACTCCTTTGCTGCACTCCTCTAAGGATGGCAATGTCGGTTTGGTCCCGTTGGAGAATATCAACAACTATTGGATGGATTGCCATCACATTTTCTACAGATGCTGATGGTCCCCAGAGGATGAAGCTAACTGCCCTTTTCTCTAGCACCACTAGTTGGTTAAAGTTTTCACTTATCCAGTGAAATATCTCAGTCCCTACCAGACGACATGCCTGGTTTTTGAGACTCGGTGATGCCCTGACTTTTCCTCTCGCACCACCTTGAGATTAAAATTTGCGGTTTTGGTTGAAATGTCTCGGCATCTATTGGATGGATTGCCATGACATTCATGCTCCCCTCGGGATCAATGGTGATAATAACATACAGCAGCGTCATCAATTTGCCCAGTACTTCGGTGCACGACATTCCGATCAGCCTCGGCTTTACTTTGCCGTTACTGCTAATTAGTAAATGCTAGCATGCTAAATTAAGATGGTGAACATGAAAAACATTACACCTGCTAAAGCTTAGCATGTTAGCATTGTGAATATGTTGTTGGAAGGGAGCATCTGTGCCTGTATCTACGTGATTGCATGCTAATAGTCAATAAAGCGTGTACCATGTGTCAAGGCTGAGTCCTTACCGCAGCGGCCCAGGTTCGAGTCCCGCCCAGGCCCTTTGCTGCATGTCACCCCCTCTCTCTCCATTGCCTTTCCTGTCTCTTTCTACTGTCGCTGTCAATAAAGTGAAATGGCCAAAAAACATAAACAACTAAATAATAATAATAATAATTCAAAATTCCATGTGCCCCTTTCCCCTCTCAGTGCTTATGCCTACAGGCTTCTAAACTTAGGTCCTCTGTGCTGGAGTCTGTCGATCAGTGCTGCAGTATGGGCACCTCTCCTGTAGGAATTAAAAGCTCCCTTTGGAGAGCTTTGAAATTAAGACATCTGCCATGTTGTTACAATATGCCAAATTCAAACATACAATAGCAGCCAAGAGGTGTAATAATCAAAGGCTGGAGTGGCACCAACACGTGTATGCTTCACATAATAATTCATACTGAAAAAAAAAAAAGAGTTCTGAGTTCAAAAATAGATGTCCATGATTGTATTTTTACATTAAGTGCAGCAGAAACCTAATACTTAAGCAAGGGCACGTTTGTCAACAACAAAAACACATCAACTGCCGGAAATTGATAGTAGTCTTAGATTGCTATCGAATTTTCTCTCCTTTTAAATGGTTGGTAAAAACAGGATAGTCCATCATTGAGGAGTTTCATGTGCAGCCTTTGATATTTGCTCTTTGATATTGACCACATAATCAATAGAGCTTTCCTATAGCAGAGCTGGTAATATTACTCAATTTTCACAGTTAGGTAATATTATTCCCGTAAGAGCCTATCTATTGATCGGACCACACACAGATCTCTTACCATCAGGAGCACTCCTTGGGATCCAGTGTGGGAACTACAGCACTGTCCAGTTAGGAAGGCAGCAGAAAATAGTGAGACTTCCCATTCAGTAAATTTGTTTCTTATTATCTCATAGTGTTGTTTGCCAAAAGTAATTACGGCTGGACCGAAATCAAAGCGGGGAAAAGTTAATCAAGGAAAGATAATCAACTGTAGTTGACAGAGAAATAGTGATTAAAAATCAGTTGGAATGAACACCAAATGTAATATACCCAATTTACATAAAATATGGCCACTGGAAATGTGTTGGCAGCCTCGTGTCCAACTGCAACAGAACGTCTATTCATCCGTGTCACCATTGTACTGTAAGTTGGTGTGGTTAAGTTAAAGGTATCCTGCAAAGTTTTTGAACACCAGTGGCGCTATGGAGCAATGTTTTTATTAGTGGGTCCCAGTTCCATTTGTGCCGTGCACATGACTCCTCTTCAGGTCAAAAGTGAAGAAGAAGTGGACACACCTGCGTTTTAATAGGCAATTGATGATGTCACGTCACAGCATTATCTCTGAATGAGCCTAAATGAATCATCTAATGAGACATTTTCAGGGAGATAAGAGACTGATTTGGCCACTTCTCTTATTCTTAATCTTATTGTCTTCATGTGACTGGACAGACCTGGATGTGTGGGGGGCTCACACTTGATCCGTGGCTGTCTGTGATGGGAACTGGGACATCCGTGGGACATCTCTACTGGAATTATCTGAGGATGACCATCTGTGCTTGAACTAATTCCAGCCATGGGCACATCAAATGAAAGACCTCGGAGGAAAAGGCAGAAGTGTGCCGGTGCTGGTCTTTTTCTTTTGTTTTTATTCTTAAGTAACTCGCTACTCAAGTCTTTAATCGGTAAATACTTTTGTACTCAAGTAGTTATCTTGAAGACTACTTCATCAGCCTGTAAAGTAACCACCGTGTGTTAAATTATACCACCAGTCTTTCATTGTAGAATGTGACCTGGTGGCAGTAAGCCTAACCCTCAAGAAATATATATACACATATATATATATAAAGATACACATAAACGTCTCTGTGAACCTATGCAGAGAGGGGGGTTATGGGTAACCATACATTGCAGATGTTCGCAGAAGAGGTGATGCGCGCACACCACATTATACGAAGCTACACATGTTTTAAGCCCAGAGAAGCTTGTTTCAGCCCCTGGTTAAATATTCCTCACCCAACCTTTAGTCACTGCAGCATATTAAAGTGTGCATGGTTGCAGAGAAATCGCAGGCATATTTAATTATTTGATCAAGCAAATCTTTTTAATCTTGCAGTAAATACTCAGATATAATCATCTCCTTGTCTCTATCAGTTAAGAGAAGAACAGTCAATTCATGCGAGAGGACGGGTGAGTGCCTCTGTGATAAATTGGAATGAAATGCGAAGCAGCTGGATCCAGACTGACAGCTCCAAGTCAATGAGCAGCCAGGTATAGAAGCGTAATATCTCCTAAGAGTCTATTTTTCTGACTGACAGACAAGTTCACCCAGGTTACTGTTTTCGCAGCGCAAGGTGATTCTTCAAGCGTGCAGCACCAGGACCCTCTGAGGGAAATAAGAAGAGACGACGCTGTCAAGCTGCTTGTTGACGAATGAACACGCAAACATGAAAAGTAAGATTGAGACATGGATGGTTGTTGTTTAAAGGACGGACACAGACGCATCGGCTGACAATCACTGGCAAACTGTTTTGCAACAAAAAAATCTGCTTTACGAGCTGCATTTCCTCTTGTGAGCTTCTTCTTACACTGTCCCTTGGATCGATTCATTTCTATTCCTAATGATGTCCATGTGCACTGAGTGCTCAAAAAGATGCTCAATTTCAGAAGGATTTCCCAATGGAAAGAAATCTGTGAATCACGAGGCCTGTCAGAAAATCAGTGGCCACAAAAAACACTTATGATATGATTGATTAAAAATAAGAAGAAATGCTCTTATTTTCCCCTTTACTGTGACTTTCTTCAGTTTTCAAGTGTAAAACTGCAACATATTTTGGCCACTGATGCTGAACTGCAACAAACAGAATAAAAGACCTTACAGGTTGAATATCTTTGAAATATTGGAAAATATGCTGAATATTGGTGTTTGTGGTCATGCCACAAGCACTGGAGCCAACCACAGCAAAATACAATACTCTCACAGCCAACTTTCAAGCCTACGGGGGCTGAGTGTTTCATGTTGAAAAGGTAAAAGATCACTTTGAAACGGGGTCATTTACGGTGCTTAGTGACAGCTGAAACTTTTCTCATCCAAAGCATGAAAGAAAACTTGTGTGAAGGATTTATTGTCAATTGCACTGACATAGTTTATTTATTATTATAGGTCTTGATTGGACCTTTGCTTTGTTACAACAGCATACAGTATGCACATTTCTTGTTCAAGAACAAGATAAGCTGATACGCTGTTACAGCAAAACCTATTTCTGGTTCAAAGTAAAATGGTATGCCATAATAATGTGATAACAGTAATAATAATGTGTCATTTTAAGATGAAATATATCTTGTTTTTTTGCACGAGTCAGTAGCATATCCCCCTCTGGCCGCAGCAATGATGCCTCCTCAGCAGTACATTTGCAGGAGAGTTGCAAAAACACAAAACAATACATGCAGACACACAGTGTGCATACAGTACATGTCAAGTGCAAACAAAGGAAATGCAAATAAACACCAAAGAAAAATAAAATACAAAGCAGCATTTCTTTCAGTGTGCAAGAAAACAGCCTCCCAGAATTCTAAGTAAGAGCTTGTAGCACTATTCTTTGCTGCAGAGCGTTCAAGAGATACTCGGGGTAATGATATGTGTGACTACGTTTGTTGAGTTGCTCCCCGGGGGTCGACAAAGTCATTAGGATTCATCCTCTGGGGATCTTGAATAAATGTGAAAGAAATGATGTCATTCCATCCAGTAGTTTTTGAAATATTTAACTCGAAACCAAGAATGTCAACCTCATGGTACAAGATGAAAATCAGGAGTTTGGCAAAGTCATCAGAGTTGTTTAAAATGTATTGTGACATTTCACTGTAAACCAGGGGTTTCCAAAGCCATCCGCGTTTTAGTGCTACATGAAAGATTATATTTAAATGATATTATATTATATTCATGCTCTACGTTTTGGAGTTACAGTTTCAATAATGCCAAACAGGAAGTATATTGTTGCTGTGGATTCAGTGAGTTAGCTGTGAGCAATGTACCCATAAATGTACAGACTTTCACACCTAGCAGTACAATGATAGTACAAAGACAATATAGGCTTTTATATTATTCCTGACTGTGCCCACTGTGTGTGGGTTTGTATGGGCCAAAGGGGAAGTTTTTGAGGAAGAGAGCAAAGCTCTGCATTGACGTTGAACAGTGAGAACGGGCCTACTGTCTGCCTTCACCCCAGTCAGGCTGGCTTGGGTAAAATACTTGTATTTCCTTTTCTGGTTCACTGCCTTTGTTTCTGGCTTTGTGCAAACATCTAGCCTTGCAAAAAGCCTACATCTTGCAAGCTCAGTTTCTGCCAGCTTAGATATTTGCCCGGGTACCATTCAGTGTGAATCAATTGAGCCTGGCAACCAAAGGTGGACCAATCAGGAAACCAGAGTTGATTGGATGATGACACTGATGAGCAATGTTGCATTTTGTAAGTGTGACTGAGGATCTTTGACTCTCAAATGTTGATGAACAAATTATTAAAAATCTAAAAAGAAGGATGATTCAGCACCTGCATGTTCTCACCTCACCATTTCACACAGTTTCAGAGCAACACTTAATTTTTTTTTCAGTTTAAATCCTGAAGCAAAAACCCAACACTAGCACAGCACAGCCGCGAGTTCACCCAGTCAGGTGCAGGAAGGGTTCATGCTTCTGTTTCAAAGGAAGGAGAGCACCCGTCAATCATCTCTTGGCTGGTTAGAGATCAAAGACAGAACGTAAACACACAGAACTCTGCAGAGCTGGGTTGAACAGTGTTTCAGTTTTGAGCTGCCTTAACGTTACCTTCCACAGCATCATCATGTCCCTGGCTGTACCATATGAATGGTTTGATTTAGTGGAAGGGGCCTTTGGAAAGTGTTCAAGCTGTTAAGTTCTCTGCATTCAGTTACTGGCTTCCATCCCCGAGCTGCAGCAGCTGCTATTGCTGCCGCTGCTGCTGCTGACATCGTCAGAAGTCCTGATAATCTCCCGGTTATTGAGTCGGCTGTTTTTAGGTGTGTGGTAATTCACTGAACCTCAGAGATCAAGGATTACAAGCCACTTTGGGCCACTGGCCAAGCTAAAGAGGCAGACAGGAGGGGAGGGAAAATGAGGCCAGGTAGAGGCCACAGCACACAATATCCTCCAAGAAATATGAACACATATTTGTCATAAATACTTTAATTAGTCCAGCTTGAGTGGCAATGCTCGTATACAAAATTACAGCCAAGAAAGAAGTACATCACAGATTTTATTATTGTTACAAAACTGTCCTGTAAACAATTGAAATGGCTGATCTGAAAACTAGAAATGACACATGAGGCCTGTTTGAATTATATTAACAGTCAATGAAAGTTATAGGAATAGTTCACTTATTCATTTTCTTGCCAGATGAGACGATTGTTAGCTTAGCTTAGCATTGTTAGCTTAGCTGTTTACTCTGTACAAAAACGACCACTGTAGTTTTACCTGAGGCATTGTCTTACCTGGCTGTTTCCCCCCGTTTTCCAGTAAATATGAAGCTAACTGCCTGGTGGCTGGAGCTCCATGTTTACCACAGACATATGAGTGGTAGCAATCTTCTCCTTTAACTGTAGCCGAGAAAGCGAATAAGCATATTTCCCAAAGTAACTATTGCTTTAAGTAATAGAATCACTTCTTCACAGTAAATGAATAATGTCATACTTCTGTCCCAAGCTGAAATGATTAGTAAATGATTCAACTACTCTAATAAGTGAATTGACATACAGCTCATTGGCAAGTATTTTCATGGTTGATTAAGTGTTTGAGTCACTTTTCAAGCAAAATCTTGAAACATTCTCTGGTTCCAGCCTCTAAAACGTGAGGATGTGATGTGAATTTTCTATGTTGTATCATTGTAAATGTCTTTGGGCTTCGGACTGGTGATTGAACATTTATTATTTCATGGACAAAATAATTGATTGAATGATCAAAAAAATAATCAGCAGATTAATCAATCATGAAAAAATATAACTGTAACTTGATTTTGTCCAAACTTCTATCATAAATTTAATTTCAGTACAATTTTCAACACTCACATTGCCTGAAGAGCTCCCGAACAGTCGACCAGTCGACCAAAAGCCGAGTTCTGAGTTCTGATTGTACTGCACGTGCTTTTCATGAACTGTCTTCAGTTTAGACATTAAACAACATCCCACAAAGATGTTGTTCTCGCCATGCCCTCCTCTGGTGACTTCCCTGTTGACAAGTATCATCTCAGAAAGTTGGAATAAAACTACCTGTGGTGACGCAGCTCTCTGGGGAGCAGGAAAAGCTGAGGGCTGACAGCTGACAAAGTTACAACAGGTAAACATAATGCACCAAAGTTCACGACACTTGAGGTTTTAATCTACCGCCCCCACTTGTGGCCACTTCACCACCAACTTCAATGTGCTTCATGAATTTTTTAAACCCACTCCCACCCCCTTTGTGTCCCATTTATATGTGTCCAGGTTAATTTGCCCTCTCTCCTTTACACATTGGTCCTTAGCAGATCTTTTTTGTGTGTGTGTGTGTGTGGCACAAGATGCAGTGAACCTTTGACTTCAATTTCCTGGTGCTGGCAGACGTAAATTAGAAGAATGTTTCAACGGCCAGTACGGCTCCCTGGCCTCCACTGTGAAGGCTGGGATAGAAGCTGAGGGAGGCTGGGGTAGTTACTGAAGGATGACTCTGACCCCTCACCATTTAGTCTGGCCTGGTCTAGTGCTTCAGGTTTGGGACCTTATCGTTTGAAAAGCTTCAGCGTTCCACTGGAAAACAAGATGCCCAGCAACAGAAAACGTGAACGAGCAGTGGTCATTTTGTTCATGAAAAACAAGATGAAAAATATTTTTTAGAATTATAAGCTTTGTCAATTAATAAAAGAAATCCAATAATAATAATGATAGCTGTAATATCCACTGACTTGCATGTGTTTCCTTGTAAATCTGCACATACAGTGCATTGTTCTGATCCTGATCCAACCGAAATATATTGCCACTCCAGGCTGATTTAGCCTCTCAAGTGGCGATGCTTATTTTGCAATGTCTCTGCCCGTGACATCACCTGATCTTTAGGAAGACCGAAAAAATAGGCAGCCTCTCTAAATTATGAACAAACGGATATATCGATTCACTCTCCTACATGGGTAAAAAGAAATGTGTGAGGGGGAAACAGGAATAAATGTGAAATGTGTAAAAAAAAAAAAATAAAAATAATAATAATAATAATGATTAAGCTAACCTCACCGAGACAAGAATGTTTGAGTATAATGTTTGAGACTTAGCTGCTCTCATACGCCACAGGCTAAGCAGATCGAAACAATCTAAATCTAATCTATCAATCTAAAGTACTCTTTTTGAAGTGAACACAAACATACAGTACATTATGCTACTCTCTGTTGTTATCATCTATTCAATTTTGCACAGTTACTTTCTGCTTCCACTTGGACGTACCAGACTTTGACCATTTGCTTATACATGCAGTTTACCAGTTGAATGGACAGTTGAGGCGGACATTTCAAGCGAGCTGACCTTTTACTTTTTACGCATGGCGTCTCTTGCTTGCTGGCCCTCTGGGACCCTGTCCTCTTCCTGGAGGACTCATCCTGTGTCTCAGCTTGTACTTTAGGTGTGACAGGAGGTTGCTTTCCTTCCCCCGGTGGGTCGGTCATAGTTTCATTATCCATCATGTTGTTGTTCACAACCATCCCCCCTCCTGTTTGTGGTATTAAACGATTAGCAATCAATGATGCCCTGCTGCTAGAAGAAAGCTGATCGGGAGTCATCTACCCTGGGTGTCGGCGGGGGGGGGGGGGGGGGGTCTCCTGGGCCAAATTGTGCTTACAAGACTTATTTATATGTCATGTCATTGTATTGTCATTTATTTATATGCTAGTGTTTTGTTATTTTTTGGTGCTGTGATGGCTACCAAAAGTTCATTGAATCTGGTCTAGCAAAGTTAGATTGGGTGAGGAAAGGCAGCTTCACACACAAGCTCAAACATTTAAAGCACATTTTGTATATCAGTGTCTAATAAATAAGCCCATCTGAGTGTTTTAAATATGCTCATAACTAAGTGATGACACATTGACTAAATCAGATTTACCTCCTGTTCCTTCCAAAAGTCCAATAAAGCCTATTCCTGATTTTTTTTTTACAGTTTAGCACAACGAAATACTTTTAATGCCCACGTTCAAGTGCAAGGACACCTGTCACAGGCATTGATGCATACGCAACAAAAAGCAGTAGCATATTTATTAACTTGTTGTTGTGGGAAGGGACATGTCGGGAAATATAATGACAAGTGAAAAATGCAGAACATTGTAGTGCAGTTTCATATAAGGATGAAATCTCCCATGACGCTGCCAGCTCCATGCAAGTGAGTCACTCAGATATTGAACAGGTGTCTCTCTCAACCAGGGGAAGGGATCTCAGACACTTATTATTCAAAGGGGAGAGTACTGGGTCTGTATTATTGTAAAAACTCAGTCCAAATGGCTCGAGGCCATTGCTGTAATAATGTTCAAGTGAAACTATTTTATTGTATGTATTAACAATGTATTACACCGTGTGCACAACTTGCTCTGCTATTTTGGTGGACCATTTTTGTTGAGGCAATACCTGCCCCCGGGACGCCGCAGCAGAGCTCTTTGCTTGCCAGAATTGGACGGAATGCCAAAACAACATGGAGGAAAATGTCTAGAACAGTTTTTGTGACCGATATATGAAGCTTGGTTCATGTAGTTTGGTTCTGGTTGTAGTTTGGGCTTTCCATATCACACCGAATGTTTAGTATTAGAACATATCACTTATAGCTCATCTTCATGTTATTATTTCTATGTTCCACTCACAGTTGAAAGCTATTATGCTCTCTGTGTCAATTAAGGGCCAAAGACCCATATGGCAGCCTTTGTTATTCTCAGGCTTTCCCCCTAAGGTAGCGATCGGTGAGGTCACCAGGGGTTGCTGCCCCCTTGGACATACATCATCCAATCAAAGACCTAATTATTTTTCTCATTCTCGTTTATTTATTCATTTTTCCAAAGAGAGCCAAATGTTTTGTTCACTTCCTGCTCCCAGTTGTACTGACCATTGTCCATTTACGACACAAAGTTTGGAAAAATCCAAAATTCAATGCGAGGGGGCACGAGTCTTACTGTCCGTCATTCATCCTCCATCGAATGACTTCCGATCTCTGTTATGCGCGAAGTTGCACACATGGAGTTAATCAGCACTGTTGCAGTACAGCTTTCAGCCTTCAGTGGCAGCACAACGCCATGCTGCTGAGGTCACGAGTTGTATATTGACTTTAATCAAAATGACCCTCTCTTAATCAGAGCAAGAAACAAGGTCGGATGTCTGTGAACTCCAGAATAAAACTGGAGACAGCATTGCCTGACAAATTTGACAAACGTCTCAGTGACTGAAATGTTTGGATTTCAGTGTGTAAAACATAGTATCAGTTCTGGATGAGGGCTTTTAAATGAAGAAACACAACTAAAATAACAGAGGAATTATGTAATTAATACAATTCCATCACAAAAAGTAGAACAATCTTCTGTACATGTGTATGTGTGCCTCAGACACTAATTGTCAAATGTGAATGTTACACCAGTGCAATAAAAACACACTTAACTTTGTTCTTCAATCCCTCAGGGGTGGTCAGCATAACAGAATGCAGAACCGTCTGTGTGCACCGAGGCTGCACTAATGTATCAAACACAGGGGTAATTCATTGCAATTAGCAGCGACTCATTTAGGTAAGTAATGTCACCACAACCCCTGATGAATGGCAATCTAGTCAAAGACATGAGTTGAGTTTTCTTTGTCTTCCGTGGAGAAGGCAATTGATATTCAGAGAGAAAAAGACAACAAAACAATATGACACTTCAGACACAGGGGATATTTAGAATCACCTTATGATCTCAACCTTAGTTGATTCGATGGAGGATGAATGACGGACAGTATCGGACTCGTGCCCCCTTGCATTGAATCCGCTGACCATCGGATGACGGATATTTGGGGTTTTTCCAAACTTTGCGTCGAAAATGGACTGTCAGTACAAACAAAAGTTTTTGTTCAGCGTGTGTTTGTGTGTCTGAGTGGGTATGTGCAAATGTACTATGGCAGTTTTGTAAACTAGTGGGAAGGATGTCTATGTCATCAACTCTTGTCATGCTGGTCTTGTCCAATCTTGTCCAATACCTATCAGCGCCTTTGAAAACCTGGTGTTGTCCTTGACCTTGCGCTGTCCGTCTTTTCTCATACCTGATTACATGCCACATCAATGTGTGATGATCAATGTGTCTATCCTTGTAATTAATCTAAGAACATTCACCCTTGCATAAAGAAACTGATCTTTCAGCCTTTTTTCTTGAAGCTTTGATTGTTTTGACTAAGACAAAGGCCCTGTTCACACCCGGTATTAAAATCCGTCCTGGGTGATCTGATCACAGATCGTGGACAGCTCTAATACCAGGTGTGAATGCAACCAAAACGCATTGATCCGATAGCTCAGACCACATTCAGAGGTGGTTATATGGTAATGTGATCCAGTTTCACCAAAATGAGTGAATAAAGTTTTAAAGTTGTGTTTTTGTACCGTGAGGCACACACACACACACACACAATCACAATGCTAGCATGCTGATGTTTAGCAGGCATATTTACCATCTTAGTTTAGCATGTTAGCATGCTAGCATTTGCTAACTAGCACTAAATACAAAGAATGACATCAGTTTTGCAGGTATTCACAACATTTTGTGGCAATCCACCTGGTAAGTGAAAATATTGACCTCATGGTGGACGCAAGAGGAAAAGTCAGCGGATGACCAAAGTCAATAGGATTCATCCTCTGGGCAACATGAATGTATCCAATAGTTGTTGTGATATTTCAGTCTGGACCCAATTGGCGGATTGACTGACTTACAGCCAGACTGGCACTGACATCCCCAGGGCCATGGTAAGTCTTTATTGGAAGTGTCTATTTAAAAAAAAAAACTGAATTGACAAGCACCATTTCAAGTACACATAATTATTCCACACATGAATATCTCACGTAATCAAAGTGACAAACTTGCAATAGACTTGAAGAATTTAGAATTCCGCCTGACATTTGTCTGTATTTTTAATGTACTTGTATTAATGGTTTGCTCTGACCTGCACTGAGCCCTCATTTGTGGTGTAACCAAACCGTAGCATCACAGAGCCTGTATTTACAAGAGTTAAAAATAATGATCAAATTAATGACATACAATGAATGAGCAGATTTTGTGTAATCAGAATATTGCAACATTTGGAACATTGTCATGAAAAGTCTTCAAGATGATTGGCAAGGACACTAGATATTAGGTTACAGACAGCACTGGATAGCTGATTTATTTGGTATTAATTAAAAAAAGTTGTAGTTTTTCAGACAGATCATGGAATTGAAGAAAACTAACAGCTCAAGAGCATATTCTTACAGTCATCCGAAGGCTGGTGGTCTATGATGGTACAGTAAGAATAGCATAGCTGAGCAGGCTTATATCAACACAAACAACAAGAGCTAAAGTTTGCATTAATTCAACTCGGCACACATTATCTTACTTAGTGGGAGGAATAGGCCTACAGCAATATTTTCACTATATCGTTCAAACAAACACTCGCTTGGATTCAGTGAGTAATCTGTCCACCACTTGCCTCTCCTCTGTACTGCACCATGGTGTTTGCTTCGTAAACATGGCATCCGGTTTACTGCATCTGTTGACCAACACAAGCTGTTTGAAAGGGCCTCAAGAAATCTGACTAAGGTGTTCACATGCCCCATTAACTGGAAAGATTTGGCTGGAAATCGGAGCTCTCTGCTCACTCCAATTATGACCTTACCCTGATTAAGATCAGGCGCTGTCTGTTGTGTTTTTTTTTTTTCCTGTGTCGGTGTGCACTTCACCAGAAAAGACATGCACACATATTTACAGACAACCAGGGAAGGACTCCTACTGATTTCATCAAACCCTGAAATTCCTCTCTGTCATAACAAGGGAGCCTCTCTCCTGAAATGGAGGGGTGGAGCGCGCTTCCCTCAGGTAGCCACCATGAAGAGCTGGCAGATGGAGGCTGCAGCTGTTCCCAGGTAGGGGAGCAGGCTGGAGATTGGCTGGCATTCCCTCTGGACCAAGCCCATCTCAGTGGGGAATTCACAGCCAGGCCTTTTCACATTGGCAGCTTCTCAGACTGGGCTGCAACCAGAGCTAAAGGTTCACACTTTTCCCCCTGTGCGGTTTCCTCCCCGTGCCTTTTTTCCCCCTCATTTAAACCTGAGCTGTGCTCCAGGACGCTTCCCTGCTATAAACGCAAGAGAGAAAATAAACACATTTGAATTTGTATTTAATTAGAGTCTTGCAGGAATACTTCTTCTGTGTTAATGGAATATTTGCTCTGAATTTGTATACATTTTTAATCTAATCTCGACACAACCTGGAGCATTGATGTTTTATAAATGTAAGACGCCATGTCACTGGAACTGCAAAATTTGGTTTCAATAATAGAACAAGTGGAAGCTGGTTTTTAAGCAGTCATGCAGAGCACAATTAGAAGCTCTTCAAAGCGGCGAGCAAGAAGGCACAAGGACACGAGGATGATGATGATTTCATTTATCTATTTGAAAGGTTAGGGAAAGATTGTAGATATGGCAAATAAGGTTAAAGATAGAAGACTAAAAGGTGATTTTTTTTTTTGGCCACTTGGGAGCAGTGGAAGTAAGCAGGGAACACAATAGTGTGGCCACCCAGTCCAACATTCACTCTCCTTGCAGCTCTGTTTTTGGTCTTCACTAACTCCTGAGGGAAATATCAAGCTCTTTCACTGCTAAATGCAAACCTTGTCTGTTGTTTGGCATTGGGTGGGTAACATACAGCAAGTACAAACAGCATATTTTGCTGGAAACAGATGCCTGCTTTGTCTGGAAACAATTCTGATGAGAGCAATGTCAAAATGGTTTGAGTCAAAAAAAAGAAAAGAAAAAGAATCTAACTGTAAAATGTCCTTTTGTTGCATGGGAAAAATTTAAATATTGCCCAACTAAATCTTTATGTAAATGGAAGTTTCGGAATATGTAAGTGGAATACTTTGAATATATTACAGACAATAAAATGATTCCAATGCACAGTGAATGCACAAACCGATCTGGAAAGACAGCTGCAACTCTATATCCTCAACTGAAGACCCTTTTGCACCCTTCACATCGGATTTGTCTCAGGGCTTAAAGATCCTTCTGCAACTGTCTGCTGCTGCTCTCCATCTACATCCTTTGTGACTGAAATAGAATTTAATAAGGGGAATCAGTAAAGGAGATGACTTTTAGCAGGTTCACCTCATCTGTCTGCTTCATGGCAATAATAAGGGTCAGCAATAATTTGTCCACTTGGTGACACTTTTAACTTTAGTTGAAACTGCAGAATGGTCAGCATGTGAGGGCCCTTGCAAAGATATGGACAGGGTCCATCATTTTGTTTGCAGACAGTCTGTGCTGTCTGACCGTCCCTCACCACATCTAATCCTGTCACACTTGTGAGGGATTCACCAGTACCTTGACAATTAATGGGAGGTGACAAGCTCAGAGGCTTAAAGGAGCAGTTTGACATTTCGGGAAATATGTTTAATCGCTTTCTTGCCCAAGTTATATGAAGAGATCCATACCTCTCTTGTACCTGTGTCTGTTGAATATGAAGCTACAGCCAGCAGCCGGTTAGCTTATCCTAGCATAAAGACTGGAAACAAAAGACAAAACCAGCACCCCTCAAGCTCACTAATTAACATGTTATATCTATTTTGCTCAATCCACAGAAAACCAAAGTGTAAATGTTACTCTTTCTACTTTTACAGGGAGTTATGTGCTGGACTATTTCTTGGCTAGGTGCAGTGACTTGTTGGTGCAGTGACTCTGTTGGACTTGGTGGCCTAGCGACTTCAAGCTACAAACAAGAGCTTCAGTGGTGCTTGGTTGGCAGATTTCTTTATCATTGCACATAGCCAGGCTAGCTGTTTTCCCATTTCCAGTCTATATGTTGAGCTAATCTGCGCTTGGCTGTAGCTTCATATCTTCCATACAACATTCTCATCGAACTCTCGGCAAGAAAGCGAATGAGCGCATTCCACAAAATGACGAAATATTCCTTTGTGTGTATACAAACAAGTAACAAGGTACAGCGCTCTCTGGTAGCTGTGTAACTCTACCCAGATATGGTCTGGGTAAGTTGTTGAGGTCAGTGCTCCGAACAAATGTAGCAAATTCGTATCAATATGTTCATGTGTCACATGTAATCATATGAGGTACAGTGAATGGTCACGGTCAGCGGTCTTGTAACATGAAAAAGTACAGTTGGTAAACAAGCTAGCTAAAAACTTGATCTTGTTCTTCAGAGTTCTTTTTCCAATCCAGAAGCCACCCACCACAGCAACGCTCTGAGTCAGGGGGTTGCTTAACTAGCCAGATTTGGTGGTGTCTGGCTGAGCTCAGTAAAATCAAATTACACAAGGACAGACACGGGAGATCAGCAACAGCAAACTTAGACACTCGAGGTAAATTTTATACCACAGGTGTCCAATCAAAGAAAAAAAAGAAAGCCTTGATGGGTTTTAAAAGTAATAAAGAATTTTCCAATACTTTGAAGAGTTACGTGGCCAGTTTGACATCAATAACTTTATTAGTTCCTAAGAGAGGAATTTTAACTTTGATAGAGAAAACTATAAAGATGTGTTTTACAGAAGTAAGCCAGTAAAACTGGAGCTCTAGATAACATCACAGTCAAATAACGGGGGTCTTTTGCAGGGCAGCTGTCTGATATTATTTTATAAAATACATATTTTATATTTAAGCTCATCATTGCAAATGCATGAAAATCCCAAACGCTAAATAGACACCACATCTCTTCTTTTAATGCATTTGTGGTGCATTAAGTGTTATCATTGCAAATGTGCTTTTCTGACATCATAATTATGCTATTATCACGCAACATGCTTAGAATGAGTCTTTTTAAATATAATGTAATTATTCCTGTTATTTTCTCTCGCAGTGATTTAACTGTCCACTCAAAACAATATCATAATCATATAGAGAAGATCATACGCTCTCTTTTTATTTGTTGCTGTCTTTCAGGGTACTGGAGCATAAAATTGGAATATCATTCCACGATGGCACTGGCAGAGAAATAGTGTGATGGCTGCAACTCTATTGTATATTTTGTAATTACTATAAAAGGTAGTGGGGAAGAACCAAAGAGTTTAAGTTGGATGGCTTTTTCATTTTCTAATTTGATGGATTTTTCTTTGCTGTCAGTGCTTGTCTGTCAAGGCAGCAAGTCTGGAGGCATTCACTGGCCACATCGATACTCCGACACGCAGTTTATTTTAACGGAAATGACTGTGCTCAAAGGTGCCAATTAACAACATTCAAACTGAACACTCTGACAGGTCAGGGAGCGTATTTCCATACATTGCCACTACTCAAGGATGACCTCTCACTAAAAGAAGAGTTTGAAAGAAACAGCAAAAAAGGAAGAACATTTCTTGTGCTCGCGCAACAAGACCGAGGTTACTTTAAGAAAGGCGCGTTTGAATCACAGCGCAAGAGTACCGCAAAAAAAAAATAAAAACAACAACACTGAGAAAGCAAGAACTCTTTCATACTCGTCAAACCACTCGGTGACCTCTCGTGCTCTGCACAGAGGCGGCGTCTCCACTCGCTGATTCAGGGTTTTCCCTTCGTTTGTGACTTGTCTCGACATGCTTTAAAATACTCATTCATTTTAAAAAGTATACCATAGTCTTTCAGTCTCCGTCGGGCCTGTCGTGAAAGCCCACTGACGTTTAGTGACGGTCATATAAATATATAAATACATCTACATTTGAAAATCTTCTCATTGGTGTTCAAGTGTGTAGAGCTCATTTGGAAAAAAAAAGGGGTGATGTCATGTACTCCTATATGAATATGTAAAGGCAGACAAAATTAATATATGAGTCTTTCTATTTTTTTTATCTCCTATAAAGTGTTAAAACATTTTTGATGGCTCACCCTGAACTCAGGGGCATATACATAAATGTATCCAATCAAATGTGATTCCGGGCAGACCAGCAGCTTGTGCTGTAGAAGCTAGCAGAGCCACATCATCGGGCAGAGGTGTGCATTTGTACCTCAGCCGGCAAAAACGCAGACAATGGCGTGTTTACTCAAATAAATCTTTACTCGTTTCTCCATCGTCTTTCGCCTCTTGATCTAACAGCGCAGGGTATGCCAAAAGTATGCCAGCTTGTATCTAAAATCTGCAATATTCTCTTTGTTTTGCATACGTACTGTTTATACATGTGGTCCCTGGAAAAGGAGTGCGGGGCCTCATGGATGGTGGGCTCAAACTGTTTGGGCATGTCCTTGTTCAGTACCGTATGAACATCATCTCGCAGACTTGCTTAACACAGGCCATCCATCAGTCAACATCATTTTTTGTCAAAGTTACATTATCATTGCATGGTAATGCAGTTTAAAGTGCGTATTGATTTGAAAAGCCTGCCGCGCTATTGCATGTGCCAGTGCTCTTGGGAGTCTCCCACAGCACATTGCAAACTTAAGAGCGGGTTTAAAGAATTTATCAGTGAACTTGCTAAAATTAGTTAACTAAGAATTCTTTATGCACCAAGAAATGTACTGTAGGTCCCAGCTCCGTTTTTTTAAGCTAGTCTGGAAGTCTGGAGAAACTGACTTTTTTTTTCCAAATGAGCACTTGTGTTTGAAAGTTAACTTTTTGGCTGTTTCTGTCCTTTGCATTGCCCACGATAAATTGTTGTGGAGCAGTGCTCCTGCAGACATATTGTTTAAGACGTCGAACTGGAAATTTCAAAGGTTTGTTCATGAACTACTGTAGCTTCAGAGTAATTAGTGACTCTTAAACAACCAAGCCTGCTGGTTGAGAACACGGAATGCGCTGTAATGACTTACACCCCATTGTTGAAATGCACATGCACATGAGGCATACTGTGAACCGGAGGCAATAATGCATGACAAATTGTCCTGATTTATTCTGTCCGACATTGCAGTGGGTCCCTCTGGAAATGAGTAATTGGCTTCCTTATACATTTTACTGTATACCTATTATGACTTTATATATTATTATGACTATGTGCTATTATTGGCTTGTTTTTCCACAACTCTTCACTATATCCAACTGTACAGGAAAGGTATCGAGCCAGTAGGGGAAAGAGAAATAAGAGGCACAAGCAAATTAAGCTGCAGGAGCCGAAGATCGTTTACAATCTAATGTGGAGGCACAAACATTAAGCTTCCGTCTCATGTTTCCTACTCAGGTATACATAATGCATTAGCATCAGTGTGTCTCTGGTTGAGAAAGGCTGACAATAATAGCTTGATATGGATGGTGTTGGTTAACTACTGTGATGAATTCAAAGTTAAACGCTTTAATGAATGTGAATGTCTGATGCTCAGGATTTCCGTTATAGTTTTACAGTCAGCTCTTACAAAACATATCCTTCTCGGTCCCAAAATGCCACAGAACCTGCAGTTCCAACTTTGGCCACTGTAGCCAAAACAGCCACACTGTTCTTGGAGGCTTGATTGGCACACAGTTGTAGAGAAATGCTACATCAATGCATTGCACAGAATCTATGACAGAAGTGGTCCCCCCTTAAACTCTCCTTTTCCCCTTAAAACCAAGCAATATCCACTTGCAAACACACAATCAGTGTAACCAAAAAGCGATGTTTTACCTTATTTTAGTTTTAGAGAACTGAAAAGGTAAAATGATCCAGTAATTCACTGGGGGAAAAAATGGCAAAGATAAGATTACAGGAAAGTCTGAAAAAATGATTCTTCAGGTTCCTCTCATCTGGCGACCCGTAACTTTTATCTTGTGAACCCTTGCGGGGGTCCGGCTGCCACAATACTGCAGTATGTATTGATGAAGAGCAATCCAGATTCTAAACCACACTCCTTGCTGAGGTTTGAGGGCACAAAGCGATGCTTAGCATTCTGGAAATGTTGACCCACATCTCACTGGCTTTCAGGAGGAAGAAGAGTAAGTCAGTCCAATTGAACTGGGCTTTGCTAGGCATGTTTAAAGTTCTTTAATTTTGTCCTCTCAGTGATGGACTAACTGTGCCTTAATTAAGTTGTAGCTGACTACATTTTCACAAAAGCTTCCTCAACACGACTGAGACAACATAAAAGGGCTTAAGAGTTTTCCATTTTTCCTAGCACTTCCACTTTCTGACAAAGATAAATGGGTGAAAGGGTTTTGACCCTGCAGTGTGTTTAATAAATTAGATCAGACATTGATTCATTTGTCAGGTCAAATCACCAATAGCTTCATTAAACAACAGTCTCTTTGGGCTATAAATTATTCATATTCATCACCGGCATTTAGGATTTAAAATTGCACAGGAGGATGTAACTTAATGACAGCGTCAACTTCCTCATAAAACTGCATGTTTAGCAAAAAAAACATTACTGGATAAACAGCCACATAACGCAGTCGGAGCAGCTTGATAAGCCTGAGGAGAAGCAGTCATTAAGCCTGTAGTCCAGTGTTGGGAGGCTGGTAGAGGGAAGCAGAGCCAACAGAATCCTGGACGGCTTTTCGGTTTAGCTGCTTTAGCATCTGTCCCCGGGGTGGCACACTGCTGTTGTACCTTTTGAATATGTATGTGAGTTATTAGTCCTGGGGGAGCTGCTATATATCCATGGAGCGGCGGACGGGTGACAATGGGGGCCCAGTCGTCTTTTTCCTTTATCTAGGCCTGTCTGCCTCCTGATGTATCTCTCAGCACAACTTGTTCAGATTGCCTCATCTATCACTGGCCTCAGATATGAAAATGTGGATCCCTGCATCGGGGCCCAGTCACATTGTTACGAGTGCAATCTGGAGGCATCATGGGGGAGGCCCTCCTCCAAAGTTAAAGTGGGAGAGGGGGGAGGGGTGAAGAGAGGAGCGACTGTGCGTCTCTTCATTTTTTTTATGACACTAGTCTGCAGTTTTGTTTTTTAAGGGGCACTCACCTTTCCTGTGTCGAGGTACGTAATGAACAACATTGCGGCCTTATTGGTGGATTATTTCTTTTTACGAGCTTCGCTGAAACTGCTTGTACATCACTGACTTTATGTATGGAATTTAAAACTAATAAGCGCACAATGATTCAGTTACCGTCTATTTTCAAGGACATATGGCTAGCAGCATGGCGGCAATCAACACTGCGGTGTTACTGTGAAATTAAAGATGTGTTTATGACTATGCTCCCATGCCAAATCTCTTATACCACGCATTTGTTTATTGACTTCCCTTAATAATGTGTGAAGGGAGATCTTAATTAGATTGGGCTTAATAAAGGAGTTACCAATTTGCATTACACAAGGTCATTCATTATCTGTTCACAAACTTGGGAGGCCAGGTTATCTGTTGGTAAAACTTGTTTTGGTTGCATGAAGTGCACACAACTCCAGAATTGGAGTCTGTGTTTACGTGAATGGAGAGGGAATACTGTTTTTTTTTTTAATGGTAAATAAGTTTGGCCTCCAGGTGTTAACCAGACTGTACTACAAAGGCAGAGAGCAGCAACCACAGAACCAGTGAAGCTGAGAAAAAAATAAGGGTTTAACTGGTTTCCTGTCTGGCTGGCAAACTGTTTACAGATACAGTAGGAGGGTTGTAATGCCTTCATTTTAGGCTTTTGAGACTGGCTTGTATAACCTACATAACAGCTAAAAATAAATGAATGAACAAAAATGAATGCATATACTGCAGTCTGCCTTTGGATAACGGCGACAAAATATGTTCCTACAGCTTTCATCTCCATTTTCACAAGTTTGTTTAGGACAGTTCATTAAATGTATCTCTGTTTGCTGGGTGCCTGTCTGCCCGTGTACTCTTAAAATCTACATTGAAATGTATAAAATGAATTTACAATTTCATACATGCTAAGAGCAGCTATTGCTACCCTGTTAAGCAAGTTAGTTGATTGGATTCAGCTACTATGTCATTTAGTTGAGTGGAATAACTGAATTACCAAGATAACCTCAGCTCCCCTCTGCTTTACGGAGCTTTACGGTGAGTTTCAGCTCATTGTTGAGCTGTCCGGCCCATGTTTTCCCCTGCAGCCACAGCATGCAGCTTTTTTTTGGCGAAAAAGCTCTAAAAGCCCACTGTACTCTACCTGCTCAGCACCAAATGACAGGCAGACACAGTTAGAGACTAGCTGGTGAACATAGTGGCGCATTTAGCAAAATCTCCCTCAGGAGTTGGTCGAGACAGAGAGTGCAGTGTGTGCAACGGTGGCCGGCAGAACAGCAGCCTGGGCAACAATATAGAGCCAAGAGTTCACTTACTGCAGTCTGTTTTGTAGTTGCTGCAAATGTTTCTTACTGTTTTCACATTTCAGTGATATGGATTTCAATGGTACTTATTATACCACTTATTTTCGTCTGAACTCAAATTTGACCAAAAGTGTAGTTACTGGGTTTTGGGTTGTTTTTTTTAAGTAATGTGCTAAGATGAAGAGTCCATGTGACTTTTGTTGATCAGCACAGGTTTACTTGTACTGTGGACATGAATGAAAAAAAACTTTCCCACCCTGTTTGTACCAAACTGAAGGTGTGTTCACACCCTGTGAGATTACATTGCTTTTGATGTTTTAACATTTGCTGTATTTTGCACAAAGAAACACTCCTATGCACAGCCCCATCATCGACGAGTGCTCACATTCCTAGCGATTAGCCCGTTGCATTGACTACTCCCTGATGTCGAAAGGAGAGATCTGAGGTCCGGAGCTGTCTGGATAGTCATGAAACACGGCTGAGGTGAAAGCAATGAACAGGGGAGGAGACCTGTGTGCTAATCCCACAATCAACCGCGTCTCCACGGAGGGGTTTAGCATAAAAGCAACAGCTGCAGCGCTGCGCCGGTCACCCAACAGAAACCCCAGGTCATCTGGCAGTGGTTTAATCAACACCCAAATCACAGCAGCTCAATTGAGCCGATTAAAGTCAATGTTCTCTTCTCTCCTGTGCTTGCTGGATGTCTTTCATAGTCACACATTCGAGGCTGACATTGCATAGGAAGTGGCAGGGTCTAATGTGTCTGTCATGAAGGGCGAATCAGAGTAGATGTTAGCCACGTCAAGTTGATTTGTCATTCGAGACCCTCCTGAGACGATCCCTCGGGCCTTCAAGCTGTTCTCATGTGGAAATTACAGCTTTTCTGCAGTGCACAAGTTTTCAATGAAAATCACTTTAATCTCTGATAAACAATAATGGAAAGTACAATAATTTTTAATGCCAACTGTCTTAATGGCTCTAGAGCTATAGGGGAAAAGGGTGAATGTCTGTCCAAACAATGGGAGTCTAACATACAATTACACATCTACCAAATGGATCAAACTGTATAAACAATAGCCAGGATAGCAATTACGGCATGACATGTCACTAAGTGCTGCACACTGTCAATTTCCAAAGTCACACAGACTTAGGAAAAGGGGAATTAATGTATAATTCATGTATAAATAAACCTTTCAATACAAAGACAAATTTGTACCGGCGTCAACCATGGTAAAAGATTGACACAATGGGCACGAGTACCTCCCTCATGAGTACGCTCTCTGACAAACTTTCTCCTGCCTTTCCAATTATAATGACTTTGGATCCAGCACTGCAGTGGATGTCAAATGATATCTCAGTGGCTCATCTCCTCTCCGGAGACTCGTTGGTGTAAATAAGGCTTGTTTTGGGACGTTGCACCACACTGTCGCGTGTTTGGCGTTGCTGGTTGCAATTATGGCAAGAAAATGTGTTGGGCTTATTTCAACAACGACATTATTTCCCTTAAGTGTATTTCCTGACTCTAGATTTTAGGCTGTCTATGAAAAAAAAAAAAGCTTTTAGACAATGTGTGTGTGTGTGTGTGTGTCTAGCTGTTACACCATTAGACTAAGATCTGTCTCCTTTCTCTGCCAGTCCCCATCTCCTTAAAATGAACATTTTCTCCTATGAAGTTTCATTCATCAGTGTTAGCTTCCCTCTCTGTCAAATTCACCTCTCTTTTCCAGATTTGCAACTAGATTTCTCTTTTTCCCAGTTTTATTCCACCTCCAGTGTCTCCATCCAACCCTGTCGGAAATTATGTTTATATACAACTAATTTGAAGCAGCAGATATGTTAAGGGAGAAATGTTGTGCCAGCCAAATTGTGTCATTTTTCACCAACATAATTATTAAACACTGCAAAATGTTCATACAGAAAATATCAGCAAAACTTTCACTGACAACATGTTTTATTTGGTTTCCCTGCAATATTTAACAACAACAGTATTCGCTTGTAGGAACTACTAGTTTTTTAGCCATGCTAGTGGTGTTGATCAAAGGATGGCAGTGTCTCATCTACTATTGGATGGATTGATGAAACTTATTACAAATATTTATGGTCTCCACATGACTAATTGTAATAATTTAAGTGATCCCATAGCTGTCCAAGTAGGACGACCATCTGGTCATTTCTCAAAATGGTTTATCACCAAATACCAGCAAAACGAATAACATTCCCATCAGTCTCAGCTGTAATTTGTGTTTAGTGCTTATTTGCAAATAGTAACACATGCAAAACTAAGATGGTGAACATGGTAAACATTGCAACTTCTAAACATCAGCATGTTAGAATTGTCATTGGGAGCACTAACTCGAAGCACTAGATTCAACGTTTTTACTTAACAAAGAAAAAACATGATGTTTCTATAACCTTAACCAAAGTTCTTTTGCTGACTCAACCACATCCCAGAACGAGGAAGCAAAACCTGGTTTCTGGTGTCAAAGTCTACATCCGTCATCCAGTCTGACTGCCTCCCTGTGAATTAAATACAGTTAAAAAATGAAGCCCTTCCTTCACTTGAGGCGCATTGACACGTTTCCCTTGAAACAGATTTGGTCATTTTTAGGAGGCAGGGTTGCTTCATCTGTTCTTTATCTCTTTCTCTGCTTACCTCAGTTGTTGTCCATCAGAGCCTCTTTTCGAGGTGATAGCCACAGCCTCTGACTAGTTAGCACTGATGAAATGCAGCCTTGATATATGAGTTGAAATGTAAGAGCATTCTGGGTGATTACAGTGCTGCTTAGGACAAAAGGGGATCTGCATCAGGCATTGTAATGAGTCTCATCACCAGAAAAGGCACAGCAGGGGGGACGAGGCGAAGTAGAAATCACAGTTTAGAGCCAGAGACAGATCCAATTCCCTTACCCTGTGTAATTACTGCAGATCAGGCTTTATCAGTGGCAGACATCAGCCCTGGGATCTCAGCGAAAATGAGCAAAGAAATGTTCAAGGGAAGCTAGAGGAGGGCAGAGAGAGCACTCTAAAAAAACATCGGCTAATGTTGAATGAAGGATTATCAGGTGTACGTCAAATATCGTGCTTCAAACAGAGCGGACAGGTAAGCCCTGAGAATTAAGGGGAGGCTGCGTAGTCCGCAGGCCCTTATCTTTTGTCATATGGGTTTTCTCAGAAGGACTGCTTTGATTGTAAGGTAAGGGGTGTCCAAATGCTTGTATTTCTTTTAGAGTTGATGAGATACAGTGGATCAAAGGATCACATGAAGATATTCAAATGCAACTTGTGAGAGATTCTTGATAATATTGCCTTGATCACATGAATTTAAAATTGGATAACTACTAATACTCACCAAAAGGGATACTTAAATTATCAAGTATGATTATACGACAATGCAATATATACAGCATTATATAATTGTGCAATAATTGTTGTTTTTATTTTTTTATTTTGATAGGAAGGATGCAATTTAACATAGTTCCAATACAGAGCATAAAACCAATGTGCACAGAGAGTTTATAGCTATTGCTAATTTTCATCTCTTTTCTCTTGTCCCTAGTTGGGCTTTTGTTCCCAGGGTCCTATGTTCCCCAGTTCAATATTCTGTTAACACACATTAACCCTCCTGTTGTGTTTGGGGTAAATTTGACCTGTACAAGTTAAAATATTTCATAAAGTCTGGGTGGTTCTGTGGATAAAACTTTACTCAAACTTGACTCAAACTCTTGTTTTGGTTGGGTTTGAGCCACAAAACTACCTAGAATGAAATACTATTAAAAAAAAAAACAATGTTCTCTGTGGGACCAATTTTACCTTATTTTTGATGATTTGGGTTTGATGAGATTTTCAACAGCAAGGTAAGTGTGGCCATTGGTCCGCAAAATCAAAAATGTAAATGTAGATTTGGTGGCTATGCATGGATATCAAGCTAGTTATGAGGTGAAACACTATAATGGGAAATGGAAATGGAAATGAGTGTTTTGTGGTGAATTCAAAAAAATGTCAAATTTGACCCATAAACGCAAAAGGTACGTGCCCCTTTCTAGCACAATACAAGGGTTAAGTAAACTTTTCAAAAGGCACAGATTGCACTGTGATTTTAAACCGGTTAGTTGGGCCTCCAATTCCCTCCACTTCCGTCTCCTTGGTGGAGGAGTGTCACCTCTGTCTGCCATCACCAGCTTTTCCTCTGCAAGTGTTTGCTGATCTTTCATATGGTGTAAAAACAACCAAAGTGAGGGATGGCACACCAGGACAGCATCATTCAGTGTGCGATGATACAGGCTAGAACAAAAAGACAGAGTGATGACTTATATGACAAATGTAATGTGCCATGCCCACCATAACAATCATTCAACACAGCATTGCAACCACCTGACAAACCTCAGTAGCCACCTCATATAGATAATGTTCTTAGTTTGGTATTAAAATATAAGCATACCACCTGATCTATAGAAACAATCTGTTGAACATATTACACATTGGCGGCGGGAAGGTGACTCCAGGCTGGATGTACGCGTTAGGAACGTATGTGAGGAAGTCCTGTAACTCAGGGTGGTTCCTCAGGACACACGCCTGGTGTGTCTGCTGTTGACCAGAATGTTTAAATAAATTTGGACCAGAGCCTGAGGCAGGTGTCCCAAGGACACCACCTGGCGGATGACTGCTGCCAGTCGATGATTATTCTGGAATGGAACAGCCTACGTAATTTGTACACCCCCTTCCACAAGGCCAGATTAAAAAGAAGTAGCATCGTCCAGTTCAGACTCATGGCAAGTTAGCGCAGTTTTCAGTGCATTTTAAAGTCACAGATGACTTTACGTGGACGCCAGTGGTGCTGGGTGAGTCTCTGTGTGTGCAGTTTGGACTTGTAGTGTTCAATTGCACGGTGGTCCATTAGGACACGTACAAGGGGGACAACAAAGCCTTGAATGTCCCACAAGTCTTGTGAACTCTTGGCTGTAGAGGCATGGGCACATCTTGAATGTTGCATCCATGTACACTGTTCTGCAGTGTTGCAGCTGTCTTATGTTGTCTTCTGTGGCAAACACTGCTATGCCCCAATCATTGTCTTGATGCAAGAGTGGTCTCTGCCCCATGTCTTAGCCCATGGGCCTCCAACCCTTACATCATCAATTGTAGCTGGGATGGGAGGCATTACCACAGCTCTGTCTGTGTTCATAACAGATCTAACTGACATAAAGTTTGGCACAGGTGGTCTGTCACCTTCACCCTGGCTCTGACGGCGCAGTTGTACAAGCTCAGCATTGAAAATGCATCATAAGGGTACTGTGGGTTCCTTCCTCAACTCTTCAGTAACTGCTTGGCGAAATTCGGCCCTGCTCACCATTTGCGTATCAGGGGGATGCAAAAAGTTTACAAAAGCATGCACTTCCAAACGCGATGAATACTAGGTGCTGGACAGAAGTACATGTGAAAAGCGGAAAAAATAAAGTCCACACACTAGATAATGCTCCCATGAACATTTATTAGTAGGTTATTCCGCCATGTGACTTTTCAAGTGCTCTTTACGCCTCAAAACTGGTATTGACAGTAAAGTGACTGAACTGTTCAACTTATATTCTCACACATAGAATAGCTCATAGTTTGAAGTTGAAGTTGTTGCATCTCAGCTTCTGGGAAACTCAACTCTTGATCCTGGGCTATATTTAATTAGTTTTTCTTGTAATTGTCTCTAACTAAACAGGATATAGAAGTGCAATTTAATTCAAATTCAATGGGACAACACAAGGTTGACTTTATGGAGAACTGTAATAAAAAAATCCTTTGAAAAGTTGTACGAGAAGTAAACGTTCTGTGCAGCTGGCCTAGTTATCCAAGACCATATGATAATTGAATCTTTGAGTGACATACTGTATAGTCTTATTTGTATACTTTGTATTATTATATTGCCATGGCATGCACAAAGCGCCCCTTTCAGAAAAGCTACATAGCTAAATTGGCAGGAAAATAATGAATCCACTTTATTTTTGCCCCCATGTCACATATGAAGGATGATGAGGCACACATGAGCCCCTCATATTGGGACATTTCCATGTGTAATTTTTGCAGGAGTGTGTGTGTGCATGTGTGTGAGCTGGGGAACATAGGACTTTGGGAACATATGACCCTGGGAACATAGTACTCTGGGAACATAAGACCCTGGGAAACACAGGACCCTGGGAACATAGGACCATGACAGACCACATAGAACTGGAAAACACAGGAACCTGGGTACATAGGAACCTTGGTACATAGGACCTTGACAGACCACATTTGTAGAACTGGAAAACACAGGACCCTGGGAATATAGGAACCTGGGTACATAGGACCTTGACAGACCACATTTGTAGAACTGGAAAACACAGGACCCTGGGAATACAGGACCCCTTTTCATGTTCCCATTATGTGCCATATAAATCTGGGGAACATAGGACACTGGGAACATAGGAATGACCAACAATAGAATACCACAACTCATAATTAGTCATGCAGTATTTGTGGCTTTCATCAACCATTTCTACTGAAACTAATTAGCTGTTCAAATTCTGTAAGGCCACTGGCAGCAGGGGTACAGTGAAGAGCAGAGGAGAGGCCATGGAGGCAAAGAAAAGCCTTTACAAAATGCAGAATCAGCAGTCCCCAAGTCTCACTAATCACTATTCTCTCCTAAGCATACAGAACCGCGGGGCTTGAGAGCAATGCGCAGCAGTCAAAGGAACGCATTAATTAATATTACATTTTTCAGAGCTTCTAAGGGCTGTCCAGGATACATACCTGATGTCTAGGAAAGTTGTACTTGCCGGTGGTGAGGTGAAGCTTGTGAATCATCAAAGTCCATCCAAAGCATGTTCCGTAAGTCCAGGTGATGTAAGGTTCCCTACATCTTGGATGGATTCTGTAATCGTTCAAATGGCCGACCCTTTCAATAAAAAGTTAATGATAGGCTGCATGGTAGAAGGGAAAACCTATAAATGGTTACAGTAGGCCCAGTTTATATATTAGTTATATTACAAGGCCCTTGAGTGATGCTCTTGAATCTCCTTGTTTGCAGAAGATGTTTTTTCAATCCAGGGTAATGCCATTAGCCATGGTTTACGATGAGAAAATCAACCAACAAAAGTCTAACATATTATCAAGCTATGACTTAATGCAAAATCGCCTTTCCTCTGCTTATCATCAGGGTTTTTTTGGTTTTGTTTTTTCTGTGTGTTTCTTCCGACAGAACACACACACACAAGTTTACAAAAATCTATAACGTCCAAAGGCAATATGATTTTAAATATCACCTTATTGTCGTATTGTTTCCTTCATAGGTATATTTGCTGTGGGACACCTGCTTGTACCGCTTCAAATACGCAGATTAAGAAGAAAGGATGTGCAAGGAAGAGAATAGAACGTAGGCAATAAGCTACAGAATCATGACAATGCATGCTTGTGTTATACACTAACAGTCCAGTACCGACACTATATGTTTTGTGGTGCAATGTTTCTTGACAACACAACCTGCCAAGGTTTCCTGTTTCCCTTCAGACCAACAAATCCCTGCTTTTCATGTCTAACCTTTCTCAGCAAAGCATCGTGTCAGTATGTGGTTTTAGACTACACATGGACCACAAGCAGTGTGACAGACAGGCATACAAAAGCATTTTAGTTTAAGACAAATAAATTCCATCAACACCACTCTATCCCCTCCAAATTAAATTAATATGCATTTGTTTTGTAGCAGAAAACCGTGTTTTTAGGTAAATGCAACGCCACTCAGATTAATGTTTCTATTCTATGTATCCACTAGAGTTTCACTGTGAAGGTTTTTCATTTGGTTACTTCAAAAATATCTGGAATGGTAACTCAATGTTAACAAAGTATGGCAAATGTTAGGCAATCAAAACTCTTTGATCAACTTTAGCAAATGGCACAAGCCTCACAATTTCCTGCACTGGCACTGAACGGGGCCATTGAATGTAAATTACCACTGAAGAAAGAAAGCATATGAACTGGATTTGTGGGAGATATATGTGGGGCTCAGCAATACGACCAAAAACACATACTGCACACCTTGAAGGCTGTCATTGTGATGCATAAAAACAGGTTATCCCAGCTATGGACTGTTTGCACCAGATGCTTTAACTAAGTGTAACATGGACATCAACTTTAAAGGATAGGTTCACAAGTTTTCAAGTCTTATCTTAAAGCAAAAGTCAGGCTCCCATATGAGCATTGGATCAGGTTAGGCTTTGCGTGCTGTAATCATTCCTCCTGTTCATACTGGCCAAAAAAAACCTTCCTAATGAGGTTTCAATGTAAATGATGGGGAACAAAATCCACAGTCCTTGTTCTGTGCAAAAGCACATTCTTGGAACTTGGATAGTTAAAGTCTGTTTATTACAAAATTCCCTCTCTGTGTTACTGTCCCTCGACCACAACTGAATAAGGAAGCACTGTCGGGGGAAACACAAAAAGGGAATTTTATACTAAAAAGAATGCAACTTTGGAAGATAGCCACTTGATTTAACTAACTCAGACTGTTGAAGCCTCATATGAGCTTCAGATAAAGCTCTGAATACATATTTGCAGGGAATGAGAACTGCAGATTTTGGGCCCCCATCAGCTATTTTGAAAGTACTTTCAGAAGGCATCTCTGAATGGCCAGTGTGAACAGGAAGAATGATTACGGCAAGCAAAACCTGTGTGAATGCTGATGTGTGAAGACAGACTCGAAAACATGTGAATCCATCCTTTAATGATAAGTTTCACAGAGAGGAGAAACTCAAAAGTCCACTCACTGATTCATCTGCTCCTGCTGGTTGTGTTTGACATCAGCCTGATATCTGCAGACGGCTAACTAGTTAGCGTTAGCAGGCAGAGACAAAGTAGAATCTGCACATTGTTCAGGCACCCCCTTTGGCGTCAACTCTCGTAGCAGCAGTCCTCTGTGCCAGTAGATATAAATTCTAACATGACTGCAAATGTAATGCCTCCTGGAAAGCATGAGAACATTTAACCCAACTGTGTGTGTGTGTGTGTGTGTGTGTGTGTGTGTGATTTGTGCAAGACGCTGCATAGCCTGCACCACGCCACCCCAGCTTCCTCTCTGTGTTACCAGTTGTCTTGTAACCATTCATTCCCACTCCATAATGGAAAGCCATGCTAATGAATATGAATTGAAACATCTGCAATTTCATCCCTGCCTCACAATGTCCCTTTTTTTTCTCCCCCCTCCTGGCAGTGACAAAATTTCCTCCAGCTCTTGGTTTACTGCCATGAAGCGTGGGCTGGTGCGCTGGGGGCTTCATATGCTGAGAAGGTCACGTCTCCTGATGATGGCTTTCATTGTCCTTCAGCGGCTCCTCTGACACTAATCTAGATGCATCAGTTTTAACTGCGTTCCTCCAATGCAACATGCATCCACAGAGACCAATCAATCCATCTTGTAATTTCATCAGCATTTCTCTCCTCCTCTTCCACACGTAGCTTCCCCAGCCCCTCGACCAGCCCCACACCCCATCCCACCCTTTCTCTCTGTCACCTTCCCAAAGCGTGAGACAGGCCATTCATCAACATTGCCATGGACCATGGGTATTTAAAAAACTGTTTTCAGAATGCATCAGCTGGGATTCCACGAGGCGTGTGTGACACGGAGGTGGTCAGTAGATTTATAATGAAACGTCACTCCACCTCTTCCCACTACATGACAGGTTATTCTTTAAGCCATGTGAATCCAATAAATCAAACAAAAAAACGATTAAATTGCTTACTGTAATATAGTATGACTTACAATAAAATACACGACACTCTGTCCTTTAGCAAACTTTCCTATTACAAAAAGCGGAATTCAAACCCTCATTTTGCTTGTTAGAGGTGTGCCTGGTTTTGTACAAACTCCCATATCTCTGGAAAATGTGCTGATATTTGTGTCCTCTTTGTTTCTCCCCTAAGCCCCCCCTTCCCCCCTCCCCTCCCTCTTTGTCATGTGAAGCACACACCAGCTCTTCTGCATGTTTACCAATGACAAATGGAGGACTCTGGTCTTTAGGGGCAAGAAGAGGAATCAGGTGCACTAAGGCTGGGGGCCTATAGGCTCCAGCGGCTTTTAAGCCCACGGGCAACCGGCAAAGGAGAGCTGTGATAAGTCTTGGCCGAAGAATGAATGCATTCACATGGGACGGGGACAATTGGCTGTATTGTTTTCTCCAGCCTGCTGTTGCATCACAATACACAATCCCAACGCACACTTCATGGAAATGGATTTAGCTGTGGAAAAGGACATTTCAAGTCTCAAGTCTTAGCGTAAAGGAGAAACTTTCACTTTTTCAGAACACCTGAAAGGCTGACAGACCTGGAGTGATTTTTGAAATCACAATGGAATTTAGCAGAAATACATTTTTTGGTAGGCACAAAAACAATCTATTTGTATATTTGTCTATTTAAACATTTTTTTTAAACAAAGTATGCCACAGTTGTTCAGTTCCTCACCACAACTGTTGACATAAATCCACCCCTTTAAGAGAAATACATGGTAGTTCTGACCCTTTGTTTCTCAAACATGCATATTCATATACATACGTAATTTGTTATATGCATATACATGATTTGTACTGTTTTAAAATCTACAGTTTAAGTCTTGAGAATTTTAGAGCCATTTCAATGAACAGTGGGTTTGTATGTTATTGTCAAATAGTTTTGTTTACAATTCTTATAGCTTCCATACTTCCATACATTCTTATATACTTCTAACCAGTCAGTAATGCACGGCAGTGGAAGTGAACAATGACATCCATTTGTGAACTCATTAGCAAATTGCACCATTCATTTAATGTTGTTCATTTCCTTGTAGAGCATTGCTGTGAATGCCTACCCACTTGGCTATGGAGGGTGTCATCCTTGAACAAACTGTTTTTGTCCTTAGCTTTTTTATACAAATTGATCAGCGGTTGAGAGATTAAACACAAGAGGCCATGCTCCCTCTTATGTAAGCTTTCTTCTCCCTGCGACCATACTTTGGTTCTTTACTGCGTGTTCAAACTTTCCACACACACCAGGTCACTTGCGGTTTCCCGTTCCCCTCGCTTCCACCTCCATTTGTTTTCTCACACTGTTTTACACTGCAGTCATGCCTCCAGCACAGTTCCTAAGCTTAATTGCTTGTTAGTTACATGGTGATTTAGAGAAGGTAGCACTTGGCTGATTACACAATAATAATAGATGGGTAGAGTAGCATACAGAGAATTAGAATCTGAGGGTCTAATTTTCTTGCACACCTGTGGACACTGAGAAGCACTACTGAATTGTCTTGTCAGTCTGTCGGTTGGTCCACTATTTTTGTCCAGACTGGAGAACCTCCACTACAGTGGCCCAGAGGGCTCAAAGCACTGCAAAACATATGCAAACAGATAAAACACAAGCAGATTAAGAAGGGGATTATTTACACACAAAGGCAAAATATATGTAAAAACTCCCCCTCAAAAATGTGAAGCTGCGGTTATCTCATTATCATTACAATGCTTGGCCTACTGTAGCCTATACCTCGGGATATTTAAGTCTAATAAGAGTCTAATAATACCTATATGATTATTATGCAAGCAGGCTGCTCTCATGAGGTGCGCACAGATTACCCACTCCGATGTGAAAATAGGAAAACACACAGTCGCACGCACAAAAAAACATTCCCTGATTCCGTTTGCTTTGTTAAGTAGTAAGTTCAGGCAGAATAGGTGGTGCAACGCAATGTATCCGTTTTGGCATGAAATATGTACCTGCATCCTCGCTTGCTCTAACCAACTCTTACCGAAAACATCAACACACAGCAATTTTTGTGGCTTCAGCAGAGAGACATTCTGTACTGGGTTACATTAACGGGGTAAATTCCTACTGATAATGTCAACAGCTGCTTGCGGGATATGCAGTATGTGTTCACTCCATTTCAGTAGTTTAAATCCCTTTAGCCATCAGACAGCAACAAGACAGACAACACGGGGATCAGCAGTACAGGTGAGTACACATCAGACTGGTAAGTGATTCCAAGGAAGCATCCTGACCTCCATAAAACATATTAGTATCATTATGATGAGCTCTCTGTTTATGCAGGCGTCCTAACAGCAATTGCTTTTAATGGCAAAAAATATACATGCTGAAAAACAATTGAGGCGAAAGGGTGAGGGTAAAGGCTACCAAGGGTCTTTCCTGGACCAAACTATTGCGAGTGGGGTGCTACTGTAGTGGTACAGTCGGGCCGAAAAGCCAAATAAATCCTGTCCTTATTTTCTTGAATGAACAGCATTGTTTCACCTTGATGAGACATATTAAAGTAAAAAGGTAAAGGAGAATTCATAAACCCTAAGTTCATAGGAAAAGACAACCTAAGCAATAAAGCAGTAGTGCTGCGTTGACTAGGCTAAAGGAGAATGGAAAAGAAACACTGCAACTTCCTTTTTTAGCATTTCAGTTGATTTCACCAGCTCTTGTCATGGCTGCCACTGAGATTCTTCCAGGTGAGTTCTTTCAGTAAGGACGTTAATAAAAAAAAAAGGCTTTTCCAGTGCGTCCCGGTTCTTTCTGCCGGTGGCTTGATTAGCTAATCTCCAACAGCAGGGTTCCCTCCAGGTCGGCAGCGTTTGCACAGGGAAACACCGGTCCTCCCACGCTCTGCCTACAGGGGCCTCCTATTTCCCTTTGTGGAGCACCCTCTGCTCCCCGCTGATCCACACTTAACTCGCACGTGCTGCTGTAGTGGTATTATTGGACCATGTTATCTGAGTCGGATTGAAAATGACTATGGAAATATGACCTGAATGCAATCCTTTAACCAAAACACAGCTGAAAAAGACACTATTAAAAGCAGCTGCTGAGTTAATAAGTAAATAGTAGATTGCTCTAGGATAATTGCGGTAAGTTTTAAAAGCAGAAATTGTGCATACTGCATTGTTTGAATATGTGTAAAGACATTAACACTGCAACAGTGACCCATATGCTGCAATGCAATTATGATCAACAGGAACTGTATTCATGTCTAGTTTAGAAAAGGCCTAGACCCAGTCACCTGACCAGTGTATGTGTGTCCATGTGCACAGTGTGTGGCGCTGCCTAGCAGCAGTTTGGTGGGATGCTGGGCCATGAAGTGAGTCAGGTGGTGGATGGTTCAGTTAGCAATTTATGGATTGCAATGCATGGATGATACACATCACAGGAAACAACTTCAAGGTTTCCATGTTCAATGCATACATTAGTGCTCACTTCAATGCCTTTTAAGACCATAGTGTGATTAGAAAACACACCCTTTCCCAAGTCACAATTAAGGACAAACTAGACAGCTAGAACCGCACATGTACCTATTACAATAAACCAAAATATAACTAAAGCTGCTTTTGTGTGAAATACCACTTCAGAAAACATGTAGTACCTGCCCTTGGCCTGATGCCACACTTGAAGAAAATGGTGTGGAAATCTGGTACGGTGGTGATCATCACAGATGGACGAGCTGTCACTATGTGTTTACACCCTTCTCAATCAAAAGAAAACTGACTGATCCATTGTGTTTACAACTCCCTTGACATAGCAGCGAACAGAGACTGTCCTCACCAGAGAACCAACTGCAGTGGTCATTTGTCCAAAAACTAAAAGAAAATGAAGTTTACGCAATTACTGTCCTTTCTAATACTAATACTTCTAATAGTTGGACTCATTCATATGAGACAGCTCTCTCTGATTGTCACTGTTTGTGAGGACTCCAGTCTGCAGTTTACCTCTCACCCACTGTCCACAGTTTCTCTTCCGCTATTGATTCCAGTCTTTTTTCTTCTGGTAAATAGACACGTAAAATCAGTGTCATTAAATTAATTTCCGTCCCTGACCGTAACACTATTCACCAAAGCCGGGCAGCCTCCCAACGGTGTCCAACCTTGGTCGAGAGGAGGGGAGTGAAGGACGGTCTACCTATTCAGATCGACCACTGATGCCGGTGTGACCCACGTAACTGTGTCGCCTCAATGGTGTAAAAGTAACAAAGGCAAAAGTAGCGTAACATTGAAATACCATCGAAACATTTTAGAGAGGAGTCCCAGCTGGAAGCTCGTGACTTTGGTACGAGAGACCAACATTGATAGATAGTGGTTTTCTTTGTTTGTTTTGGAAACCTTAACGGTGACCACAATCTTCCTTCAAACCTCAGCTTGCCTAAACTTGACCAAACCTTAACCATAGAGGACAACAGATCAGAAAACGGCCATTTTGGGGTCGTTTTGGAGGAACTGACAAGAAACCTTTTCGTCTCCAACTCACAGGGAAGCGCAACGTCTCCCCGGCAGCCATGACTTCATCCGACAAGTGGTTCACCAGTTTATCCAGGGGCCAAAGCAATTATCATGCTGTCTACACTATTGTAAATAATTAGGGCAACACCCGTTGGTCAGCGACAACAAATTACATCGACAAAATCCTTGATGAGGAGGCTTCACTCAGACTGCATTACAGTCCAGCATCAAATTCTGAACACTGCTGCACAGCTTGGCCGCGGTGTGAGATGTGCACTGATAGTCTTTACATGGACACTGGCATCAGTATGGTATCTCCAGTGACCAGGCCATTTTAGCTGGAAGATGATGCCCGAGGAAACCATGATTATCTGGGTGATTGTATTCCTCACTCTTCCCATATCCAGCACTGATGTGGAGAGAGCTTTTTCCGAGGTGACAACTGCTTAAATAAGACACAGTAAATTGCCTGAGATTACAAGGCTATTGACATCATTGTTCGTATTCCATTGTTACGAGCTGTTAGGGACTTTTGACACATCAATGATATGACTATGTGTTCTCTGTCCACGTCTATGTTCAACTTGATGACGGGTTAGCTCACCAGCTCGGATTTTTAAGACGTCACTCTATAGGCTTCGTTTAGCTGCGGTGGTCACTGCATGTGACCAAAGAATCAGTTACAGCACTGCACTCCTCATTTGTCTTTTATTTTCCAGTATAATTATTCATCAGCAAAGGAACTATTAGGTTTTGATTAATAGCACCTTTTTGGGATTTTCTGATTTATTGATGATCAAATCCCCCAAGGCCTCGGCAGCACACTGCGAGCAGGCAATCACTTCTTTTCAGACAGCTCAAGGTACACCCAGGTGGCAAGGATGGGTTCCATTTTTTTTAAACTTCAATATAGGGGAAATGAAGACATTCACACTGTCAAGCCGCTCCATTATAATCTTTCACTCTGCAGACCTTATCCCTCTCTTTATTAGCGCTCCGATTCTCTTCCGCGGCCCGCACAAGGATCCTTGGGTAGTGCTAGAAAATAGAGCTTTGTTTTGGTGAGTGCTCACACATTCAGCGGAGCACCCATTAATCCATGTTGGAACAAGACTTGGAGTCAATCCAAGTCCTGCAGAGTGCAACTGTATATGACTAAAGAACACACTCACTCTAAAAGACTTGCAATATTCAATCCATCTATTGGTGACGTACTACTTGTATTTATGGGTCCATTTTCCACTGGCAACATGCCATGTTTGTACCAGAAAATAATTAAGTGATTACAGATGGATGACATAAAATATTTCAACTATCTAAATCCTCAATGGCAAAGGTCAGTATGTGATTGTAAACAACAAAAAGCAGTATTTGTTTTGAGCGGTGAAGGTGTTATTGCTATTATTACTTTAATATTAATATTATTACCATTACTATTACTTTACATCTCTATGTATCTATGTACTGTATGCCCCCCCCCCCCTTCTTTGCCACTGTCGCCAAGTGCTTGCTCACTGTTGGATCTCTGTAAATAATATTATATAGAGTACGGTCTAGACCTGCTCTATATGAAAAGTGCCCTGAGATAACCTCTGTTATTATTTGGCGCCATATAATATTGAATTAACAAGCATTTAGACGAAGGCTAGTTTCAGGGTGGTGAACTCGACGGGAATGGCTGATAACACCACGGCAGCTTGCGTGAAATGAAAAGTAAATTAAGGTTTATGTAGAGAAGATCACGAGGTGGAAATATCATAATGATAACAGAAGAAAATGAATATTCCAAATTATAATAACGCTGGTAGGCGGATTTTGTTTCGTTTGGACAGAGCCATGCTGACTGGTTTCCATTCTTTGTGCTAAACTAAGGTAGTTACCGTACAAACATGAGAGTTGTATCTATCTTCTCATCTAACTCTCAGCAAGAAGAATGCATATTATATATTATATGGGTTGGACTAGGGGTAAATTATGGTCTGATCTAATGATTTACAGTAAATATAACATATTGAGTTTCACCCATGTTGTGTTTACATGTTATATCCCACCTGAAACATCAGTATCAATAAGGGAGGGATGATTCTGTTTTTCCCAATGACCTCTTGAGTCAGATATACCGGTATTTATGTTCAATTGCAGATTGTATTTATGTTTCAACAGTAGGGTGGGTGCTATAGATGATTCTCTAAAGGATACTCATGAGGTACCACCTGGAGTCTCATTATTTACTGAATCTTTGAGAGACTCAATATTATACATGGTCAATGGGAGAATCAGTCCCCTTAATGATAACAATACTTTGGTTTCAAATAAAGGGAAAGCATTGTTGACTATATTTTGGTGCCATATGGTGATTTATGTATTTACTTCAAGCTAATGATCAATTAGTTGAATTTGCTAATTGTACTGAGGACGTTGTTGACTTCCTAATCACTGTGTGTTGTATTTAAAATGTCACACTGGATATCCTTACAAATAGACCAACAGAGACTGTCCTCTCCAGAGAACCAGCTGCAGTGGTCATTTGTTCTAAAACACCAAAAATGATCAGTTTACACTTTCCATTACGTAGAGAGACTGTGAAGAAGTCAAAATTCTGAGAGAAAATCACAGACTCTAATAAAGAGTTACAGAACTTACGACAACCTAAGCTTAGGGCAGAACGTTTATTCCTGCAATGTAAAAACAATATGAAAGGATTGCTTATAATAATAGGAAGAATCTCTTGATCCAGCTCAGAGAGTGTCAGTTTGCATTAGATTTTTGTCCAGCTCGTCCGCCGTATTTTCTGGATGTCCATAGATTTGCTACAATTCTAGCAATCACAGGAAACATGGAGTTGAAACCCTGTGAAGTTCGATGGAAGGTTGGTATCGCCAAACTATGGAATAGTTAATAGTCAATTGATATTGTTGATACCAGGCAAGCGAAACAAATATTTAAATGGGATATACAACCAAATGTTCCCTGGATAACGGGATATGTATAATATGCGTTGTAAATATGGGTTTGAAGAAGAGTTTTGAAGTTGCAGAAAATGTATGTATGTATGTTTTTGTAAAATCTAGTGTAAAATATGACTGGGCAAACAAGATTTTTCTGATTTAGGGGAAACTGAAAATGAGTATCATTTGGTTTTGTTTTTTTAATGTCCTTTGTCCTGGAAACTTCATCATTTTTTGTTTGATAACTGAGATGATGGATATGAAAGATTCAAAACTACTAAAATGGTTGCTTGAAAAAGAAAATTGGCATCTTATTTCAGGAATGCATGGGAGCTCAGGAGAGAACCTTGTATCAGTAATGGGTGGGTGGGGATGATGATCATCATCATCATCATCATGATGATTTATTCATGTATCTATTTTCCAGGTGACTATGACTATTTGACTGAATATGTGACCAGCCTGCTAGTTGTTTCCTTGTGGGAAGGAAACTGGTGTGTCGCTAATGTTTGATGTAAAAGTGTCTTATAATGCCACAAGAGATTGGTCACTAAATTGCATGACACAAGCTTCCGTTCATTCATTCATTCATATTGTACATAACACATTATACATTACACTATATATAACATGTAACACATATTTCCCACTGCCTTCATGAAATCTGTAAGTCATAATTAAAAACAAATTCCATGTTTGGGCCCCAAGCCACTTAACGAAATAAGACACTAAGATGGCAGAGTGGACTTTTTAGGATGATGGAGCAAGTGTTTGTACTCAAGGTGTGTCCATTTCTGCCTTCATGCAAATTTGACCACTGGGCTGTTTGTGTTTGTTCACCCCAAACAGCCATTGTACCAACTGTGCAGACGTTAGCAGGAAGGGTTTCCGACCTCACCTTAAACTTTGGTTCTTTCTGTTATTTCCCTTCAGTCTCTCCTTTTTCCTTGCATTTGGAGAGCAGACCCTAGGGGTGCATGTACATTTTTACACTCAAGTAGATTTAAAAAAAACATTTGTGTATGCGATCGTGCTGCATTTCAAATTCGCTTTGCGTTCTGTCGGAACACAGTTCTGTCAGGAGCTGCAGGTGAATTGTTTGTCAGGAGGCTGATTGATCTCAGTGGGGAACTGAAGTTTTACAGATAAAGAACTATTACAGTACAGAACTTTATCAACAGTAGAGGCGGCTGGTAGGGGTATAACCTACACAGCTACTTGTTTTCAGTTAGCCTCTCCAGGCTCCCGCTAGGGGTCATACCACCAACCCATACTGCCATCGTGAGAGATTGCCTATTGCCATTTGCATGTGCACATACGCACCCATATTACTGAGAAGATAGAAGATGTTTAGAAATGTATGTGTCTGGATCTGGATCAAAATACACAGAGTTACAATCGTGGTTCATGTGCTAAAATAAATAAATATTAAATAAGTCATGCAGTAGCTAATAAGAACTATTTCACAATATTAAGAAATCCTGTAAAAACAAATCCTGGATCTACGCCTGGACATGGATCCACACCAACAACAAATCACCTGTTCCTTTATTGGCCCATGGCCTAACTTTCCACCGAATTCAATTAAAATCTGTTAAGTAGTGTTTGACTAGTTAACAAACAAACAGACAGACACAACGCAAATTGAGCCGACGTCACTACCTGCTCCCTGGCGGCGGTAATTACGCAAATAAACAGAGGCATGATCCATTTGACAAGGACGCTTTTCAGATATCACAGTGATTCTTACCCAGCCTTCTCCTCACTACTTTAACTAACCACATCTGAAACAACGTAACACAAGTCCCTCCTCCGCCTCTCCCTTTCTCCCTCCCTCCCATCTCTCTGCCACTCTTCCCTATTTTTTCTCAGCGGAGACAATTAAAGTGTGACAGGTCTTCATTTAACAAGAGCTGTTTCACCTCGTAAGGATGAACACATGGCATTCTAATTACTGGCGGACAACACCGGGGCCTCCTCACTGTTTTACTGGTTCTCCAATGCAGCCCTAATGTACCTGACAGAGAAGGCACACCAGACCTGAAATTACAGGGATTAATGTTTCCAAGACTAAACACTTCAAATGGGTTCTCTGATGTGAGTGCCATGCAGGGGAGCAGGCAGAAAATCCACTTACAGCATCATTGCTTTGGCATTATTCACTCTTGAAAGCGCAGCACGTTTCAGCAAGCTTCGTTGATGAATGTGCGCTCCTTGCCAGGCAAACTTTAATTTGGAGTGTTTAGCGTTGGCTCCACAATAATTGTGAGGATGAGAGGAAGGCAGAGAGGAGGCCCAAAGAATTACACCTTGTAGTTGAAGGTGAGAAGAAATGTTAAACGGTT
The DNA here is from genome assembly GCF_043641665.1 of Enoplosus armatus. Taxonomy (NCBI): domain Eukaryota; kingdom Metazoa; phylum Chordata; class Actinopteri; order Centrarchiformes; family Enoplosidae; genus Enoplosus; species Enoplosus armatus. Next base: position 26,292,191 of record NC_092180.1, on the reverse strand, counting down.
TCTTTCATCTACCTTCACAGCTTATTGTTGAATGAACCGTATGTTTATACTATTGTGTTATCACATGTAGATAGCAGAATGAGGAGAATGAGGCATGAGGGGATTTTTTTTTTTGGTGAGCAGGTCCTCTAAAATACCAGTAATAGCCAAGGTGAATCAGACTGCATTTATACAATACATATAATATGGAATATAAAACCTAATGCAACTTTAGAGCGAGTTCAGGTCGTTTTATTTTTTTCATAATCCCGTGTAAATTATAAAATCTAAAATAAAAAACATTCTTTTGGTAACTGTAAAGTAATCACGATGTACGCTCGCATCGCTGGTTGATGGCGTCATTACGTGCTGTGGCGCAGTGAAGTGTTGGTCAGTAGTTTTGAGCATAGTTTCAGTCAGCGTATTTCAGAGCACGAGCATCTTTTTTTTTTTTTTTTTTTTTGTCTCGCCGGCGAAGAAAATATACTCAGCTGAGGAAGTTTTGTTCGCGGGCTCCGACAAAAAAAGAAGCACTTTCCTCCACAGACTCCTTCAGTGAGGATGAAGACCATTTCTACCACTTATACCATTTATTTAGATCACCGTAGCCTTTTAGCTCAGGTTGTACAGATTTTAGGGATACGAAGCATTTGAAGATACTCCAAGAAATGACATCACAATAAGCAAAAAAAGCCAATGTAGACACTGGCGGACCGTGGTGGACTTCTCATTTCTATTGGAAGGATCTCGTGCATATATTGTTATGGCACTTCACTGCGTTGCGACTGTGGGAACATACCTCTCACATATTGAGTTTGCATACCATTCGTGCCAAACTGAGCATATGATTAGCATTTTGGACGACGAGGTCAGACGCAACTCCGAAGCCGAGTTGTGAATCCGTGTCTGGAGTCAATCGCCTGATTCCCATTTGTTTCATCCAGGTGGACCAGTGATAGGCGCGGAGAGGGCAGGGTGCAGGGGGTGGCAGCTGCTTCGATCCATCTGGTGTGTTGGGAGTCGAGCTGGGGTAGGGCAGGGGGCACAGGTGTCAAATCTAATGAAGAATAGGTCCAATGTATCTGCCTTATCCGTCTCCCACTCAAGTCCCCTGCTCATCGCACTCCTCTTTTTCCGTCACATCATTCTGTTTGTGCGTTGCCCTCTGTCTTATTGCTGTATTTGCCTTTACACGCCAACATTTTCCTTGTCAGCTGTCTCTGCACATTCCCGCATGTTTATATTTCTATCCCCGGAGGCTTGTTCATTTTGATTTAGTAGTACTTAAAAAAAATAAATAAAAAATAAATAAATAAAACATGTTTGTAGGAGTTGAGTCAACACGAAATTTTATGTAGTCTGTCATGCAGCTTATGAAGCCCCATTCTGAGGCGTCTTTTTGACCCTCCTTAGCTTCATTTTGTCTCCCAGAGGTGACCGGCTGTTGCTGATCATTGATTGTGTAAATTGAAAGTATAAACTATGGAAATGGAGATATATTAATTTGTCTAGGGAGGCGATGGTTATATATATATATATCTATATATAGATATATATATAGCAGTGCTTCATCTTAGCACACATACATGGTCGGTAGATGTTGAAAGGTGGACTTTAGTATAACGTCCAGAGTCCCATGGCAGTTGAGCAACAGTAAGAAGTGGGATGGTGAGGGAGAGGCAGTCAGTTAGTGTAGGTGCAGACCAAACACAAGTGTGTGTAATGCAGTCACCATCCTGGGGGTTTCATGGAGATGCAGTACTCCTCAGGTTACTCAGTCTCCCGTTCACAAGGATGGTCAGTCCCCCTAATTCAGCAGTCAAGAGTCTGGGAAGACAACAATGTTCTAATGAAGTAAAAAAAAAAAAAAAAAAAAACGACCTTATCTGTGGGTCCACATCCATTTCTCTTAAACAGTTTCACTTCTCAGAGTAAACAAAGAGATAGTACTCTGGGAGAAGCAACTGACACTTGTGCGTTAATATTGTTCCCGTTTTATCATGTTCCCCCAGTGTGTGTGTGTGTGTGTGTAATAAATCCGGAAGAAACATCAGATACTAAATTCACATATAATTCTACACATAGTACTTCAAGTATAGTAATGCAAAACATGTTGCGAGGGAATCTGAAAGGTATGAAGGACCACAAACACAATCGTTTTTGAAGCGAACACAAATCACTACGGGAAAAAGTTCACAAACCAAAAGGCCTAAAATGGCCCTGGGGTATCCTAACCATTAAAAAAACATTAAACTGTGGCTGTAAATGACGTCTTGCCATCCATGCTTCACTCCCTCTGATCTGGTAGCCCACTTCATGCTGCAGGTGAGCCGACAGAGAAGGAAGAGGAGCTTCCCATTTCATATAGTTTGCTAACTTGTTACTCTTTGAACTGACAGAGACTTCACAAACACATGAACAACACATTTGGCAACCAATAAAGCTCGTATGTGGCTCTGAAATGTAAGCTCCTGTCTTGACATTAAACATTTTTTTTTTTTCCCCAAGCAGTTTCTGTTTCTTAGTTACAGATGGAAGATCAGTAGATGTACTTCAGTAGGAGAAGGAGCGGAAGATCAGTAGGGTTACACATCATTATCACATATATGTTATCTTTTTTAGATGTCTTCAGTTCCACCTTCTGTCACTACGAGGACTGAGAATGACAAACTGAAGAATTTGTGATCATGTTTGGAGTCAGAAAAGAAAAAGAAGCTGCCAAACAGCATTGGTTTCAAAGTCTATGTAGTCAGAAGCTGCTTCAGTATAAAAAAGTGACCCTGGACAGGTTTGTGGCTGCATCACTGCATTGCCACAGGACTTTCATTCCTTGATAATGATGTCTGGAGATGTGACTGGTGCAAGAAAACTTGAAGGAGTAGTGCGACATTTTCGGACATGTGCTTATTCTCCTTCGCATAGCGGAGCCTCTAAAGCTCTCTAATTCAAACGTTATGTTTGTTTAATCCAGGAGGCTTGTCATCATTGTGAGGTTGCCAGGCAACCAGCGGGGACTACGGGAGGTTGTTGGCCCCGGCCAAGAAATAGCCATAACCCTGTGTACATTTTAAAAGAATTTTGTCACACAGAGTCAGGCTAGCTGTTTCCCCCTGTTCCCAGCCTTTATGCTAAGCTAAGCTCCTGGCTGTAGCCTTATGCTTAGCATACAGACATGAGAGTGGTGTTGATCTTGAACTATTGCTGAAACAATGAGTTTGTTCTATTCAAGTGTCCCAGTAAGAAATTATAGAGTTTAACGGCGGCAGTGAAGCTCGCCCCTGGTAAACGCTATGCTCGTGTGTCTCGCACCTGTGTTGCCATGTATGTTTAAGTACACCTGATGGGAGCTTCTACCCCTCAGAGAGAGCTCAATCGCAGTTCCGGGGTCCAACAATACTTCTACAGACTCAGGGGAACAAAATGAATGACCTCCACGCCATAATCCAAACCAAAGACGACTACGAGGGCCGCTCAGCCATCTGCCCGACCGAGACCTGGCTCGCCAACACGGCACCCGATGAAGCGGCAGCCATCCTTAATAATGCTGATGATACAACCATAATAGGCCTCAGCACCAAAAACAACGAGCGCAGTTATAGGAAGCAGGTAGCCCAAGCAGTCTCTTGGCGCCACCCCACCAATCTGTACACATCTCAGGTTTACCCATAACCATCATGGACTCATTTATTTCTTTGCATACCTATAAGCAATGCACTCAGATGGAATATCAACTCCGACCACTTCACCAAAAATAAGCCCAGCAGAGACTGTTCTTTCTCAGACAACTTGTGAAACACAGAATCCTCCTACACTTTTATACAACCATCACTGAATCCATCACAACACCCTCATTACATGTATAGAACGAGACGCATTACCAAGTAAATGTGTGCGAGAGGGGTCAGCATTCCTGTCTCTGAGGCAGTGTTTTCATCTTTAAAAAACAAAAACATAAAGCTAACAGTTTTTGACAATTACGAGTTTGAGCCAAATCATCACGTCTCAGCCTCCCCCTCGCTCCCTTCTTTTCCCCCCCTCACACTCTCCTCCCATCTTCCAGACTCTGCACCTCAGCCAAGGTTATCTCTTCCATCGATTCTTATCATCAGCTTTTCAATTGATCTATTACCCCTGCACCCCACCTACTTAATGCTAGCTTGATTAATTATTGTCCCCCACAGGGCCGGGAGTGGGGAGGCTGCCAGCCAGAATTCTCCAGATTAAGATGAATTTTCATTGTCTTTGTTCCCTGGAGTGTCCCGTGTGTTGAAACACGCCGGATTTAGAGAAGCTGAAATGGGTTGGGTTCCCCTCTGCTGACACCAGATGTGCACTCAGGGCTGTGTAGCCTACATACTGCATGGCACTGGCTACAGCCTGTTTGTTTGTTTTCCTCTGACTTTAATTCTCAATAGCATTCAGTATTATTTAGAAGCATTAGATAATTTGTAAAATGGAAATTAAATTCCCAAATCCAATTTACATTTTCATGACAAGCTTCAATGACACTCTGATATGTTTTATCCCCTGATAGCATGGAGGAGAGACGGAGCAAGGTGGAGACAGGAGGAGAGAAAGGCAGAGGAAGGTTTTAACTGCATTGTGCATAGTGGTTTTATCCCATTTTTGGGCTTTTCAGCATTACAGCCCTCTCATTTATTTTGCTTAGAGAATAAATGGCTACAGCTAAAAAAAAAAAAACGTAGTCAGAGGCTTTGTCATTTGAGGCTCCTCTCAGTCTCGGTATTTGATGCCTATTTGTTCTGGCAGGAAAATGCCTTGTGGATATGAGCAGATCAACATATTAACAGTCCATTAATGCTGCTGAAAATCTCTCCGGCTGCCAACAGCTTGCAAAAGACACTGCGTTGCCTTGAGCAACAGTTACTGTATATTTGCAGTGGCAGGTAATTCAGACATAATGTACATATCATTTCAAGAGACATTACCGAGCTGCATTCAGACATTCTCTGGTCTTTTGTGTTTGTACAGGTCCTGTTGTAGCAAACCCATTTAGTGCGTCCCTGCAGGTGTAACAACATTTTAATGCCACATGATTATCTTTGATGCATAGAGGAACAGTTTTTATTCCACTTACGACAAATACTTTAGTGTAAGTTACTTTTGCAGATCACAGTATTATATACAAAACATGTGATCATGCCATAAAATATTTGTTCACCCCCCACCAGCTCGACCAACTACACTACATGCGCTACTTACACGCAAAAGCATCAGTAATATACTGTATAATGATATACAACTATGCGTACACTGAGTTCTTCTACTTTACATTTGTAGTACTTCACGTGCATTTTTATGGTTATACTTTTTTTTTGTATTTTTACTTTGAAATTGCAGGACTTTTACTTGTACTTTCAGTGTGTCAATGCAATTTTTAGTAAAGTAAGTAAAGGATCTGAATATTTTCCCCTACTTTGTTATGAGGTCTTCATGGGTCCAAAGTGCTTTGAAAGGAAAAAAAGATACACATACAAATTCATATACACTTATATGGTGTTAAAATAAACCACACAAATTTAGATGAAGAAATACATACACCAACCTGCACACGTGCAAACTAATTACCCAAATTAAGTAGTTATTTTCCTTATTATTATCGTTATTTAGTTCATCAGGCATGGCCATTCCATATCTGGGACCCAGCTGGACTCCTAGCAGGGTCTCTGTTGCTGAGAAAGCTCTCAGAAGGCTTTTTTTTTTTTTTTTTGGTGACACCAGTCGACATATTACAGTTTGCCTTTTGTATTTTCTCCATACATATAGCATATAACTGTTTTTCCCCCTGAGGAACCCTCCAATTAGTATGTGAATGTGAAACTGGTGATACAGATTAGCAAAACAAACATTTCTTCATGTAAAAAAATATTGCTGGAATTAACGCTAATGTTGCTTCCAGCATCCTCTTTGTATGGGTCCAGTGTCCTTGTTAGAAAGGGAGCCTCAGGACAACTTATTAAAGGAGCCTTTTTCTCTGCTCCTCTGTGTGCTGTCACTCAGTCAGACAGAGAGCTCTTACTTAAAAAAAAAAAAAATAAAAAAATCTCTGAGGCTGACATACAAGTGAGTCCAATGAGAGAGATGAAACAGCATCTAACTCCAGTTTACACAACAAAAGGTGGGGCCAGAAGAGGCAGAGTCGGACAAATTGCCACCGTGAATAATAAGCAGATTGAACCAGACACACACACATAAGCTGAGCCTATCTTCCCTGTTGGGTAATGATATGAGTCTGACAAATGATCCAGACAGTGTAGTAAAGGGATAAACAATCAGGATGCACCCACCCTGTTGTCCTTGTAGGTCAGTGAGCCATGTTGGCCTTTAGGTGCTCCTCTCTGCATAAGAACGCGCTTCAAAGAGATGCATTTCTTTGCTTCTAGATGGGGTTGTGTGTGTTTGTGTGTGTGGAGAAGAGCTCCCGCTCTCACTCCTCCTCTCAAAGCCTACAATATTCATCCTCGCTCTCACATGCTCAACACCTACTGAACCACGTAAAGTCCTCCCAAATGATGATGAACTGCAATCATTACTGCATTGTTTAGTGTCTATAAGGTGTGCAGATTCATTTATTCGGTTATTTCACGCTCACATTCAACTGTTGCCGAAATGAAACAAAAAACATTTTCTTTGTGATCTTTGTATTTTTTCATATCCATCATGTGCGATTCATCATGTCAGCGGGCAGCAGTCAATTATTGATGTCTTAAGACTCTAAGAGTCAGTGAACTGAAACTGCAGATTTCTATCTTGGGCACCGTCAAGTTCAACTGAGTGGCTGTAATAAAAATAATAGCATGTCCTATGTAATTCATTGCACTGCAATCAGAGCTACTGCACACCAGAATGCACAGTTGGCCACTCGATAAGCCCCGCCTCCCAGGGTGGCTGATGCTACGCCTGTCAAGCTTTCTGTACTGGCACTGCAGTTTACGTAATGCAGTTCACAATGATAACCGATTATCACAGATTGACAACTCAAAAATGTCTTGTTTCTAGCCAGTGCCCGTCCATTTTGTCGGCTGAAAGGACAACTGTCACTGGCAGATTTTATCAGCAGTAGCGAGCTGGTTAATAAAGTCAAGTCAAGTCAATTTTATTTATATGGCCCAATATCACAAATCACAATTTGGCTGCGGGGGTTTTACTATCTGTACAGCATACGACACCCCCCCGTCCTTAGACCATCGATTCGAATGAGGAAAAACTTTTTTTAACAGAGGAACAATGGAAGAAAGATCAGGGAGAGCAACAGAGGAGTGATCCCTCTCCCAGGACGGACAGACGGGAAATAGACGTTGTGTGTACAGAACAGAGGCACGACAGAAAATCAGGCAATACATTAATCTGTAGTCTGCAAGTCAGTGGTGAATGCAATGCTGAATGTATGTGTAGTGTTGTAAAGGCAAAACCAAGGGGTAAACCAAACCAAAAGACCAAATGATGATGGCAGGAGAGAGCGCGAGACAGAATACGGAGCCAGCCTAAATAACCTAGGCCCAGCATGCCCAGGTGAAAGACAAATTGGACGGCTCCGCCCATCTCTACCTGCAAAAAGAGAACACAAAACAGCAGGAGGAGCACTGACAGAGTCAGAGGCAGTCACACCCACTATGTAGGATCTCATGTGAATAAAGCTCCATGGCTTGGTGAACCCTGTGAAGGCTCTTAAATGTGCACTTGATGGCTACATACATGATGAGACTGAGACTAAAGCTGTATGTCCCAGAAAAAAAAAAAAAAAAAAAGTCTGCATCCAGCAGTTGGTGATCCATGCAGAAGAAATAAAGAAACAGTATTGCTATTGTATAATAGAGCTAGTTGGTGCTAACATGAGAAGTCTAACATGTCCATGTTCGGGTGCTAGATTACACTTGGACAAGCAGAGGTTGGATTTATGCTTTAATGTTTTTTTCTTTTACCTCAAAGCGTTGTAAGAAAAACGGCTTTTAGGATGGAGACTAACCAATATGTTTGGCGAACGTAACTATATAAGAGTAGGGCAGAGCAGCTAATTTCAGAGTATAACTCTTATTAGAGCCGAACGCACATCGCCTCAACATGCGTAGCGAAACCCAGAGCTTGACAGACCTGTCGTGTCCAGACGCTGTTGCTCCACTAGACAGTTGGGGTCAGAGGGAGGAGCAAGAGATGCTGTAGTTAATTTGGCATAAACAGCAATGAATGTTCTATAATCCACTGACAGAGGTTGCAGCAAATAGCCTCAGACAGTCAACGTGACGCAACGCTTAGACTGAGCAACAGACAAATCACAACAACTGAAGGCTCGGATAATAACCAGGTGGTTTTATCATCTGTATGGATTCTGACGTGGGAGAAGCAACACTGTGTGGCAGTGTGGCCAACTTTTTTCCTGTGTCCTCTCTTTTTCTTCTCGCCGCAGTGCCACTTACTCTCAAGGAGTTAAACTGTCCAAGGACATCGCTTAGGTGAAGAAACCAGCACAAGAGCAAGAGAGGCAGACAGTCTAACAAACCAACCTAGAGGAATAGCGAGAGAGCGAGTGAGAGTGAGACAATTTCTTTCTTTCTTTTTTTTTCTTTTTTTTTCTTCCGACCCGCCTTTCCTCGTTCGCTCTCTTGACAAACTCCTCTCACCTTGGCAGGCTCCCTCTCTTGTTCTTGCTTCCCCTGCTTGTCATATGTGGTTTTAGAACGCCAACCTAGCTTTTGCGCCTCTAAGGGAGCTTCAGGCAAGTGTCGCTTTAAGTTACACGCGGCGCGTGAAAAAAAAAAAACAGCTGCCGAGCTAACAGTAAAAGATCTGTGCAAAATCAGGTCAAATGTCGGCGTCTTTATCCCACCCCTCGTTGCATTTGGAGACACAGAAGCTGGTGATTTGAGAGAAAGAAAAGATGGCACAATCAGCGGCTAACCTCTCGCCCACCACCCCCACTGCCTTTGCAATCTGCTGGAGAGTGAATGATGCAGACATAATATAGGACGGAGAGGAAACCACAGGGAAAGAGAGGAAGTCGTGTTCGAAGAAGTACATGTCGCCTGGACTTGTGTTGCATATGGGCATACACGTCTATCAGTTTTATTCACTGAGGAATTAATGATTGCCGGGAACGACAACTGAACAACTTGTGACAGTCAGCATCCTCACAATAGATATTGATCTGAGAGGCGTCAAGTACACTTGTGTGTGGAAAATATTTTAGCACGTAACTATGTTTGCAGCCATTAAATCATTTGAAAAACGTTTTTTCTGAAGTGGAAAGCAGAAAATGGTCTTTGGAAAGGTGCTGAGGACAGGAAAACACAAAGATACAGGCTTTTCAAAGACAATGACGCTGTGCTTTATCACTTTGCAGCATTATTGACAAATAATAATAAGTGCAAAAAAAAAAACCCAAAAAACAAAAACATCTGCAAACCAGCATCAGGCTGGCACCAAGGGCAGTATGTTTCCTGAGCAGCTCTTTCTGGTACCCGAGTACTTCAGCTACATCTAGTGGCAAAGTTCCTGCCCATGCATTTAGTGAGGACCTGTGATTTGAAATGCAGTGAGCAGAGAGCACATTATTGTTGGTGTCGGGTTGGAAAGATTGCACCAAATGACAACACATTTTTGTTTTCACATATAGAAGGAGAGGAAAGCAGAAAATACATAAATATATGAAAACACAATAGCAAAGGCACAAGTATGAAGCCGTACCGCACAGAGGAAGGAAAGACAAGGAAAAAGAAATAAGGGCACATCATTTTGTTATGATTGCCATTTTGGCTATTGCTAATTTCATTGTGCAGTTTGTTCTTATATTCCATTAACATATACATGTTTTCATTACACCATCTTACATTCTTTTTGCACTTTGTTATTAATCACTAATTCATGTATTGTATTTCATGTTCATATGTCTTTGAGATATTGTGGGGATAGGCTTGAAATGCTTCTCTTAGTCAAGGGGAGGGTCCAAATAAACTATTAATAATGCTGAGGGAGGGGACTAACCCTAGCCCTAAAAAAGTGAAACATCATGTTCAGCCCCTCTCCCCACCCCAGTCATTTTTGTACATTTCTTTTTTTTTTTGTCAAAAGCTCTGTAAGCCTTTACAAAATGTGTCTGTCTGTAGATAGTGTATGTGTGTCTCTCTGTGTGACAGGGAAAAAATATTTTTATCTTCTTTAATTGTTGAAGTGCATGTATTTATATTTAGTACAGCAGATTTTGGAGTTGTTAAAACTTAACACCCACAGTCAGCAGAAATCCACTGTGTCTCACACAAAGCTCACAAAACACTATTCATACCCTATAGACTGTCTTTTTGCAAAGGGCTGCAATAAGGCCGCGCAGATGATCTAATGGTAATCTAATGGAAATCATGGTAATCTAATGGAATACATTTTGCTCTGCGGCGAAGATGAAAGGAACACATGAAAAGCCCCTGTGATTCACAACTGTTGGGAAAAGGCACTCTGCTCGCATCCCTCAACAAGAGCGTAAATCAGTGGCAACATCAGCCGAGGTGTCAGAAACTGTCCTGACCAACAGCAAGGGCTGAGAGCACTAAGTGAATGAGACACCCGACGACAGAGTGAAATCTTTCCCCATCAAATCTGATTGGTTTATAACAAATATCCCATTACATACATTACCTAAAATGAATAAAACACTTTAGCAAGACATTTGTTTGTAACTGAGAGAGAGAAACCCAGTATTTTCGGAGTACAGTGTTAATGAGCTAATTGAATACGTTTGCTGTAACCCCATAGCAAATCCGGAACATCTGAAATATAAGGCAGTAAGGTGTCCAGTGTTCTCCTTAATGGAGACCGGGAGTACAAAGCAGTGCATGACCAAGGTGTAAGTTGACAGCATAAATTACAATGGCAGCTCTCAGCAATAAAGCCCTGAGTGAACAGTAGGCCCCAGCACCAGGGGGTCAACAGTGGCTCCGGTGCTTACCTTCACATAAAAAGTAATGACAGGTGAGGGTAGGCGCTAAAGAAGCATCAATCAAATTGTCATACGGGGCAATGTTGATCTCAGATTTAATTTTATGATACTAACTTTTTCTCATTTTCTTTTTTGTAATGGAAATGACAACAAATGATCCACAAACCATCACAGCAGCATCGTAAAGTACGAGAAGTGTGGGCCAAAAATGCTGAAAAACAGGTTACAGCACCAGTGGCAAAATAAATAGTGACAATGTTGACAAAATATAAGGTTTGTCTTTAGGGAATTACTAGAGGAAACATCATGGGGATATTGACTTCCTGTGCTTTGAATTTAAAGTTTACATTTAGGCTTGAAGGCAGTTATAAAGGGAAGCTCATAGGTTTGCCCAAAATGGAAAGAGTACATCCTCTGGGGATCTCTGGGGATCTCTATGCTACTTTTTCTATTCTTGAATGGGAGCACCTGCAACTTGTCAATAAAGTATTTCTGATTCTGAATATGCTCTTAAATTGAATGACGATCTACCTACTAGATTTTGATGTCTCATGTGCACAACTGAAACTTTTGGCCATGTGGCACCAAAATATTCAGGATCCATCCTCTAGGAACGTGAAAATACCTACAAAAGTTAATGAAGGTCCAGCCATCATTTTTGTTGGCTGGACCTAAAAAAACTGGACCAACCAACCAACAACCAATCAGGGTAATCATCAGTTCTGTGTTTTGATTCCTCTCTTCCAGCTGTTCAGAGGGTGGAACCTTCTGTAGAAGCCCTTGTTTGTACAGAGTCGATGTGATTGGCCAGTTTCGTGCTAGCTAACCCTGATTGGTTGTTTGATTCAGACCTGGTCCAGTTTTTTAAAAGACTAAATACAAAGGGGCGGGTGCTCACAGACACACATTATTTTTAAAGGAGCCCTTCAATTAGATATTGTTAGTGGCATGCAATGGTCAAAATTCATTATTTCAACCAAAATTATAATCCAATAATATTGCCTAATGTAGTTTTAAGTTTGACTTTGTTTATTTACTAATTGTGCTGAAAGTGTATTATCTCAAGAGGGCAAACATGCTCTTACCCTTCATCACAGGATGCCCTCTAGTTTCGTTGAAACACACTCCTCCTATGTCCCTTTGTATCCTAAATTTGAGCAAACCTATCTACCCTGCACCACTTGTTTTCCCTGCTCACCCCTGCATTAAAATATATATTAAAGCCCATCCAAACACACAGTGCACACACTCCACAGACAAATATGGAAGAATACAAATAAAACATGGTCATAAAAAAAGTATACAAGAAAATCAGATAAAATAGAATCGCAGATTGGTACAATGCAAGATTTTTTTTTTTCCCAATCTCTCCTGGCACCTATGCATTATTCTTTCAGTAGGATCGTGTGAAACTCACTCAGTGGCCCACCTTTGCTGTGACAGGAGGTCTCTTATCTCTACAGTGGAGGCCTTTGGATTTCAACGGGCTTCAACAAAAATCCGCCTTTAGGAATCTTTGCCAAGAACACTGAGCATCTTTTACTGCAACTACGTGGCGGTTTGGCACAGGATGAGAGCAACTATGATGCTGGAGTGGATTCATTGCCTTTTTCACTGGGTTCATGTGAGTGCCTGCCTGTGCTTTACGTTCATTACCTTTTTTTTACACCTGTGATCTATGAATGTTACTGTCAGCTGATGTGGATATGAGAACCATCCAACTGGCCTTACAACAGAGGAACATTGTCAACATAAAACCGTTGCAAAGCATGTTGCTCAACATATGTGCTTTTTAAATATTCAGGAAAATACATTTTAAATCCTTATTTGTGTATTTGAATAGAATTGGAATCGACTGCATATGGATTTTGACACGATCAACCAAAGAGTGTTTTCTTTTCTTTGTTTTCTTTGAATCATTTGAAGAGCTGAACTGATGAAGTAATTTTTCTGCTTTCCTAATCCCTTACTCAAACTGCGGCCCCTTATATTTATTTTACGACACCTTTAACTCATTGAATGCTTGTATAGGAACATTTCTCCAATCTTCTAGAAAATGCACATTTTTTTGATGGGTTTGATGGGGTTTTTTTTTTTCAATCTTTAATTGTGTACTGTTTCGCATCAATGAAAAATAAAAACAGTAAAAGCAAGCAAAGACATACTTTATACACCTCTGAATAACACACTGTAGCCTGAAACCCCTTTAAATAGCTGGCCCCCTATGTCTTTCTGAACAAGGATCAGTGTTATTTATTCAGTTCTAGATCAGAGATTGTGTGTTGTGTTGGACTTCATCGTGGTTCTAAAATTAAGTGGGTCATGGGCTGCTCCCCTTCCCAATGGCAGATTGTGTCAGCAGGCACCGGACCAACTGGCCAGGAAGATCCTGTTTAATTTTTCACCATACTGGAATAGTGTACGCTATTAAAATGCATAGCAAGAGGAAAGTCATTAATAAAGTATAGCACAGTAAGTCATACGCACAGACACACACACACACACACACACACACACTTTATTTGACCAAAGTCTATGGCAAATGTATGGTAATATATTAGAAATTTAACTGATGCATAATTAGTATTAGTATTAGTATTGTGCTGCACTTTTAATTTATGATAATCACTTTTTTAATCAAACATTTGAACTATTTATTGTGCATTATAGAAGAAGCCATGAAAGGAAAAACTCAATAACGTTTCTCACTCTAAACGTCGCCGTGCAGCACCCATTTTGTTGGTTTACATTGATCTGTTCACTAATGTCAGCGCAGAGAATGAAAGTAGATCACTTCAAACAGGGGTCATTGTGCGGAGCTTGCCTTGCTTGTTCTGCTTTGTTTTTCAAGAAGTTCTGCGTGGTTATTTTGGGAGACTTTAATTTATGCTAAGCCCATATTTGCCCCTCTGCGGGCGCAGTGACATAATGCTATAAGTCACACTAGACACTAACAATAGCCACAGGCCACTGGTCAGCTCTGTTTTTAGATGACTGTTGAATCATTTGAAAAAAGATGTCACTTGTTTGCTATTAAAGTGCTTTGCCGTTTCCAGCCCGGGGCAGTGGCTAGCCAAGATAAATAACCTTCTTGTGCTGTTAGCTGAATTCTTTCCTGGCTAAACAAATAAGCATGACAAGGGCTGCTGCACAGTGTTGTTTTAGCATTGCTCCCGATTTTTGGTGTCAAAAGAAATGGTTGACAAAGACATTAATGTTTTATTACTGCCCATAAACACACTGTCAACACAGCCCACTGAACTCTGTATGTCAAATTATATGGCTCAGGCATTGCAGGCGTCAGCAAAGAAATGGTATCTGTCAATACTGTGGCGTTTCCTGCGAGAATATTTCCCAGTCATTACTCAAGCCTGGTGATCCAAGCACAAGAGGGAAATGGTTGAAAAATACATGGCACTGAGTAGAGCACATACATTTACCAATTTCGTGCATTTTTGGGGTTTTCACCGAAACATAATTTCTGCCTTGCTCCTTTAGCAACATGTCTTGTATCTGGAAATGCAGTTTTATAAGCCATGCTAGCGGCATGCCTTTAGGGATAACAGACTGAAATATCTCAACAACTACTGGAAGGATTTCTACAGACGTTGACGGAAAATGAAACTTGCTGACTTTCCATCTAGCACCACCATGAGGTTGACATTTGTAGTTTTGACTGAAATGTTATCAATTGCTACTGCATTCAATTTACGCAGTTCCTTGATTGATTTGTCCAACACTTTAATGCATGACTAAAATTGTGCAAAACTAATTACATTCTTTCCAGCCTAAGGTGTCTTTAGTGCTAATTAGTAAATGTTAGCATGCTTACATGCAAAAAAGTAAGATGATGAACATCTCATAAAAAAAATTATACACGCTTAACATAAGAATGCTTGTGCTATCATTGTGAGCATGTTAGCACGGTGAAGCTAGCATTTCGCTCAATTTATCATACAGTTATAGAAATTCTCAAACAGAAAGTAGGCCTAATTAGTTTCTGCTGAAGCAGGTCAACAGTGATTGGCCGCGCCCACAAAGGTCAGCGTAGTTCAGGTCAAAGTTCAACAAAATTGAACTTTCGGTGCATCCCCGCTCCACTCGGCACACTGCGGACATCCGCGCAGAGCCTTCACAACGCACCAACACAATAATGAGGAGGCACCCGCAAAAGCTGGATTTACCATGATAATGTGTGTGTGTGTGTGTGCGGCTGTAACATAATTTCTTCCATGCCCCCATATCAGGAAATGCAGTTTTATTTATAACTGTATTTGAAATGGGACAAGACATTCCTTCTAACTGATTATCATAACACAGATTTATCCATCAGTATCATATTTGTTTAATGGCCATTAATCTGCCCTTTTCTATTGTAATATCTGCTGAATTAAGTGGCCCCATGTTATCTGAATGAAAAACAGTATTGAAGGCTTTGCTTTGAAGACGTGGAATAATTCAGAACTTTGTATAAACTACACCTTTCACTTAGTCAATCGGAAGTGGTGAGTAAACCAAACCTACAACCAACCTCTCCTTTCACCAATCAGTGTGCAAAGGTTATGTATCTATCTGATAACCGATTGATAGCGATGGAGTACAACTTGTCCAAAACTACAAAATCCTGCTGGTATTCATTCAGGAGCACTATGTCCATGACAGTGAAGTACTGACAGTCAGAAATAGTGAATTTACCTTGACCTCGCCTGACATTGCAAACAAATTTCAAGCTCTTGTTTAATGTTGAATAAACATCAGATCTTCAATCATGACTGGCGATGAATCAATACTGACTCACCCATTATCTAAAAGGTTGCCAGGGATTGAATTTATGGCAGATTTTGGTATGTTGAAACAATGTTACACCAATTAACTACCAGAAGCCAAACACTTTATTTATACTGCACGTCTTCTCTGAATCGCTGGAGGTCAGCTGTGATATCTTCATGTGTTGCAGTGCAGTCCTAAAAGGACATTGAGATCACTTTAAGATCAGAAGAAGAGAAGAGATAAAAAAATCTTAACTTAAATGATGATATTATGATTACACTAGCAAGCAACATTGACATATGAACATTTTCCCACTCTAATTATGTATGAAATACGATGATCTTTTATACATAATCTTCTCTGTGCTTGTGGACAAAGTAACAGCCTACAGTCTACAAATCAGATCTCCAAAATTATTACAATTCATCCTGAGGGAAACATGACTGTGTGTACCACATTTCAAGACAAACCATCCAATAGCTGTGGAGATATTTCAGTCTGGACGAAAGTGGTGGACCGACAGAGCATGCCGCTAGCGTACCTTCGCAAGATAGCGGAAGTTCAACATATAATGTTTGTAAAATTTAACTGTGCCTAAACTTCCCATAGAAACTCAGCCCATTCCCATACATAAGAAGGTCTTCACATTTTACATGAAAACAACTCTCTCTTTTTTGCCATTTCCCTCCAAAAATGACTTTCAGATGTTTTCCTCATTACACACTGTATAAATGATTTCGGGGTTTTTTTTTGGTTTTTTTTAAGTGAGCCTCCCTAACATGGTTGTTACTCATGCAGTCCTATTTAATTTAAAACATTTTGGCGGGAAACTTGGCTGTAGGCACATTTAGACATACAATATGCAGTACTGATTAAATGTTCGTATTTCAGCGCTGAAAGCATGGCCCTGAAATGATGCTGATTCATTGGCATTTCTTTTCCACATATAAACTGTGAATGCTGTAAAAATGTAGAAAGTAGAGACTAGAATTGGTTGCTGGAAAAAAAGATTTGACTTATGGTCAGAAAGGATTTTAGATTTTTCTAGCAACCTTTCTGACCATAACTCAATGTTGAATTAACAACTCTTGCTATCTGGGTGATAACTCTGTATTGAGCTTTAGAGATCAAAAAAGACAGTTTTATGATGTCGTCTCAAGGGCTATGCAGTTGAAATTCACTAACTTTGAAATATCTCAGTTTTGACTGTATGTGGTCTCAGTGATAATTTCTGTCATGATTCAGACTGACACATTACTATTACTGCATGCCAGAAGAACATCCGTTTGTGGGCCCAAAGTGGAGACATGGCTGACTGAGGTCTGCTTTAATGGGGTATGTTTGATCCTTTGCTCTGGCACAAAGGAGAAAGATTACAGGGTAATTAGGCCACTAGTTGAAGGAATAAGCCTTTGTGATCATCAAAAGGCCACGTCAGTCAATGCTATAGCGCATAGCGATTTTAAACAAAAATGTCCCCGATGTAATATAATTCATTGCTTTTCATATACAATTTATTCCTGTGGTTTAATTTTCACTGCATGAATAAAATTGAGGGCCATGAACAATGTCTTTCTATCAACCTTCTTGCAACAATTTCCGTCAGTAAATTCACCCTGTAGGGAGACCTATAGAGTCACGAAGATGCTGGTTTTAAATATAGACAAAGTGTATCTTTTCTGGCAATAGCAAATTAATTACTTTATGCATCCTGTGTGTAGTGCAGTCCTGAAAAATGATTCGGTTTGCATTAGAAAGGGCACCTGGACAGATGGTCCAGCACCAGCTGGACCTCTGTCTGTGTACATGTGCCCTATTAAATCTCCGCACTTTATTCCTTTATACCTGAGATCTCATTTGTATCCATTTTTGAAAACAAGAAAGAGACATGATGCTTGTAAAGTGAGCAAAGAAAAAGCGTACCTTTCCAGTGAAAAGTCCAGAAACAGCAGCAAAACACACTTTCTAAACTAAAACTGTCCCTAAACTTCTCATTGAAACACAGCACATTCCCTTACGAAGGAAAGTATACAAATTCTACATAAAAAAACATATTGTGTCCCATGAAAATATATTAACAACACTAGCGACAGGAAATGTAACACCGTAAATGTTAACCTGTACCCTTCAAAATAATAGTATCCGCAAAATCCATGCAGGATTTTATAGGAATTTATGTATAGTGCGCAACAACAAACACAGTCCTGCATAAGCAGCTCTGTTTCGTGACGGGCTGGGAAAAGAGGCAGGTTGGCCTTTTCTGTTTGCAGCGTTGTTGTAACCCTAACAAAGTACCTCGCCCAAAATGTAACCATTAACTTAACATATTCTCTTGACATATTGAACATTTGAACCTTGCTTCCAATTTTTGCTGTTGTCACAATCTAATTTGTGGTTGGGTCTTATTAAAATGTCCACGTTTGATTCCAGATGGAAGTGAATAGGTGTTGCATTAATGTAACGGTAATGTACTGTGAAATGCACACTTATTTGGAACAGGTCTACTTCATGATCACTACTCTGCCACATTTGTACAGAATTAATGCACCTATTTGAATTGCGGGAAAATGCTGAGTCAGACAAATGGGATATTGTATTGGTGGTATGTTGCCCAATAACTATGATCCCCAAACAATGGATGCAAATGACGAAGTGTATGAGACTATTATACTTCATGAACTTTTTTTTCCTCTGCATTAAAAAGGCAAAATGATAAACACACTAGTGTGCATCCACCTCTATCGACAACTGTTCCTCTTTGTGGCTCCTATGGAAAATCCAATTTTACACACCATGGCCTTTGTAGATTACTTTCTATTTCCTCCACCCAATTTTTATGAAGACATTGTGATTTTATTAACCAGTAAATACAGTTCTGTGTCACATAGTATGTATAGACATATATAAAGATCCATCAAACACAGGCTGAGAGATGGAGACACAGATATTAAATCAGAGCAGTTAATTCAAACCTGTTGTGGTGTACTGGATCCGTTCCATAGTCATAACCCCCCAGCACCATCACAAGGCTCCCAGAACTGCTTGCTGATAAAAATTGTCCCTCATCATCGCGCCTATGTAACATTCAGAAACATAACGCCCATTATTTATGTCACGTGAGGACAGTAAGAACATTCTCTTGACAGATTAGTTTTACTTTAACACTTTGCCGGGTAATGCCAAAGAGGAAATGTTTTCTTCATCCTAATATTACCTCAGTATGACCCAGATGGAGTGAAAGAAACTGTGCAAATAAAAGAAGGGTTTCCTGTCACTTTAATATGAACTCTCTAAAAAAAAAAAACACAGAAAATGCTGAAAAAAAAAAAAAAGTTTGTGTAAGTTCCAGTTAGTGACGTCCTCTGGTGATGTGATGGAGGCTCCTCCCTGCCCTGCTTTTTTTTTGCCCAACTTTTTTCAAGTTTAATTGGCGTTGTTTGTTGTTTTTTACATTTTTCACTTCAAATCACTGTAATATACAAGAGTGTAGAGAATTATAATGAATGAATGCAGATGTTGTACTGCACAAGGGCTGGATGAAAATGATGTGAATCATATGCTTATGGTCTTCAAAGTTATCAGCTGGCGGTGCTTCTGGAAAAGGAAGCTATCTCCCGGGTCCCTCCAGGTGAGGTGAACGAAGGGTTTTATTCTTGCTATTTTTTTGCACCAAAGAAGACAGGCGGAACGAGCCCAATTTTGGACCTGTCTCTATTCAACAGGTTTATCATGAAACGGCCATTTGCTGACATGTTGACATACATGCACTTCGGTGGCATCCATCCCAGCGACTGGTTCACATCTATCGACCTGAGAGATGATTATTGTCATGTGCCAATTGTTCCCAGACACAGAAAATTCCTGCGCTTCTTCCAAGGAGTACAGTACCAGTACGACCGTTAACCCTTCGGTTATTCTCTGGCTCTGCGCACCCTCTCCAAGTGCGTGGAAACGGCGCTGGAGCCGCTATGGAAACAGGGTATCAGGGTGCTGTTGCATATCGTAACTGCAGATTCTCTGAGTGTAGGCGTAGAACCCTGGCCCCCCCCCCTGCTCCACTGGCATTCGCTGAAGAAAAAAGAAAATTTGGGGGGCAGAGCTCAGGATTGCATTGAAGGCTCAACACTTACTAAGACACTTTATATTGGTATGCCTTACAATTTTTAACCCGTTTCCCAGTCAAAGACTTAGTGGGACTCCCAAACTCTCCAGATCATCTCATCATCTCGACACTAGTGGCTCCCAAGCTTTTTGACTTGTGACCCCTCAAAACAAAGGAATGCCTACAAGCAACCCCTTATCACAGGTGCAACCAGTTCAACTGAAGAATATATATAAAAAAAGAAAATATTTTTTGTTTTGTGTAAATTGTTTTTTGAGGCCTTAAGAGGTCAAATGATTGTATGTATGTATTTTGGCATAAAAAAAGCAATATTGGAGGAAAGTCAACATGATTTTGTATTGCGCTTTCCTAAGCTGTTGGTCATTTTGCGAGCACCAAGATTTACCTTGCAAACCCCACAAGTAAGTTAGTGGTTGGCAACCAATCCATTGCTTTACCCCAACACTGGGTGTGTGTCAAGTGATGAACCATCCTCCATTAGCCTGGCTCACCTTCGCGAGCAGCCTGGCACTGTGAGCAGTGATTAAGCATACTTTCCACTGCGTAACACTAATTCAGAAAAAGGCCCAAAGCATAACAGCTCCCTTCTGTGATCATATTTTTCTCAGTAATTAGTGTGGCATTTTTGTCTCCTATGAGAGCAATCCATTTTGGCTATTATTAAGGAGTTCTTTGTTTAAAAGTGCTCACTTGTTTCACAGGCATATAGTTGGGATCACAAAAGCAAAGATTTACCCTAGAAACCCTGAAGTTTGAACTTTTGAGAATCATTTTAGCGTCCTTCAGCTCATTGTTTTGGTTTTGTGGCACACAACTTTACAGTTTTGGTTCAACCTCACCGCTCTAATCATTGTTGTTTCCAGATGGAGAAAGCAGCTGTTTTTCAGCAAAGGAAGCTTTAAAAAACCCTCTGTACAGAGCCTACTCGGCACCAAACAGCAGATTGCAACTAGCTAGTGAACATAGTGGAGCACAACTAAAGTGTCGGATGCTTACCGCTAACCTGACACCCCAGATGGTTTGTTACACAGAACCATCTGAGAAGTCCAAGAAAACTGTTTAGAAAAGGGCAGGCACTTTGAAAAAATACTTGGCAGGGGATTGGATGAACCATCTGTCTATCACGTCTATCATGGGCCAACCAATGAGATCAATGAATCATAAGACATAGTAGGAGAGCCAGTCGGTAGAAGAGCGAAAACATCTTTTCCATCGAGAAAAGCCTTCACTGACGTTCTTTGCTCTTCTTTCATTGCACAATATTCTCCAGTTCTGATATAACTGATGCTGTAGCAGCATCTACACTAACCTCTTTAGGAGCCGCCATTGTTGTTTTCCCAACACTCGCTCCTTGCTGTCGTCACACCTAAACCTCGCCCGTAGCCGCCAGTAGTCCCTCATAGGACGCTGATTGATCCGAACCACTTTGGTTCAGCCACAAGCGCATAACTCCATGCCTGGCAATCACGCGAATCCCGCTGCCTCGCAAGGTAAACTTACCGCTGGAGTATAGGGACCAAAAACGTGATAAAGCGAGTGAATGCTGGACTTACATTCATTCATCAGGTGGACAAAAAACATGACATCAAATGAATGCAAATGTATCCGCTGCATGTGTATAGGTAACTGTGCTAACAAAGTTGGCATGTCGACTTAAAAGGTGAGAATATGTCAATGTCACGTTCACTGCTCTTTTCTGCCGCCCCCAAGTGGCCCAAGTGGTACTGCACAACGTACACAGATCTAATAACACTGAGACTGTGTTATATTGGAGTGAGTCACACTTACTTCCTGAGCTCTCTACAGACTGGAGAGTTGAAGCGTCAAAGAATCCCTGAGTTCTGACTCACTACCAGAATGGGGAGGCTTATGTTAGCTTACTGAGTGCCAACTTTAGGAGCCAAAGCAAGATTAGACTACATCACACTAATGGAAACAAATCCATATAATTACTCTCGGATATTCCTACAGGGACATACAGTATACAGTACAGTGGCTCTGCTGTTTAGTAGTGGTAAAGATGTATATAATATGCCTGAATCACTATAATCCTGGTTAGTCTATTTTCACTTGCTTCATGGTGTTTTATCTCCTATAGCAAAGACTTAAAACTGCTCCATTGTCATTCGTCTCGTTTGCTCTGCGATCAGGCCTGTTTAGTTTGGGTCGGATCCGGCTGCTTCCCCCAACGCAATCGGAGTCCCCAGGTGGTTTGACCTGCTACAAACACTGCCATTACATAACAGGCGACTGAAAACAGTGGGTGGGTTTGGAGGTAAGGTATTATGCACATGATGCTTCCTCTCAGAGCATTTTAGCCTTTCACTCAGCCCACTGAGAACAATTGTGAAGGATCTTATTTATTTGCTCTGTGCCTAATGGGCAACTAGAGGGGCAGAATATTTGAATCAACAAGATGACGAACTTTAAATTGCTAAAGAAAAGAATCTTGATTCATTTAACATCACAAACACACCATGCCATTTTGCTAGGAGGGGCTTGCCACCAGCGGCAGTATGTGTGCTGCGATTCTTTCTGGATGATGGAAATTTCAGATTTGCTTTTTCAGACATACACATGATGTAAATGTGTATGTCTGGATTTTGATCGTCATTCGCAAAGCCTGATGTCGATGTCTGTTACTGTATGTTTTATCATACATGTCCATCTCTTGCTCATTGAGCCAGGGTGTGATAACAAGGTGTCACAAGGGAAGACAAGTAAAGAGAGTGACGGCAGGATGAGCGTCCTCTAGACTCCAAACCTCCGAGAGTACTCCTCCTTCTTACAAATCCCAACGGGGCTTAGGAATCGACACCACGCTGTGTGCGAGTATTTAGGAACTAATCTGCCGTACGTCGTTGGTTACTGGCGTTTATGGAGCAGAGTCCACATGCTGAGGTTGCAAATTGTGGTTTTGAGTGGAAAGTTTAGACATTCGAGTGCCTCTCAGGGTCTAGCGCCATTATCATGCAAAAAGTTTTATTAAACACAAAAGTAATAAAATGTCCAGCTGTGCTGAGGCAAACGTTAGCCTGCCAACACACTAAGCTAAGACAGTGAACATGTTATACCTGCTAAACATCAGCAGGATTTTGGTCGGGACAGACATTTTCTTTTTGTCCTTTTTCATGTGTTTTTTTTGTTCCTCGTTTCCTACTTTATGGTGACGCACATCAAGAACTCAACATAAATGCCATTACATAAATATTACTGATTCCCTTCCCGACCTTTGCCGATGAGATATCACCCCTGATGATGGTTTGCGGGTTCATGTGTAATGAATTAATGAGTGTGTGTGCTATTAATAGCCACCGCTGCGCTGAGGATGGCTGCTCTGGTGTTGCTTGAGAACCTTGAAAATGCAACAGACATTTGGTAAAGTCTTGCTTCTTTTAACGTTCTTTTTTTGGCCATGTGTAAAGACGGATGGAGCAGACAGAAGTACGCTGATTAGGGGTGTGTCTATGCCCATTTAGGGCTAACTGCAAATCAGCGGAGCGGAATAGAAATCAAGCTTGGGCGCGTGCATTGCAATCTCACAGATTCACAAAGCAGAACCGCGCATACAGTACATATATAATCGTAAACCCCTGCTGTTTGGTGAATGTAAAAGCTTTCAAGAAATGGATACACTGTAAATTAAATAAGCGCGTTATCAATCTGTGACAGAGGGAAACAATTTCATTCATATGAAAATAAAAGCTGTTACACTAACCACATAAGACATGACATTAATTCAGTAAAAGACTGCACTAAACGTATTGTCGAGAAACACACAGTGTGTCGTAAAACAACAGAAAAGTGAGCGAGTAAGTAAAACAATCCGGCTGTGAGATAATGAGACGATCGCTGAGTCGATATGCAAGAAGAGATGAATAGATAACAAAATTACCTGAAATATTTATAACCTCTGTCTCTTTCATCACTGCTTTCCTCATAAGCCATTAAAGGGCCCTTTTGGGACCTCTTAATTGAGTTCCTTTTTGGAACAGAATATGAAAGGCTTCTTTTTATCCCCACCCCCCAACCCTTTTTCATCTGAAGAATGGGCTGATTAAAACACGGAGAATGGAGGTTCTAGGGCTGATCAGGGCTGCAACTTGAGTGATTGACTGCAGTCTTTCTGTGTGTCATTAAGTGGACACAGTTATTGAGCCTTGGCGAGACTGACAACCGCAGCTATACACACATCCTCAAGTCTTTACCAGGCCCGTAGCTAACACTGAGGTCATGTGTTCTACTTCATGTGTTTAGCAACCTGGGGAGGGTTCACATTCTACACACTGTACACACGGTGGGTATTGTATATGCTGGTTTCAGTATTTTTAAAATCAAAATCAGCAGATTGTACTCTTGCTAGTGTGTAGAAGGATTTTACACAGCATGTAGACCTCCATATTGTGACCCTGTCTCCTAAAAATAATGTTTATATATTACTAATTTGCAACGGCTAAATACATTTGAGTGTCTGAGTGTTTATAATCTACAAAGCCACAAAATGTTCATATTACCCTACCAGCAAAACGTTTACTGACATTTCTGGTGCATTTGTTTCCCCCCTGTTTCCCCCCTTTAATATCCACTTGCGGTAACTAAAGCATGATCAACATTTTTAGGTCATGTTGAGGCAATTCAAAGCACTTGGTTTACCCTCCTGCAAATTTGACTGGGAATTTGTACCACGACAATACAAGAGCAGCTGGGACCTGCATTACAATGTAATCTTGTGACCCTGTCTTGTAGACGGGGCCCTGTGTCAAAATCCACTTGCACTTTCCTAAATACATTTTTAAACAAATTTCCACAAACTGACCGACATACTTGTAAAACCAGGTCCAGGTAGTATTCTGGTACAGGCTGGTTTCTGGGTCTCTAATGAAGCTGCCATCAGTGCTCTTTGTGCAGTGTGTCTGATGGGAACTTGGAGGCAACATGGGCCTAATGGCCCTGGTTCTTATTGTATGTAGCCCTGCACTTTTCTTAGGCAGGTTTAGTTTCACAATAATTGTTATTTACTTTCCTCGGACGGTTCAAGTTCTGTAGAAACACACATGCTGGAAATATTCAAACTTAATTATGAGATTTGATGTATTTTCTTCAGCTCAGCTTTTAATAGATTTTACAATATTAAAATAAGTGATTCCTTTTTTATTTCACTCGACCTTCCATTAAGAAAGATACAGAATTGTAATTTTCATACCAGAACTCTACATGATTCGTTTACCTGTGACTGATGAAGGAGCAGTAGATTCACTTGCCTTTTTTTAAAAGTGGAAATGAAGAGCTGGAGCATTGGAAGCAATAGTTTGACTGATTAATCACTGCTCACTCTGCCATCT
This sequence comes from Enoplosus armatus, assembly GCF_043641665.1. NCBI lineage: Eukaryota > Metazoa > Chordata > Actinopteri > Centrarchiformes > Enoplosidae > Enoplosus > Enoplosus armatus. The sequence goes on along the minus strand of NC_092180.1, from coordinate 26,267,032 downwards.
ACAAATGCCGAGCAGATGGTCTGGCATCGCTAAAATTAAACTGCTAACAAATATGCAGGTAGCGTTGTGGATGTGACCTCGGTGGCAGCCGCTGTGTTGTTGTCGAGCTGCTCTATTGTTCCGTTGCCTCTGAGTTAGGAGAGATGGCCACGGCATTGTAGTGAAGTGCAAAAGCATTGTGTGACAAGTGTGCACCTGCATGTGTGTAGGAGAGAGGGAGGGTGTAGATTGTGGCTTTTCCTGAGGTGAGAGATCAGGATTTCATCCCTGCTTTGATGAGATAAGGAAGAAAACATTTCTAACAATGTGAAAACAAAAATGATATTCCGAGCGGACAGTAAGGACACCTTTTTAAAAAAAAAACAAAAAAAAAAACAAGCATTTTTCTTTCTGTACAACATATGGGAATAGCAAAAGCGCCGTTGTCACAGGACTCCGGTGTGTTTGTATGTAAACCATAAAAAAGCCACTGAATGATGCTCTGTTGTCTGGAACATCAGCAAAAGCATCCATCCATCTGAGTGGATGTGTCTGAGGACCATTCCACAGTGGATTCCCCATGCAGGAGAGTGTATGGGTGATACAACGAAATGAGAAGCCCAACTCTCCATAGATCTCATTAGACCGGTCATAACATTGCAACAATAGTGGAAGGCATATTCATCTGACTCCTGTTTTTCCCCCCGCACACTCCCAAAGCCTTAACATCAGCTCTTTTGTGCCATCACTAGCTCTGGGTTAAAGCTTCAGACAGCACATAGCTGACTGTGGTTTGTCTGCTGACATGTTGGCTGATCGAGTATTCCACAAGTCTGTCATCATTAGTCTGCTTTGCCGTGTCGCTTATTACAGGGAGTGTGTTTGGTTGAGATTCATGCAGAATGGATGGAAGAAAGCTGTTTTTCCCACACATGGACTTCTGGAAGAAAATATACAGGATTTCAAGGGTGTTGAATACTTGCATGCCTGTTGGAAGGATAGAACGGAGAGCAACCTTGGTGGGGTTTCGATATTTTTAACCTAATGGCGTGGATTCATGCATGAGCTAGTTTTTTTTTTGTTTTTTTTTGTTATTCTGAATAAAACACCGGAGGTTAATCTTTGATCATGAACAAGATGGTAATTGTTAAACATAGGGTGGTAACCTTGATCAGAGCTGAACCCTTTACACCTTGTGGCGAAAGTTCATACATCAGCCCTTTCTAAAATCAAACAAAACATGAACCAAAGCGAGTTAAAGCTGGTTATTGCAGGGGAGTGCAAATTCAAGAAAATATAAAATGATGTTTGTGCTGCTGTTTGCCGGCACTGATACCACTCTGCTGTGTATTCTCCATATTAATGAACCTTTCTATCACACTAAAACAGATTATCGTAGCTCTGCATTTATTACAAAGACCAGTGTAAAGGCAGCATAATGGCAGAGTAATTATGAGCTGTGAATTGAAATATAGATTCACATCATCACTATGTGAAATTGTCAACAACAATATGTGCCGTCTGTGGGGAATAGATATGGGTTTCTTTGGCTGTGCGTCTTTTTATGTCTCAATTACTTCCTTTTTGTTTTTTACTGTAACCGCATGTGGAAATGAACAAAACGGACAGTAAAAAGCATTTTTTTAATCCATTCCTTCCCTTTGCCTGACTGACAGACAGACAGACAGAACATTGACGTATGGTTCAACATCTAAAATATAAAAATTGATATTAATAGTTACACACAAATAAGCTGTCTTCTGTGTATCAACAAGACAAAGAGTCTACCGCCGTGCTAGCAGACCTTTGCAGCTGTATTTAGTCACAGCAGTGCGTCAGCATGCTAACATGCTCACAATGACAATATTATCTTGATGCTCATTAGAGGATATAATGATTACCATGTCCCCCATCTCAGGTCAAATATTTTATGTAGAATAAAACAATAAAATAACCAATGAAAGTACAATACATACGTATATGTATACATATATACACAAACAGTATGTGTAATATGCAAGTTATAGACTTGAGGTAGTAGTGGGAATTTTTTTTTTTTTTTACATAACAGAACAAGTCAATGCAAACTTCAAAGATACAGAACAATGTATATGGAATGGAATCTAGAACATGTGTAACGTTTAGAGCAGATGTAGGTGAGAAGAGAGATTGTGTTCAGTGGTAACTAGCCCGAAATACAAAGTACAGCTTCAACAGAATTTGTTTTGCATTGAATTGGAAAATTAAAAAATTAAAGATAAAAATTAAACTCTGATCTGATGATGGCACTAGATGATCATCCGTTGTTACAATTCATCCTGAGGAGGACATGCATGTCTGTCTGTAAGTTTCAGGACAATCCATCCAGTTGTTGCTGAGATATTTCAATCAAAACCACAAAGGTCAACTTCATGGTGGCACAAGAGGAAACGTCAGGGGATCACCAAAGTCTATAAGGACTCATGCTCTAGAGATTGTGAATGTCAGTGTACAATATTCATGGAATGAACCAAAGTGGTGCACTGACAACATTGCCCTGGTACCACACCCCTATCATGGCTAAAAATGTACTGGTGTCAGTTGAAGAATTGTTGGTCTGATTCATAAAGCCCAGATTAACCACATCAAGATTACCTGAGAGGCTGACACTGCAAAATGTGCACTGATGAATTTTAGCTCCGGACCAATGAATGTGCCTGAATGTCTTAAACTGAGTCTAAACATCAGTAGTAAGGATGAGTTAGAAAGTCGTGGAGGCACAAAAGATCGAAGTTAATGAGTAAAGATAAGCGGAAGCAAGAAAAATCCCGGTGCTGGTATTTCCCTTCGGTAGCACAGCACAGGACCAAATGTTTAGAGGTACTGTTAAGGTCAGCTACCTCTCACACAATCAGCAACCTCACGGAAAGAGAGACTTGCATGACTAACTGCAGCTCTTTGGCTTCTCCCGTTCTCTCACGCGGCCAACAGGCACTCTTCTTCTTTCAGCATTCAAAAGAACCCACTGCTGAACATCTTAGATGATGGCCTTGAGGAGCTGACCAGGCTCCAAGCTGCACGGAATGGATGTGAGCTGGCCCAGAGCTCGCCTGAGTAAATACACACTTGCGCAATCACAGTGCCTTGAGTCTTGGCATGGAGTGTTCATTTGGTGGCACGGTAATCTGGGGGCCAATTGGCCTTTGCTTCCTCTCCTCCCTTGTAAGTACAGTAGGTATCTGAAAAAGGTCACGAGAGAAACAGCCTTAGCTAGGGTCTCTTTTTTTTGCTTGTGGTAGGTGTAAGGCTTGGATAATGTGGACAATTCTCTGACGGCATGCTGAAATGTACAATGTTGAGTCACTTTGGTGTTACAAAAAAATATATTTATAGGACAAGGTCAGCAGGGACCACCTGAGACTGATACTTTGTTTATGTGAAAACCAAATTAAATTCAATAGCCTTTCGATACAGTGGTTTGATTGATGGTTTGCTGTAAATGTACATTGCACAATCCATTTTTAGCCTAAATCAGCCAGTAGAATTACAATACACAAAAGCATCCAAACCACTTTAACTGACACCCTGATTCACTCACTTTGTTCAGCAGTTCAGATTCTTGTGTATAAGTTGGTCAAGTCATGAATAATGAAACTGCTCTGCGTCAGTGATTTATGTCCAGTAGCAACATTCAGTGCCTTTGCTGGAACACGTGAGACATTCATGAAGTGCAGAAAACAGGTTCCAGGTAAAGGTTCCTGTAGCAAGTCAGGGTCACTTCTTGTCTCACACTTGCTGTTGACATTTATTTAATCATTTTGCATCCCTGAATAATGAACCCTCAGAGGATTGTTTCCCGGCTGCAGTTCCCCCAAGCTCTACACAGCTTCATAGCGACTTTCAGCAATTGTTTTGGTTTTCCGGCCGGCGACTTTACTGTTGTGGTTTACTCTCACAGTGTTGTTTTCAGCCGCAGCAGGCCGCAGTGTCAGCGTAGAAGCTCTAAAAAACCTATTGTACGTTACCTGCTCAGAAACCAAACAGCACAGAACAGACTTGAACTTGAAAGCACAACACTGAGGAAGTCAGAGTCGAGTAAAAGTTCTTGGAAGTTTAAATCAAAAGCCAAGCAAGGTTCAAAACCAGGAGATCAGTCAGAGAAAACAAACTTAACCAGACAGTGGGCAAGTGAAGAATAATCAATGCGGGAAACAGGCAGGGGTTCAGGCAGGCAGAATAAACAAAGCTGGAGAGCTAGGGCGGATGTAAACTAGACAATCTGGCAGAGTGCTAGTGGGCATGAACCGGTATATACACTACTGGGCTGATTAGAAAACAGTCTTTCATTATATCATAAAAACCTGCTGGAATGTGTTCACACTCATCTGACAACCCCAAAAAACCTGGGTTGGTTAAAGTCTTCCCACCCCAGAGAGTTTATTTAGCTTTGCTTTGTTACACTAACAATCAGATGAAGGTCACACACAGCAAGTAACACCAGTGATCCTGTCCAATGTTTGATAATGGTGTTTGTTTTTTGCGAAACACTAAGATTATCATAGCGAGCCATTCAATAAAAAATGTCTTCCATGCACGAGCTGACCCGACAGTGCTTGAATTTCATATGGCATTTGCTACCGTGCTTGTGTTCTGCTCGTTGTTTGGCTAAGCTTGAGGCTCACTTGGTTACCATTCTGTGAATAACATGGGAGCTTTATGAGGATTATGCCAAAGCTTCATGGCTCAAATAGATTTTTAGGATGGAGATTCCAGACACCAAGTGTGGACCACTGTCCTTTTCGCGAGCCTCTGTGAATGTCACATGCTGGCACGCTTGGCACAAAGTGTGTGAGCAAGGCAGCAAAGGCAAATGAAAACTGGCCATGAACGCAAATACCATCAGAGGAACAGTGACAGACATGGCAAAAGGGCAAAATCTGACACACACTGGTTTCCACTGGGGAGTAGGCAGCTTTATGAAGAAACACACACACACACACTGAGAAACTGCTGTAACTATTTGAAACACCACCCAATTGAACATATGACACTGTTGCTCTTAACTGCAGGCATTTACAGCTCGGAGTAATTTCTCACCACTGACACATATTCCAACTGGTTTTTTTTTTTTTCCATCTGTCAGCCTGTTCTACCTGCCAGTCATCTCAAGCTCTCTAAAAGCCTGCCTCTCCTCCTTGTCTCTCCTCCGCTCCCCCTCCCTACATCTGCTCTGAAGGGGTCACTGCAGTTAGAGGGAAAACAGACCCAGCAGTGGATTTTCAATTGAATTGTCAGAAGCTGGCTGTTTTAATAAATCCTGCCCAATAAAAGGGCAGGGAACCTTTTATGAAGTGGCTTCACCCATGACGCTCAGCTTGGGCGCTCTCCGGTGAACCTTGTCTGCCAGAAGCAGCTTCCCCAAGATAAAAAGTACTTGGCAGGTCCTCACTGGATAAGGGACACTTTGAAGACACTGAGAATAAATGAACGATCGCAACCAGATTTCGGTAAATTATTGCAACTGTCATGGAAACACAATACAAGCTGGTCCAAGCTGAATTAAAAGCATAACCCAATTAACCAATGTTGATTATTTATCCTTTGATTTCTGAAGCTCCTGAGTCCCTCCATTTCCTCTCCCTTATTTTTTTTGTGCAGACAAGTTGATCCCATTATCCACTGCACGTTTCAAGATTTCATTATCAAAAAAATAACGAGGTCAAACCGGGGTTATTCGGGATCAGTAGCCAGGTCACTGTCTATCATGTAAACACTTAACAGGATTCATTTAGATTTGCTGTAAGCAACATTGACATATTCTATTTGCGCTCAAAACGGCTGTCAGATAATAATTCTCTTCACTGTTGAGCCACCTACAGTATCTACAACAGGGCATGTGTTTTTCCACAAGAGGCTAGCCAGCAGACCAAACACAGAGTTCTGACTGTGTCATGATGGTGGTGACCAGCACACTGCTCCTCTGCCTGGAGCCACAAAATGGTAATGTAGACACTGAGAAGAGGCAGCAGCGTCAGGCAGGCAGAGGACAGGAGGGTACGCGAGCATCAGGGAAAACGCTAATTGTTTGGTTGGAGTAGCATAGATACAACTGATACAAGTGCTGGTCGCTGGTTTGTTGTCCATGTGGCTTTGTTGTCTGAGATCTTAAAAGGACTGGCCGTGCTGCAAAATGCCTCCATCATCAGCAAAAAGGCAAACGATTGCATGCAGATATATATGATTTCTTTGTCTGTAGTTTATACAATCCAGGCTCCATTTAGATAAATTATTCAAACGGATTGTAATGTCACCGTGATCATACACCTTCCCATGTAAAATGGCATGGGTCATCAAGTGGGTTAAGGGAGTGAAGCTAAGTCGTTTATTTATATTGCCCATCATCGCGAGAGAATCTCAAAAGACGATCCTGGGAAAGACCCTGCCTTTCAATATAATGTTTTGTAGCCAAACCTCCATCATATCGTGTTCACAGAGGTTTGGAGAAAATCGATTTGGGAACCCTCAAGGGAGCCATTTGATTGGCTGTGAGATTGACATAATGGAAGTCAAGTCAAGTGTAAGTAAAGAGATAACAAACTTCCCCAAACTATACAGCTGGACAGCACCACCAAGGCTAGGCCTAATACAACCTTGAGCTTTATGTAGACGGATAATCACTTGTACAATTATTATGCATCAATACAAGCATTATATGTAAAATGGTTAGACATTACAATATGATTATAGACCCAAAAGTCAGTAAAAAAAAAAATAGAACTGTTGCACAATGCATGTGCAGAGATTAACTACCGACAATAAACTCCCCACTTCAATTAGAATTAGACCCTTGGTCTTGAGAAATCATGATGCAATGATCTGCCCATTCATGCAGCTGCAGTTGCTCCCGGAATGTCGAGTCCTCCTAAATAATTTGACATGGGCAGTAGGAAGTAAGATTACTTTATATCGGCATGTATTTCTCTTATCTTTATGGTGCAGTGTGGAGATAAGAACTGATCATCCATGCTGGCACTGTGTACTCACGCTGCATGAGATGCATACAATTATGCAAATCGTGTTGAAAGTCATAAAGCCCTTTTCAAGCCTGAGAACCCCTCCCCTCTCTCCCTCCTTTCCCTTCACTCCTGTTCTCCGCTCTTTGGCTGCGGAGAAAACCTGCAGTTTTGGAAGGCAGCAAAGGCGGGCCCGTGCAGCAGGCGTGCATTTGTAATAGGAGACGGCGCCGGGAAATATTTCAAAAGCAGAAGCAGGATGAAATAGAGGCTCTCCGCCAGAGTTGTTTCTGTTCCATCAGCCGCTGTGTGTCCATGTATTCATCAACATATAGAGTGGTCGGTCAAGCCTCTCAGCTGGCCGATCACAGATTGCCTCCACTGTGGTCAAGTATCAACACAGTTAAGGGCCTTGCAGCGTGTAGGTGCTGTAATTATGAGGTGCAAGTGGTGTGTGCACAAGCACCCTTACCTGTAACACCTTTTTCCTTTTTTTCCCCCCTATTGTAGAAATCCAAGGTAACCTATGTACAAATATGTCACCTCATCACATAACAATGCAAAAATGCCGTTGCTTGTGTGTCTATTTTATTGCAAAAAACATTGCTTTTTTCCTTCCTGTTTTACATAAAAACAAAGATACGCTGCTCTGCAGACTCTTCATGTAACCTCCAGGTGTTAATGCAACATATTCAGATCAATAAGTTCCATCCGATTCACAGACGGACAGCATGTGTGAATATTTAGCTGCGACTCGGAGCAAAGGTTTCTATACCTAAAACAGATAAATGTACATGAATAATTCAAGGTGAGGGTTTGTGGGTTACATCACAGCCACTGTCAATGATAATCAGACGACACTGATAAGATAATTTGTATGGTTCCCACAACACAAGGGCAAAGAGGATAATCATACTTTTAGATGAGCTGGGACAATGCGTAATATAATGAGCATGATGTGGTAACCCTTCAATACAGTGCTGCTCTTTCCCCGGCATCAAGACATCTAGGATGGATAAGATCGTTATCAGACTGCTTTGGCGTGTTCTACATTAGCTGTGCAGAGTGATTATTGGAACCAACTGAATTACGAGGCTGATTTCTGAACCATTACAGTGGGGCTTATCGCGGACCGATGGTAATAAAGAATCCAGAGTTTGGAATGATGGAGGCAAGTTATGAGGGGACTAAAGTAGGACACCACAGCACAACATTTGACTTAGAAACTCACATAACCATGACGGATTTGAGAGGACATCTGGCACATAGATTGGTCATCAAACCAATGTATTATAGATGTTTTTGGATTCGTGTGATAGTACAATGAAAAGGCAAAAAATAAGAAATAATAAATAACCCGTTCACTTGTGTTTTTCACTCTTATTTTTCATTTTTGTTGCTAGCGAGTGTGAGGTTTCAGTTTCAGACAAAGGTTCTGCCACTCAGCAACAAATATCATCGCGAGAAACAGCACTTAAAGAATACCGTCAAAATGTGGCATCATAATTTGTGATTCAAACAAGATGCAAAGCAAGACACATTTTCACACTTTTGTCGTAACTGAATTACAAAGTGGCTCAACACACACTCGATGAAATGAAGAAAACATCTTCTCTAATTTCGCAACACGTATGCAGACAACACAACCGAACACAGAAACACTGCACAGACGCACAGAAAGAAAAACAGAACTACGTTACTTAACGAAGTTTGCAGGGGCCTCTAAGCAGCGATGAACAAGCTCAGGCACACAAGTTGGCTGTATTGGAAACTGCCTGATATACTAGCAGTACATACTGATTTGGCCAAAATGTAGTATGCAGTATGCAGCATGCTTACAAACAAAATCTGCAGTATGTCAAAAACACCCGGATGCTTCGGACCAGTCTAGCTCGCCTAGTGCGTTCCCACAATGCAAAGCGCTGGCGGTGGAGTGCCATTAACATTGCGTTAACTTTCACGTTTCACCTCAGCAGTCCACCAAAATCTGTTTCCGACCAAATTTGAGGCGAGAAAGAAGCAACCCAGTTACTGAATCGTCACTCATATCAGATCCACAAGGCCTCGTTTAAAAGTTTGTGCATTTGTCTGCAGTATGTAGTAGGCGGTTCCGAATACAGCCACTGTTGCCTTGGTTGTTGCTCATGCAGTTGCTTTTTCCATGACTTACAGTTAGACTGTCCACTATACACTTGTTAGTTATGTGCAATAATAGATGAATCATATGATCAGATTGTTAAAACATGAAAAAAGGTCAACTTATTTCTGTGTTCTCGTTATTTGCAGGGTGTTTCTTTATGTGGTTGTGTTGTCCGTATTCGGTTGTATTGCGTCAATTTGCAGGGTGTTCCTGTAGATGGTTGGGTTTTCTGTATTTGCCAAATTGGTGAATGCGTTTCTATTTTTTGCCAGTGTTTTATTTCCAAATGCTGCACATGTGCTGTCAAACCCGGCGAAGGTGTTTTTTCTTCATTTGCTTGTGTTTTGTTTATTTTGCATGTGTTGCCTTAAGCGCCGGCACGCTGAGCTCTCGGGGGCACCGTAGAATCAAGGTAAATTGGGGTCAAATCATACCTGATGCTCTGCACTGAAACAATTAGGCAAAAAAAAAATTCTTTGAACATACAGCTAAAAAAATAAGCATGTCTGCACAGTAATAATGATCAAAGGAGACGTGACTTGTTTCAAGGACAGCATCTCTTTGGTCTATTTGTTTGCCTCTGTTGCTGCTTCTGCCAGTAATCTCTGGAGAGCGGCTGTGTTTTTGGATTGATGCGGACCGTGTAGGAAGCCCGGAGAGCGCTGCAGGCAAGTGTCACTTCCCATTGGGTGCTCCTGGTAACTACTATACATGTTTCAAAACAAACTGTCACGTGCCGGGACTGAGATGTTTTCATATCTCCGACCCCCTTTTAACTCGATGACTTTGACCAACTATAAACAGCTGAGAGCTCGCGATCGGGGGGGGGGGGGGGGTAGTTTCAGGTTAGATAAACAAATGTTTATGTCAAAAGTGACCTCTAACCTTTGAGGATTACACCTTACATCTGAATACTGAGCACGTCAGTGCATGTGTCATGTGTTAGTTGTTACTGTGGCCACCGTGGACAGATGTGTGAAACTAGAAACAATTGTCTTGAAGATAACATATACCTGCGGGTGAAACACCCC